>NC_140768.1:240683072-241283072 GCF_044657685.1 Stegodyphus dumicola | reverse complement strand
TGTATATTTTTGAAAGCATAAATTATCGTCTGCTACTTGACAATTTGTCTTCGGACATTTGTGCTCTCTCCGAAGAAATTTATTTGTATATAGTTATTAAAAAACGCTGTGAAAGCCATGGCTTTTCGATATCTAAAGCTACGATAGGTAATATTGTCAACGATAGGGAATCTAAAAAAAGGCAACAAATATAATGAAATTAAAAAACAAAATAAAATCTGAAATTTAATATTTTACATTACACCCCAAAAGTGCGTTTTTAACACTTTGCGCGTTACCTTTATTAATTAAATATCATGTTCTACTCACTTAAACCGTAAAATTCAGTTCAACAGCAATATCACAAAATAATTTTAAAATAAGCATATCTTTAGATTTTCCGATACACAGTCTCGCGCGCTGGAGATATAAATGTATTTTTCTGTAGAGCATTATCATTGCTTGCTTTGAAATTCCTCAGTATGCTAATAAAAAATTCGTTAAAGTTTTACAAAATATGAAAACGATAATAAAACCAATTCCAAATTTCAAATTTGGTCTTCCAGATAGATGCCCATCTTCGCAGGAGGATTACTCTATTCAAAATTTGATGTTTCTAGGTACCGCTGTTTTATCAAAATGCGGGAAACATGCATACATTTATGAATATTTTTAATCGTTTAATTCTTTAAATACAATACAGGGCGATAATATTTGTTGGCCACAATTTGAAAAGTGAAACAACGCTTATAGTGAATCATCGCAAAATACCGAAACGAAATTAATAGTCTTTCCGGGCAAATTTCCCCTTTGGACTAATAATTTAAAACTCAATTTAGGTAAGTTTAAAACACAAAATACCATTAGTTTCGCTTAAAAGCTACGTGTAATTCACAACAAATGCGAGAGGTTTAAACTCGTAGAAATTTACAACATTTTCATTCAAACATGGAAGTTTATTTCTCGCAAAATGCATGATTCATGCAAAGGATTCATTTGTTAAAGTTTATCTGCGTGCATACATATTTTCTTAAAGAGATATCAGTCACTATGCATACCAGAAACAGGGTGTAGAAAAGCCTGCTATACAATTTGAAGTCAATTAAACAAGATTAAAAAAATCAGAGAATTAAACAAACTTGGCATTGCGCACTGCCTTGGTTTTGTCCATGTGCAAGTCGATCTATTTTTACTTAGAAAACATTAGAGAATTGCACAAACTCGGCATTGCGCGTTACATTGGCTTTTTCCATGTACACATCGATCTATTTTCACTCAAAAAAACATCCCAGAATTGCACAAACTCGGCATCGCGCACAACCTCGCCATTGCGCACCACATTGGTTTTGCCCATGTGCACATCGATCTATTTTCACTTAAAAACGTCCCAGAATTGCACAAACTCGGCATTGCGTAACACATTGGCTTTGCCCATATGCACATCGATATATTTTCACTTAAAAAAACATCCCAGAATTGCACAAACTCGGCATCGCGCACAACCGCGGCACTGCGCACCACTTTGGCTTTGCCCATGTGCACATCGATCTACTTTCACTTAACAAAACATCCCAGAATTGCACAAACTCGGCATTGCGCACCACATTGGCTTTGCCCATGTGCACATCGATCTATTTTCACTTAAAAAAATCCCAGAATTGCACAAACTCGGCATCGCGCTCAACGTCGGCATTGCGCACTGCATTGGGTTTGCACATGTACATATAGATCTATTTTCATTAAAAAAAATCAGAGAATTGCACAACGTCAGCTTTTCCAATCTTTTAGGATTGAGCCAAAAAGAAATACAAAATATTAAAAATAAGGAACTTTAAAACGAACCATACAAGAAAAATATTTTCACTTACCCTTTTCAAGAAAAATGTAAAGCCTTTTTGAGGGGTTTTATATATGAATTTATCTCAGGGGGAAACCCTTTTGTATCCTCCCTCATCTTTAAATAAATTTACTAACGTTTTATACGCCGTTTCCGTAATATACGCAGAAAAAAGGCTAAAACCCACAGGGGGAAAAACACTCGATAAAAAAAAGAACCACCACATAAGAACATTCAAACCGCAACAGAATTAACAAGTAAAAAAAATTAAAAAAAAACGAAAGCTTTTAAATTTTACATTTCGCCCAAAGGGGCGTTTTTTTAACGTTTTGTGTGTTACCTTCCTTTATCAAATATAATGTTCTTTACACTTAAACCATAAAATTAAGTTCAACAGCAATATCGCAAAATAATTTTAAAATGAGCATATCTTTAGAATTTCCGATACACAGTTTTGCACTCTGCACGTAATACACAGTTTTGCAATCTGCACGTAAAAATGTTTTTTTTTTATTTTTTTTTTCCCGTAATGTGTTGCCGTTGCTCGCTTTGAAATCTTTGAGTTTGCTAATCAAAAATTCGTTCAAGTTTTACAAAATATCAATCAGATAATAAAAAAATTCCAAGTTTGGGCTTCCAGATGCCTATATTAGGTTAAACGTATGTTATTCAAAATTTTATGGTTCTAGGTACCGTTGTTTTAGCAAAATGCGAGAAACATTTATGCAGATTTTTCAATATTTAATTTATTTAAATATAACACAGGGCGATAACATTTAGTGGCAACAGAATAACAACACAGTTTCAAAACATCGAGTTAGCCATGTTGGCGCGTTTATTGCCCATTGATAAACAATCGCCAAGCAGTGTGCTAAACCGCATTTTAATCTCAGTATCTTTTATAAGCAACTGAAGAAGGTTCATCGGCCAGAGATTTAGTTGCAAGTTTTTCACCATTTGGCGAAAACTATTATAATGCTACTGAACAGCTGAAATCTCGTTTTGCTAAAGGTGAACTATTAATTCAAATTTATGTTCGTGAACTTTTAAATCTAGTTTTAACGCAAGCGAAAAGTGGCGAAATTTTTATTTTCGGATTCTTTATGATAAATTGGAGACTCAGCTGCGAGCATTAGAGACTTTAGGGGTAATGTCTGAAAAATATGAAGCAATGTTATATCCTTTAGTAGAACATGCTCTGCCAGATGTTCTTATCAAGGAGTGGGAACGCACACATAACCGTGTAGAAAATAAAGACAAGATGAACATGTTAGGAAATTTATTAGAATTTCTTCGTTTCGAAGTCGAAAGTGAAGAGCGGTTACAACTTGCTCGATCAGGGTTTGCGAATGATCAATTTAAAAAATTGAAAACGAAAGAAAAAATTCCCACTGCAGCTTGTATTTTATCTAATGAAAAGCAAAGAGTTGAGAAAAATGGGAAACATTGCATATTTTGTAATAAGTCGTTTCATAATATCTCAGAATGTTTTAAAGCTGCCGAGATGTCATTGGAGGCGAAAAGGGAAACATTGAAGAAAAGGGGAGCTTGTTTCGTCTGTTTGAAACCAGAACACAATTCTAAGATCTGCAAAGCTTATTTAAAGTGTATTATATGCAAGAAAAAACACCATAGCATTATGTGCCCAAATATAAATCAATCAAAACAAGACAAACAATCTGAATCGGATGCACAGGTTCTTTTGTCACCAAAAAATTCTCCAACGTTATTGTTAACTGCATTGGTGAAAATCATCAGTGGTGACAAGTCCGGAATCGTTCATGGATTATTTGATACTGGTGCTCAGAGATCTTTCATACGAAAAGATATTGCGGAGAAATTAGGATTGAAACCTGTAGATCAAGAAATGGTGAGTCATGAACTTTTGGGGGGGGCAGTGAAACTAAACAAGATTCCCATAATGTCTACAATATTACATTACAAAGCTTGTGTTCAAATTTCAAGTACACTATTTCAGTTTTGGACGAAAAGAAGATATGTGGTGCGATTCCACGTGTAGAGGATCCTGATATTTATCCAATTTTGAAAAAGAAAAATATACGCTTAAGTGATACAGGAGAATATGTGCCTGAAATAGGTTTATTAATAGGAACTGATTATCTTGGCACATTATTGACTGGGAGAATTGAGCCCACTGATAAGAATTTGGTAATTATTAAAACAAATTGTGGATGGACGCTTCAAGGTAAACAAAGAAACTACTCAAAATCTATGGAGAGTATTGTATATGCTAATAATTTAGATTTGACGGAATTAATGAGCCTAGATGTGATCGGTATAAGATGTCCTGCAGATGTAAAGTCAAGGCAGGTAACCGATGAAGAAACGGTAGATTTTTTTCCGTAAAACTATTAAAAGAAACGAAGACAAAAGATATGAAGTATGTTTGCCATGGAAATGTGGACGTCCAGAATTAGAAACGAATAAAGAATTAGCCACTAAACTGTTAATGTCAACTACCAAAAATCTCATACGATCTGGACATTTAAGAGAATACGATGATGTGTTTAATGAGTGGGTTCGTGATGGAATTATTGAAATTGTAGATAAAGACGAGAAAAGGGACACTATTTACCACATCATCCTGTGATAAAAACTGGTGTAACTACAACAAAAATTCGTCCGGCTTTTGATGCGTCGACGAAAGATTCCAAAGGAAATTTCTTGAATTGTTTACAAAAAGGGCGAAATTTATTGGAATTGGTACCCAAATTGATAATGCAGTTTCGGAAAAACACAATTGGCGTAACATCAGACATCAAAAAATCATTATTACAGAAGTTACTCTAGCTTACCCTCTAGAGAACGCTCCGGATGAAAGGAAGCAAACAGCTTGTCGACTCAAAGAGTCTTTTTATGTGGACAACTGTATTACAGAAGTTTTTATTACGGCTTTAAGAAGATCTTTTGCTCGAAGAGGTAGAGTAAATATAATCTACACTGACAACGGTACAAACTTCATTGGTTCTAGCAATGCTGTAGGAAATTTAGATTGGGAGAAAATCGTGTCGTTTTCCACAATCAAGAAAATCAAATGGAATTTTAACCCTCCAACAGCCGCCTGGTGGGGAGGATAGTGGAAGCGCATGGTTAGAATGTTGAAAGAGATGCTAAGAAGAATTTTGGGCAGAAAAAGTCTTGACTATGAAGAGTTGAAAACTATATGTGACTGCGAAGCTACAATAAACTCTAGGCCACTTACATATATTGAAGACAATTCTGAAAGTGTGAAGCCATTAACTCCCGTTTGTTTCTTAGAAAGTATTCCTAGCAGTGAAACAACTGATTTAGACGAAATCGACAGTAAAAGTCTAAATATAAGATTGCATTTTGTACAAAAATTAAGGCAGGATTTAAGAATGAGATTTCGGAATGTGTATTTAGCAATGTTGATTCATCAAGGTAAGAGCCGGAAAGAATCTTTAAGAGTTGGAGAGGTCGTTCTTTTAGAAACTGATGGCAAGCGTATCAACTGGCCGTTAGGAATCGTCACTGAAGTCTTTTCTGGAGCAGATGTGCACTCAAGAGTAGCCAGAGTGAGAAAAGCTGATGAAGAGAAGTTGAGACCATTCCAAAGACTTTATCCGTTAGAAATCAACATTTCGGAAAAGTTACCATTCATTACCCAAGATGCTCGAAGGAATGAAAGTGTCTCTCCGAATATGCCTCTACGCTCTGCAGCTAATAATTCAGATTCCAGTGAAGATGATGATTCATCACCCAAAGTCCCAGATTTTGTTATTAGAGCTGGTCGACGTGTTAAAATTCCCAATAGACTTGATTTATAACTTTTGTTGCAATTTGTAGGTATCCTACAAATTGCAAGGTGGGAGGTTGTTTGAGTAATACCAGCTACAACTCAACATTGTTTAAGTTTTATGTTTTGAAAATAAGCTCTATCGTTTTTGTAAGAATAACTGCTTCTAAAGTTTTGTATATATCTGCAATTAAAGTGTTTTTTCATATTAAATCCATTCTTTCGAATCCTTTAAAAAGTTAGTTTCTGAAAATCAGGCACAATAGAATGTATAAAAGAAACTGCAAACTCCTTTCAAATAATACGAAATTTTCTAATGAAAAATTCTTTGCGATAATGATTGGTAAAAGCTATTGAACTTTATTGTTAAGTTTCAAAACATTGTACCTCTTATTTTAACATTCGCTATAGGTGAAGCTGTCTTATGCCAGATGTTTATTATTAAATATGTATTTTATTTTTGTTTTGTTTTTTGTGGCAATAGAAGTGAAACAAAACGATGGACGAACTTAGCATTCAGTGAAATTGTAAGCATGTAAAAATTCTACTAGTGCATATAGAAGCCTAAATCTTACATCTTTTGTGTCCTTATTTATCATGTCAGAAGTCTGGTGTTTTCAAGTAAATAAAGTGTATAGAAATTCAAGGCAAACTATTTAATAATTATTAATTATTGAACTTAGCATCATACATTTATATTTCAGTATTCTGAATCTAAAATAATCTAAATGACGCAATAAAGTGTTGCGAGAAAATATAAAAAGCATGTGAAATAATATTAAATTCTGTGTATATGTTAAATAAATATTTGAGAAGATCTTACGTGCCACGTACTGCTTAAAGCATTATTATGTGCAAACTTCAGTAATTTAATTCGAACTAAAAATTCTATTAACTGAAAATATTAGCTTCTCTAGATAATGTTATGCCAATGATATTAATGCTGTAAATATATACCTTAATTATTCCACTGTAGGTATAATACAAACTCGATTTATTTACAGCTTATGTCATTACAGAATTTGCGTTTAGTTACATTCTTCTCACTTTAATAAAATTGATTGTGAAATTGTTTTGACGGCCGAAAGATGAATGCTGTTGAGAAGATATATTTACAGGCAATGCCCTCTTGGAAGCGTTACCTATTTGTTCTCAGTTTGACGGTAACATTAATATGAAGTTGAATCATTGCTACACAAAGCAACCGAAGATGTTGTCATTACGATAATAAATTACTAGAGTTGTAAAATTAGTTTAAGACATAAATTTAAACTGGATAGAACTTATAAATGTCAGAACTACATTTAAGTTATTCATGCTTTGATGAATCTAAATATGAGGTATACGAGCTTACATAAGTAATACCGGAGCGGCGTAGAAAGGGCACTATACAAGATTGATACTGTATTCTGTAGACACGAATAAAGGATCGACATCAGCTAAGGATATACACTAATTTGGTAAACATAGAATAAAAATAAATTTTGATACCTGTAATGAATAACAGGATTATTTTCCTAACTGCACAAAATTCTCATAGGTATAGAATCTACATTGCATCGGATTGACACTGGTATAGCAATGTCACACAGCAGGACCGACTCCTGTATGCAGTCTGCATTTTAATAGTAAATGCGCTTATACTGTGTTTTCATGTGAAAAATATTTTTTTTCTTTTTCATTTAATCGTCAACTTTATTGCAGCTATCTACTAAATAAACATGTGTTTAATGCTTGCCTTCTTTCTCTTCGGGCAAAGAGCAAATAAATTTGACCTATGTAATCTCATTATATCTTCCGTTCCGAAGATAGCGTAACATACTAACATGCTAACATGTTTTGTAACCCTTTGCGGCACCTAAGGATTTGAAGGTTACTATAGGTTACTCTGAACCTTCTTTATTTATAGCAGATGGCAGCTCAACACAAACCAGTCCATATATTTTAGCCATGTTTAGTTTTTTAAGACCCTCATTTTTCAAATAAATCTTCCATTATTTTTTTTTTTTTTTTTTTTTTTTTTTTAGGGTATAAAAGAATTGTGTGAAAGGAAATTTCTATGTTATTTTTTAGCTGTTTCTATGTTATTTTTTCCATGTCATTTTTTGATAATATCCTTATTCTATATTAGTTTTAAATTTTTACCTTGAAATCTTGCCTAAAATCGAACGGCGAACCGAGGTGTTTCCAGACTGAGCTCTCTGCAAGTCTAGGTCACTGAGAGGCAGCTGTATCTTTGTTTCTCTGCAGCTCATTGGTCAGATCATTAACATAGAAAGGTGGGTCCACATCTTTGTTTCATTTCCTGTTTTTATCTTTCTTCTTTTAATTTTTTCGGGGGGGGGAGGGGAGGTTTGGTTATCAACTAAAAAATTGTTGGGGTGATTTTCTGAAGGTCAGCGATAAGTTTATCAGTTAATTGTTTGGTTTTTCCCGAGAGCAGGTCTCTTTTTGTCTTTCGCTTTGATTCAAAGAAGTTTTCGTAGCGCTACGTTTAATAGTTTTGAGTTGTGGATATTTATATTTTTATTTTATAGTTTATAATTTCAAATTGTAGATATAATATTAGTTTATTTTTTCGGATTTTTAATTATTTCCCAAACGGATCGGAGAGAGCTGACCAGTTCTAAAGCACTGAAAGTGCTACACGAATTGCTTTCAGATAGTGAATCTGATACAGATCGCAGCACATGCGCAAAACATGTAATATTGGGTTGTGCTTTTTTAAAGGTGGTGTCCTTTTCTTCGAAAAGTACCACGATGAAAAAAAAATATACTAGAGTGTAAGTATGAAATGTAAATATCATATACCCAAATTACTTTTTTTCCATTCATAAGCATGTAATCATCATATAACGAAAAATGAGCTTTTTAGAGGGGTGTAGAGTAGCAGATCTCCCTGTGGCACGCCCTGGGTAATGCTAAATCTGCTATGGTATTCAGAATCTAGTGTTTTTTTAATCGTAGGCAAAATCTCTTACAATTTTACGCGCTTTCCAGCAATGCTTGTTTCAGCACTCTTTCCGAAGCTCTATTCAGTCAGTGTGCCCGCTTCGGGCACACCCACAGAATTTAAACGATAAGTGCTATCTTTACAAAATTTTACTTGTGTACTCCTTCAGGCCTAATTAAACTGCCTAACTTTTTTTATCGAAATTCCAACTTTAAAAGGTAGCGTGCCGGAAACGGTTTGTAAGCGACGTTGTAAGAAATTATTGCATTCCGGGGTGCGTGTTTCTTCTGGTTTAAGTGGTTAGCATAGGAAGATCCGTTTTTCGAATTCTGGAGAGAACAAAACTGAATTTTTACGCTTCCTGGTTTTGAAAGGTTTCACTTTACAGTGAAGCTAAATAAATTTAGACGAACAGATTTTGTGATTTTCTTCAAACGCCTTACTAGTACGAAGAGAATAAATATAAGGGAATATCGTATTCTTTTTAGTCTGCTAACGTCGTATAAGAAGTTACCACATTCTGTTCGAAAATAAAAGATCTGTGGTTTACATTCCGGCAAGGATTTATCGTGTACCTTTGTTTGCAAAAGAATAACTCTCTCCAGAGAGGCATCCAAAGTAAACTGGTTGACTTGACTTGACTATGGAGAGGTACAGCAGACCACGGATTTGGTCTGCTGTGCCTCTCCAGAATCATCTTTTAAAGGGGAAAGAATGTAGAAAATTATCTTATTTTCCCATGCTTGCTTTCATAATGTAAGTAGTTAGCCCATTCACCTGGCCAAGTGGAAGAATCTTAATTAGAATTTCCCAGAGACATTGTTAATTTATGGCATTTCAAGCTCCGAAAAATCTAATAATCTCTAAAGTGGCGCCGGAACTAAAATATGACCGATGATAATTTGTTATCACTTGCATGTAGTTGAGTGAGTCATGTGCCTTTCTTAACTGCCCTCTAGGTTATTGAGAATCTGAGGAATTATCATTTTTAGTATAAGATTGTGGAATCCCTTAGAGGTATAAGTAATTAAGATACAATAACACGCTGAATAAATTAATATTAGTTTAGAAGTAAAACAACAAAAATCAGTTTTAGTTCTGGTTTCATCAACAGAAAATGCTATTAGCATATCTCTTGTTCAGGCTTTCTTGTCTTATCTTATCATTATATCTTATCTCGTTCATTTGCGCTTTTGCAGTTGAGGATGATGGTTCGATAAAACCATCGAAACTAGTCCTGTGAAAATATGAAAATATAACGCTGATTTCTGTTGTTTAATTCTAAATTAATTGGTATAAGTAAGTTAGGACATCCAACTAGCTTTGAAAATCTGTATCTCAAATCTGGGCAAAAGTAAATTTGATATCTCGCATTTCTTTGCTTCTTAAAAACCAGTATATCTTTAAAGTGGTATTACCTTTCAATGAGCTTTACAGAGGTTATATTATGAATGCAGAATATACAAGTATTATAGCGTCACTGCCTAATGATTCAATATTTTTGTTATGGCAAAGTAAATTATTAGGTTTTCGCGAAGATTCGATTTTGCGGTGACATTCAAACGTACGCTTGGTCAAAGATAATGTTGATGTTATTACACATTTCTACGATCTGAAGGGCATTCCCACGTTTAATAAGTCGAATCTGATTTTGTGGTTTGCGGTCAGATTACAATCAAAAAGACTTTTGTTGGTGCAGCTACTATATTTCTGTCACTATCTCAGTAGGATAATTAAGTCTCAATGTAATTAGATTACATGCCCGGAATAGTAATATTATCAAACACATTTGGGTATGTAAAAATTTAGGTATGTGATTTGATACTAAAATAATAGCAGTATCTAATAAAAGGATTTCTTCTAGATATTAATTTTTTATTTCTCACTGATGCTAATTCTTCACAGTTTCTCAAGAAATTGTCTCGTTAACTATGCAAAATTTGAACACTAATCAAATATATGTAAATTCACGATTCTTGTTTAGCTATCTATTTTTATTTTTTTATGCTTAAATAAAATTCCTGTAATCAAATATCAGCGTTTTACTAAATGTAACGCATTATACTAATTTTTTATAGAAATCAAAAAAGAACCTAAAAGTATTATAAGCAGAAAGCATTTGATGTCTGAATACATGAATGCCCACTTGTAAGAATTTACCTTTTTTTAAGATAATCTTTAAATTTCTCGAAGATAACCTAAACATAAAATTAAATTTAAATTAAAAATGGGTAAGTGAAGAAATAAAATTATCAAAAACAAAGAGAAAAAATATCCAGATTTTCTAATCACTACAATATATCTTTATTAGGAATTAATAAATCTTAATTTGACTTATTTAATCTTAATTTTACTTTTATTTAACATTATGGTAAGATTTGGATTTAGTGCAATATTTTGATTTAATTTAAAATAATCATCATAAATTATCGATAAAGTTTTTGAGTTAATCTTGCATTTCTTAAAAATTTTTTTGTATATTTTAATGTTTCAAGCAACATCTAAATTTCGCTTTATATGCTTCATGAAATATCTTGAAGTCAAAGAAAGTGTTACTGAGGCCAATTTAGTGACATCTAATTTCTTAACCGCTCGTAGGTGCTTAAAAACATCACTAAATTTAGTTGGGAAATAGTATTGTATTTTATTCTAGGATACGTTGCAATGATCTGAAACTCCTCATGTCAGATTCAACATGAATTTGGGGAAAAAACTTGAACATGTAGGAAAAAATCGAATGAGGTAAATTCTATAACATAATAAATAATTTTCTGTAAATTCTGCTGAAGTTAGTCTTTCGGAAGGTTCTTCTGAATTCCAAGTATTGTTGTATTATGAAAGGTGGAAAAGAATAACAAGCCAAGCAAAATTGACTCTGAAAAAAATTCACAGCATTCCTTGCTAGTGTATTTTGATATACTGTATAATCCAGACGAGGTATATAATTTCGCATCAAGGATTATGAACCTTGTATTCGAATGACAAAAACTAATAATTCATTTATTGCTTAAGACTTCTGGGTGGCAAATCATAAATTCTGTTTCATTCCTACCAAAATCAACTAAAACGTTTTTTAAGTGGGTGAACTGAATTTCGTGAAGCATTTCTTTTCTTTATTTTCCTTTCACGTTCATTACAGAGGTGCTATGATTAACTATTAGCATATTTACGACAATTTGTTAATTCTCTTCTTTTGTTTGTGCAATAGGTCTTCCATTTCACACACTTTCATTTACGTGTCACTGAAGAAGGCAAGCTGTATGTAAACTGCCGAAGCAAAATTTACGCCGTTATTGTCTGCGTGAATAGCGTAAGAGTAAATAAGGGAGAAAAAAACTGAATATTAATTTAAAGATCTAGAATTGGCTCTGTGGTAAAAGTGTTGGTTGTGCATTAGCACTGAAGGCGTAATGAGTACGTTTCCTCAAGCACAGTTTTCATTAAAGAAACATAAGTCAAAAAGTTAACTATGAAATCTTTATTTAATAAAAAAGGATAATTTTAACTTGAGCATAAAAAAGTAATAATCTTCTCAGACATTAAAACACTGAAGCATTGAAAAGAATAACTTACATAGCATCTTAATCAGTCCTAAATATCAGACTTACCTATTTTAGGCAATAAGAAAAAAAGAAACAGGAACATACTTCATACATAGTACCTGAAAGAGAAGAAAGTACTAACTGCATTAGACCTTTGGCCAGGTACAAGAAGCTAAGGTGAGAATCGAATATACTGCATTGTTCACGAACTTTACTTTCTCTCGCCAATATATATCTTGGCGCACGTTCGTTCCCTATGCCTTTCGAGTTTCATTATGCAAAATACCTACATTTATGCTAACATTGCCCCTGTTTTGCTAATGAAACTCATATCAATTGCAATTAATTTCTGCAAAACTGAAATTTATTTCTAGGAATTGGTTTAGTCATAATATCAGCAACCATTTGCTCTGTCGAAAGATAAGCAAGTTTTACTATTCCTTTGTTATTCAAGTCGCGTATATGATGAACTTTTGTATCAATATGTTTTGTGCGCGAACTGAATTTTTCAGATTCTACAAGTCTTATAGTAGACTGATTATCTTCAAATACCTTTGTCGGTAGAGTTTGGGGTAGATTGAAATCTTCTGTTAATTTTAATAGCCATAATAGTTCTTGCGTAGCTTGCGATAGTGCAACATATTCAGCTTCTGCTGAGGATAAAGAAACACAAGTTTGTTTTCTTGAAAACCACGAAATACAGTTTTTTCTAATAAAATAACACTTCCTGATGTAGATTCTCTATCTTCAATATCTTGTCCCCAATCAGCATCTGAATAAACTGTAATATTAGGTTCTTCACTCGACGAAATTTGTAAGGATAGATTCTTTGTCGTGTTTAAGTATCTAATGGTTCTTTTAACAGCATTCCAGTCCTTTTGACGTGGATTATTACACCTTCTGCTGAGTATGTGAGTTGAAGATGTGATATCTGGTCTTGTGATAGACGATATATACAAAAGACTTCCAATAGCTTGGCGAAATTTATCATTTGAAGTTAGGAGATTTTCTTCCTTGTTTAGGTTATAATTGTTTGTTTCCATTGGTGTGCTAGCGGGTTTCGCTTCTTCAAGTTGAAATTGCTTGACAAGTTGATTTATTTTGATTTTCTGTGATAATAGATAACTTCCATCTTCCTTGCGATTTATTTACCGTGCCTAGGAAATATTTAGCTTCACCAAGATGCGTCATTTGGTAACGTTTTTTTAAATCATTAATTGTTTGAAGAATTAGTCCTTCTTCTGTAGAACTTATTAGGATGTCATCAACATACACTATTAAATTAATTATTTTATCACGAACCACTTTTGTGAAAAGACACGGATCTGCTTTGCTTTGACTGAACCCAAGATTCTTCAATGTATTTTCAATTTCTGCATTCCAGCACCCAGCTGCTTGTTTGAGACCATAAATCGACTTTTGTAATTTACAAACTTTATGTCTTTCTTTCGGAACCACGAATCCTTCTGGTGTTTCCATATATATTTCTTCATTTAAGTTGCCATACAAAAAAGCTGTTTTAACATCTAGTTGATGTACCTTGGCATTATTATACGCTGCTCATGCTAAGAAAACTCGTATTGTAGTGTGTTTCACTACTGGTGAAAATGTTTCATCATAATCACTGCCGTATTTTTGAGTAAATCCTTTGACTACTAAGCGTGCTTTGTATTTTATATTTTTACCAGTTTCATCATATTTTGTCTTAAACACCCATTTGCTGCCTACTGCATGTTTTCCTGGTGGTAATTCTGTAAGTGTATAGGTTTCATTTTCTTTTAGAGAATGTATTTCTTCTTGCATAGCCTTGATCAAAGCTTCGTGTTCACGTTTTGGTAAGTTTAGAATTTCTTCAAAGCTTTCTGAACCTTTATTTTTAGGTAAGATTGATTCTTCCTCTTCTGTTTTATAAGAGAATCTCTCCGGTTGGACCCCTTTGGTTGATCTGCTAGAAACCCTTCTTTCTACATTTTCTTCACATTTAATTAACTCTTCAGAACTTTTTGAATCGTCTGTAAAATCATCGCCAAGAGATGTTTCTTCATTATTTCTTCATCTTCTTGAGAGTTACTGAAGTGAATTAATTCTAAATCTTCAGCATTATTTTCTGCATGCTTATCAGATAAAGACGCGTTTTCTGAAAATTTAACAGTTCTGCTTACTATTATTTTCCTTCCACCTACATAAAATCCTGTATCCCTTACTTCGTAAATCGTATACTCCGAATGTTCCTTCTTCGGCTCTATTCTCGAATTTACGCCGTTTTTGTTTGTTTACATAATAAAATGCTTTTCAGCCAAATACTCGTAAGTGACTTAAGTTTGGTTTTCTACCATTCCACAAATCATATGGTGTTCTATCTGTGGCTTTAGTTGGTAACCTATTTTGAAGATATGCAGCAGTAGCTGCTGCTTCAGCCCAGAATCCTTTCGGTAATTTAGATTTTATTAGCATAGCTTTTGTCATTTCTATTAAAGAGCGATTTTTCCTTTCTGAGACGCCGTTCTGTGCCGGACAAGAAGGAACTGAAGTTTGATGAAAAATCCCAAGTTTCTTTAAATAATTTTCAGTAGTTTTGTTACAGTATTCTGAACCGTTGTCGGACCTGAGAACCTTTATTTTCTTTCTAAGTTTATTTGTTGTCGATGCAACATACTTTATAAGTTTGTCGAATACTTCATCTTTTGAAGTAATAAAATAAATTTGAGTATAACGCGAATAGTCATCAATGAAAGTTACGAAATATCTTTTCCCTCCTAAGCTGTTGACTTCAATTGGCCCACACACATCTGTGTGCACTAAATCCAGTGGAATTTTAGATCTAAAACTAGTTTTGAGATAAGGTTTTTCAGTTAGTTTCGCTTTTACACAAGTAGAACATTCCACACTATGAGTGCATTTGCCAAGTTTAATGCCGTCTGCCAAATCATTTTTCTCAAGTGTTTTTATGGTATCTATATTTCTGTGGCCTAATCGTTGATGCCCTTTTAGTATACAGTTCGTATTAGAACATAAAACATCATTAGCTAAGTATGCTTTCTCGTCAGTTGAGTTTACCGTCAATTTATATAAACCTTGCTGAGCGTTGCCGTCGGCTACGAGTATATTGTTACGCTTTATGTAACACTTATTACTATCAAATGTAACAATGCAACCTTTATTCGTAACAGATTGAACAGAAAGTAAATTACTATCTAAACTTGGTACATGCAATACATTTTCTAATTTTATTTATGTAACCTGACCCTTTAAGTTTTGAACTTTAAAATAGCCTTTACCAATACCATAAGAATTTAATTTAGCACCATTGGCTACAGTTATTATTTGTTTATTAGAGTCATTTAACTGAGAGAAAAAAATCTTATCACTCGTCATATGAGGCTCCTGAGTCGATAACCCATTCCTGCGTTTGCGTGTTTTCATGTTCATTTTCCACTTTTAGAACTTGATTAAACTGAATCTGGGAATTTTCAGTTTCAACACTTTTAAGATATTTATTTTCTTTAAGTTTTGTTATGTTTTCTACAGTTTGCGTATTTTCTATTTGGCATGCATTACCTTTATAATTTTGAGAATAATTTCTTACTTTACGATTATTTACATCTGTTTTCGGGGAAGTTTTAGCGTTGCGTTTTAAATGAAAACAGTCATTTATCGTATGGTTATTTCTCTTACAATAATTACAATATTGTGTAACATATTTTGATTTATTTTCGCTTTTACTTTTTAAAGCAACTGAATCGTAGTTTTGAACTTTCTTAGTTTCCACACGTCTACAATACTCATCTATTAGTTTGTTTTTAACATATTCTAGCGACAATTCAGCTTCCGATTTACTTTCTATTGCAGTTATTAAGGAGTTGTATGAATTTGATAAAGAACATAGTAATATTGCTATTAAGTTATTTTCTTTAATTTCTTCACCTATACTACGCAGCTTTTCAGCCACTTCTAGTACTCCTTTGATATGTTCCTGCATTTTAGAACTTTCATTATATCTAATGGAATATAGTTTTCTAAGAAGAAATAACTTGTTTGTTAAATTTACATGTTCATGGACACATTTTAACTTCTACCAAACTTCTTTTGCAGATTTACTATGAAAAACATGGATAAATTGCGAATCCGAAATGTTTAAGCATATTAAAGCTTTAGCTTTACGATCATTCTTTAACCAAATATCAGTAACAGTTTCCGGTTTTTCTTCGAATACAACATCATCTAAACCTTCTTTTATTAGAAGTTGTTCTATTTTAAATTTCCACACTGAATAATTTTCATCTGTTAATTTTTCTATACAAATTGATTCTTTTAGAATAGACATAATTATTCGTTACAATTATTCTTATATACTTTGTAACTAGTGTTTTAAACAATGAGTTTTAACACTTTATGGCCCTGGAATCTTACAACATTACAAAATTTCAATTTTAGATAGAAGCATTTTCACAAAGCAAATACCCTAATCAGTCTCATAATCTTTTGTTGGTTGTGCATTAGCACTGAGGGCGTAATGAGTACGTTTCCTCAAGCACAGTTTTTATTAAAGAAACATAAGTCAAAAAGTTAACTATGAAATCTTCATTTAATAAAATAGGATAATTTTGCTTAACTTGAGCATAACAAAGAGTAATAATCTTCTCAGACATTAAAACACTGAAGTATTGAAAAGGATAAATTACATAGAATCTTCATCAGTCCTAAATATCAGGCTTACCTATTTTAGGCAATAAGAAAAAGGAAACAGGAACGTACTTCGACATAGTACCTGAAAGAGAAGAAAGTACTAACTGCATTAGACCTTTGGCCAGGTACAAGAAGCTAAGGTGAGAATCGAATATACTGCATTGTTCACGAACTTTACTTTCTCTCGCCAATATATATCTTGGCGCACTGCTTAATTATACTGCACGTTCGTTTCGTATGCCTTTCGAGTTTCATTATGCAAAATACCTAAATTTATGCTAACAAAAAGAAAGAACAATATAAATGGACAATGTCACTCCCTAGTAAGTAAAGCAACTACGTCTTTGTATGATTAAAATTACTTTATGGCTAAACAAAATCAAGTTGAATCAAAAAAGTGTTTCTAGAGTTTTATGGAAGAAATTATACTGTGGAATTACGAAAAGCAAAATATTGCCCTGACGTTAAAGATCTAATTTTTGCTAAACATTATCTAAATTTCTTAACTTTTACCATTTATTAAATGAGAAGTTTCCGCAAATTTTTCATTAAACTGTAGTGAGAAATATTACAGTATTTCTTTTATAGAACATACTTGCAGCTTAATATAATCCATTTAGAAAAAGATATTATATCCTGTTACTGAACTTAAAAATATATCAATATTTTTCTAAGAATGCATTGTCTTTACATAGAAAATTTTCAAATATAAACATTATTATCCATTTTCAGTAACAATATACATTTTTGCATGTTTTTACATAAATAATTTACAACTGTTTGGTATATAAAAATATAGGAGAAATTACTATTAAAATTTACGCAGTTTTACCGATGACAGGTAACTATGAAACAGGCTGTTTGTATTGTAAACTTTGAATGCAATACGATACTTAAAAAGGACGTTTTCTGATATTTTAGTTTCAAACCTCTGGCGCAAAACAGTCTTGCCATCACATTTCATTCAGAGCTTAATAATGATAAGAAAGGATTCCAGATATGCACTGTAAATTGGAAAACTGCTTTTGACATGCCGTGGTCTGTTTTTATCTGATTCATGACAAAGCACCTAGGCGGCGGCTTTTAGCTGTCTGACGCTGAAAGGCTAAGCATAGTTAAAATTTTATTTGCCGTTTTTATTTGTGCCTGAATAAGGACGTTAGAAAGCGCATAATGAAAATATGGCGTACCATAGTTATTGCTTTGCATTATGTAAACTCGTTTAATAAATAAGATGGCATAAGATAGTGGACACATTAAAATTGCTTTCAGTCATCCTATGTTTTGCATCGTATGTCTTTCAGTCATGGTATTTCCATGAAATATTTCATGCTATTGCAAACTTTCAATAACATGCAGCATCTTGACAGGTGGCAAATTCCTTCTGTTCCTTCTCAAAGTCTATCATATTCCTCCTATTCCTTCCCAAAGCTACCATTGAGATTAAAATTAATATAATTAAACAAAATTGCCTGTTTCGGGAGAACGAAAAGCAAGAAAACTTTCGTCAAACTGAAGCCGTGGGGAAAAAGCATTATTAGATTTTACAGAATATTATCTTGTTGTTGTTACGCTTTAAATTTTAACATCGTTGAGCTTATTTTATTGTCCAAGAAGTTTTTAAACCTTTTACCACTTTTTTCTTATTTTTTACGATTTTTATTTTTTTCCTGTCTGGTGTGGTTGGATTACGTACTCAGGATGATATCACGAGGTAAACAGGTCACGTGAGTTGGGCTCTTTTTTTTTTCTCTGTGATTTTTCTGTTTCTCCAAATTCTTCTCTGATATTTAAAATATGTGAAACTTTAATGATTTGTTTTCAATTCTAAATTCTAGGTTTTAAGCATATAAAATTATAAATAAAAACAATGTTTTAAACTTTAAATATTTTAGTTTCTTACGTCTTTCTTAAAAATTTAGATATTGGCCCATTGTTTTCTCTGTCATTAGTGATTGATATCTTCTAAAAAAGGCTCAACTTAGAAATTAATGCTATAACCAGAATGTCGTAAATCTAAGTGTCGTTAGCTTCTTAAATATTTTACTCTTCTTTATTAAAACTAGAATTGCACTGAAAGTATTGCTAAAATATTAAAAAACTATATTAGAAACTTATATTAGAAAACTTTATTGCTAAAATGCATTCATATTTTATTATTCATATTATGAAAAGAAAGAATTGCCCATCCGTATAAGACAAAACCAGAAGACAATATATTCGCAGAACTCTTATCCCGTTCTGATCCTAGTATACGGTATACACGGGATTTGGCGACAGGTGACGTATCATAAAATGGGTAAACTCACATGCATAATAACACATAATAGGTTGAGTCCATGCAAATAAAACATATTCAAGGTTAAAGTATATCTTTTATTTATTAATAATATTAAATAGAAAAGGGAAATTTATAAAACTATTTCATGAAACATTTTATGTCATTCGCATCAGTAACATCTATTCCAATGAAAAGACTTAGAGATGTACGTACCTTCATAAGAGACTTTGTCCTGGGTTTCTATATTCGTAGACCAGGGCCTGAACGTTCCTCAAAAACTAGATAATTTAGGCTGATAGCTGAATCGCCACGCACTAAAAACCTTCAGTCTAAAAGAATTGAGACATGCATAATCATAAGCTACATATGATAGAAATTTTCTGCTCTACACATAGATTGTTAAAAAGGGATTTAACTTGAATGTTACTTTATTATTTTAGCTTCCTTTACTTTGAGTAATTTAATCTAACATGATAATTTTTGTTTATCTAAAGGTAATTTATATTTTATATATCTGAAGTATTTCACTTTTAAGCTTACAAAACACAATAAATATGTAATGATAAGAACAAACAAGAGAAACGGGAACTGTAAAATGACATTCGTAAAAGCATTAATACGTAGTTTCAAATGCAACCCGTGCTGTATGAAATATTTAAACAAGAAAATTAGTTACGCTTGTTTGTTTGGAAAAGGCCTCAACAGGAAAGAAAAGGATGGGTAAATTGAAACAAAGAACTGCTCATTTTTTTCCCAACTGCATAATGAGAAAAAGCATTTGCTCAGTTTGCCCTTCAATTAAACATCTCTTAGTTTAGTCTCGTTATTTTTGTAATTAGTTAAAATTTGAAAATGCAAACTACAACAGTAGGTTACTCAAATTAAGGAAGCATTCGATAATCATGCTTATGTAAACATGTTTATTCAACAAAATATTTTCTATATTTGGGAAGATCATTCATCGTGTTAAACAGAAACTGTTTAATATTGTTTTTAAAGAAATCATTTACACTAAACTTCAATTATCTAGATCTCTGATTATCAAAATCGTTTTATGTTATTTCTAAATCAAGTAAAATTAAGTTTAGTTTGTTTAAACATGTAAAAGAAATGAAGTACAGTACAATATGCTGCTGACATCTACTCCATCCTATAATGTTCTGTAAAGTATGACTCTATAAAAATGTTTATAAAAACAATTGCATACTCCTTGTAGATTTATTAAATAACACGAAGAATATAAAGTAATTTCTTCCTTCTTTTCGCATGCCATCGCCTTATAAGTGGAAGCACGCTTGACGCGTATTTGGAAAGTTCGAAGTTCGAATCCGGGCGAAAGCAACTGCACATTTCTTCAGTTCCTGACTTCGAAAAAAATTTTAAGTGACTGTGCAAGGAGACTCTTTAAAGCGTTAATTTCTTTCAGTTTGGTGATTTGGTTTGCATAATTAAATCGGTTATTTGTAAATTAAACACATAAGTCTCTAGCTGGTGATAAGTTAACGACGAAAAACATCATAGAAAGTTTTCTGAGTATTCGGCATTGCTGTTTTTCACAGCCCATTTAAAAAGTATGATTTTATATTCGCTGTCATAATTATATCCTGTTACTGGGAAATTAGTTTTAAGCATAAGCATTCATCTCATAAGAATATTTAACTGCAGTTTTCAAAACTTTCAATTTCTATATTTTTTAAAAGTCCTTCTAGATTATACTAATGCAGAAGTTATCTATGGAATTGGAATTGACCCCTTCGGATTGATGAAATTTTAAAGGAGGTCAAGGGTTCGATTAGGGGTCGAAAATTGAATATGCACCTGCAGTTATTTGATATGATCAATGACTTATTTTTTAATAAAACTGATAATTAATTGTTTTTCAATATAAAGCTATATTACGTAAGAAGGAAGAAATTACATAAAATAAATATAATTGAAAAAAAAAATTAGTGTACACATTAAAGTTATATACTGAAATTATTTTAATGTTATTTTAGTGTATTTTAAATATATAAGTTTTAAGCAATTTAAAGTAAAGCCATTTTAAAGCAATTTTTATTTAGCAAACGCAATATAAAAATTTAAAACAGAAGAACACAGAAAAATATAATAAATAAACCTACGAAATCTGCAAACCTAGAATGAAGCAGACTAAATGCGTTTGAACGAGATGTTTTAAGAATTAAATTAAGCAGTTTTATGTCAAACATTATACAAATTTTATCCATACATGAAGCGCAGGTATCACATAATTTAAAATCAAACTTTTGTTTAAATAGAATCTGTGATTTTATTTCTGTAAACATGTTTACATTTGTAAATAGAATTACAATAATACAAAAACTAATAAAACGTAAATCCAATAAACCATTTTTGCTACTTTTGTTCATATTCTTAATTTAATTATTATATATAAATTATTTCAGTGCAGTCATTTGCGTTATGATTATTATAGTCTCTTATTCAATTTGCGTATTCCTTTTAGTCCACGAAAGAGGAAGTTACTTTAGAACTTTTTCACGAACATTAAATTCATTCTCCCCGTAAAAGATGTAAGTATATATAATTATTATTTACAAAATTTACCAAGGTGCTATAATTATTACCAAAGTGCACTTCTTCTGCACTGTGCAGCAATGGCATACATTCGTTTAAGTGTGCGCTTGGGCTATCATGCGGTTTTTTTCTCCACCGTCCAAGCCCTAACTGAAACATTACCTGCGGCAATTAATTGCCAGTGGGAGGTACTAACATTTTCAATTGATATTCAGTAAATAAATATGGCTTAGCGAAAAATTCAATATATATCTGTTGTAAATGATGACAGTAGTCTTTTTAATCTTACTCCAAATACTTAAATTACTGT
Source organism: Stegodyphus dumicola (assembly GCF_044657685.1). Classification (NCBI taxonomy): domain Eukaryota; kingdom Metazoa; phylum Arthropoda; class Arachnida; order Araneae; family Eresidae; genus Stegodyphus; species Stegodyphus dumicola. The sequence continues at coordinate 241,261,150 of NC_140768.1, read as the reverse complement.
AATACAGTAATTTAAGCTGCTTAAGTTTACTATATATACATGCAATTTTCTGTTAGGACACTAAGAAATAATGTCATCTTTTTCCATTGTAAACAAATACCAGCCTATTTGATTTTGAAAAGAGGATTAAATTTAGTTAATTTTGTTAATTGTTTTAGTTCTGCAGCTTCGACATAAAGCTAAATTCTTTAGTAAATTTATACTGTTATATTTACTTAGTGTTCTGCCACCAACAGATAATTAATGAATGACGGTTACCTCACAGGCTAGAAGCTAGAATAATACTTAGGTACTGTATTTAATTCAGTTTCTTAGATGGATGTGCTAACCTCTTACAAGCAGACGAGCAGAGCAGGATTGGGGCACCGGGTGGTCGGACGAACGCCCGAGGGGCCGGTTCTCCAGCGGACCATGAAGGCCGGTGCTTCGGGAGGGCCTTAACAGCAACATGTGCTAGGAGGCATATCTATACTGTATGTTTGAACAATGGTTTCGTTAACTAGACTATCTATATACTGATTAAAATTGTAATGAACTTTATATTACGTTTTTAAAATTATATATATTGAGACAACTGGTGCGTAACGGAATGGTACGGAATATATGTGCAAAACTCATAACAATATTGTCGGCAAAACAAGATGGGGTCTTTTTTAAAAAAAATTCGATAATTCTGAGGTATGTTTGAAATTATGTCAGGCTTTACACGAAATTGGAAATTCCAATGATTTCAGTGCGAATATGTACTATAAAGTACGTACTTATATGAATGATTTCCTTAAGTAGGAAACTAATATTTTAACTGCATCTTTGTTTCAAAAGATATTCAGGCTAACCTTATCTATTGCAAAATATCTTCAAAGCACTGGCTTAAATTTTGTCAAGCATACCTAATGGTTAAAGACTCTATTTCGTCTCTGAGAGAAATTTCAAGAAGTTTTAATAGGGCTGTAGAACAAAAATAATTTTGTAAGTCAAATAAATGTAATGTCAAATAAATAATTCAATGAAAAAGATATCCCAATTCAGATTGAAACAGAAACACCGATTTTGAAAGAATGAACGGATAAAACTTTTCGTAAGAAAAGCACTGAAGAACTTGACGTGGCTCCCATCTCTTATGAAAACAAATTCAAAATGTAACGCTCTATGAATCTCTCTTTATTATCAATGTCATAAAGTCAAGATTCGCACATCACAATGAACTGCACAGTTATTTCGAATATTTCCATCCGGAAAACTTCTCTACGTTACAGACAAAATTATCGTCTGTAGTTCTTCAAAACGTGCGTGATAAATTACAAACTTTTTATCCGGAAGTTGAAATATAAGTTCTAAAAGCGAACTCTTAGACTTCGCGAGGATATGGTTTATCCTTGGAACTGCCAAATAATAAAGAATATGATGAAGACATAACTACAGTTAATGTTGACAGCAATGAAGACGAGAATATAATTCACATGGGAAATTAACATGCAGAAGCTGTATTTTCTATTGCTTGCAATTTGTATGCGTATGCTTACTCCTATCTAGAGAAAAACGTATAGATATTTATTAACTCCATCCATCTCTTAAGTTGCATACCAGTGTTTTCGAAGCTGAAATTTATTTTGAACAGATCAAGGAATTTGTTATCTCAAGAACATATGGAGACATTTATTTTGATAAATTCTGTGCAACATATTCTAGTATCAGTTGCAAATGACGACATTTTATTTGACATAGCAAATAACAGGAATGTCTTGCGCGATTAGCTCTTGAAGTAGTTATTTTAAAATATATTTAATTACGTTTCTTTGTCTTATTGGAACCTTTATTATTTTGTTCCTTTCTCGTCCTACTTGAAGGTGAGTTGGAGGCCGGTCTCGTCGAATTGCCCGGGTCATTTGTACGGTCCTCTCTAGTCCTGCATGATAACAATATTACGATCACGCAATAGAGAAGCCAGAATTCTATACAAAATAGGACAACTTTAGGTGGAATTCCAAAAATAGTAAGGACTAATTCTTCAAGTCAAAGAAGTAAATTTAATTCCTCTAAATTCACCCTTTATGTTAGAATTACTCGCTAAATCGCATTTATGCTAATTAGTTTAAATACAGGGAAGGTTAGTTTAAGCTAATTCATTTAAACTGCGTGTGAAAGTCTATGAAAATCTTTCGAGTGAAAATATATTAGGAATTCTAATATTTTCTGAAAAGGAACAGAATGAAAATATAAGTGCAAAATATTATAGTAAGCGACGTTTCTTCAGTAAAAATAAATAGGAGATGCAGGTAAAGTAACATTGAAATGACTCATATACTTTGAGAAAGGTGACGTATTGTGAAAACAAAACATGAGATGCTTCAACTTATTTGATTTATTTTCATGTTTTGGGTAAGATTTGACTAAAAAGTCAGAAGAAGTAAAAATAATTAATCAGCTTGTTAGTTAACTGAAATTTTAAGAACTCTGGTTTTATTTTAAGAAATAAACTGCGTATAATGATTTAAAAAGTGGCCATTTCCAATTTCGGTGAAAATGCATAAGGAAAGAAAAAAATTGCGGAAAAACCTGACGGAATATGTATCAAGCATACTTCAAAATGCGTAGTAAAATGATACATCCAATTCATATGCTAATATTTTAACAGCAAAAAGATGGGTTATACATCCATAATTCATGAAGTGATGTAGCTCTTTAAAGGCCACCAGCAGCATAAACAGAAATCATGTCTGATGTCCATCTCCAAATATCCCGGCAGCAGACGCTGCTGCGGTCTTTGGACACGATTAACAACGCCCCATGATCGGAAAGATGATTCAATTCTGGCATGGTGCCAATCTCGCTGTCTCGCAGACGGTCGTTTTTAGATGCAGTTGGCTCCTGATGATTTTTAGGTTCTTCATAATTTTTTATTCTTAACGAGCTAACCAGAAACCTCCATTCTAATGGACGGGAGCCAATAAGATTCTTCTACACTAAAGAAACAATTAGCAGTTTTTGAACTTTTGATAGATGATAATTAATAACGGATAAATACTTAGAAGAAATTTCTTTTACCGTAGACTCTGAATAAATTTACTAATTAGCCAAAAGTCCATTGTCATAATGTGTGCGATTATCTGTAAAAAGTGTCTGAGAAGTGAAGTGTTTCACGCTACTACGATGATGTTGCATCAAACTGAGGAAGTAAATTCTCTAAAAAACCAAAATTATGCTATGCATACTATTAGATCAAAAACCACTTGGCAATTTCATAGAAAAATTATACTTACGAGGACTGTATAATGTGTTGTTCGGTTTGCTAACATAAACTAAGCTCAATGTTAGAAGGCTAGAATTTTCCGTAAGTATGACAAAGTCAGAAGAAGGGTGTGAAAAAACCTTTAATAACTCAAATTTAAAGTTCAGAGATGGCACCAACTCATGCTTACAAAAGCCAAGATTTTTAACTCAACTCAAAAGGTAATGACTAACTTAAAATTAAATGAAAATCAAGTTTAGCCCAAAGGCTTCATAGGCTAACTATGGCGCATGCTGGCTCTGACTCGAAAGTCGGCATAAACAAGCTTAATGGCAACGAAAAGCTCAACGGCACAGAAATCTAATAGCTAGTGAAGCAAGATAGCAACATGGTCTTTAGGCAGGCAGAACACGCGCTGAATTCACCTTCCAAAAACCTTCTCTTAAATATTAACTTCTTTCTATCACATTTGATATAGATATTTACATTTTGGCAAGAAAGTGTGAGCTGAAAGCAAAAGAGATAGAAAAGTTATTTCAACATAAAATAACTCTTCAGTAAAATTAGAAAAATCCTCACAACTGTTTTATTGCATAAACTCTTGTTCCTCACAAATATCTATTTAATAATGCAGAGAGGATCTCCATATATTTATGGGCTTACATTCAGATGATCAACATTCTGAGCAGCGATACTGTATAGCGTCAACCTAGTATATAATCGACATCGAAATATAATAGCCAGTGCATAGAATCGTACATGCTGTTAAACATCGGCATAGAATTGACACGGCACAGGGTGGACGCTAGGATACAGTCGATAGAATAAGAAAGATTTTGTCAAGAAATTTTTATAATTCATCTAATTCCGCCTACAGTCGTGACAGGCATAATATAGAGATTTAAAAGGGGGAGGCACTGGCATTGCGTTGACATGGCATAGAACCAATCGAAGCATTAGATAATACCGTAGATAAGGTTTATAATAATTAGAAAATGCTGATAACTAATAGCATACAATTTAATTAAACTATTGCTTTTAGGGTCGACAGTGACGTAGGATTGATATCAACATAAAACTGAAACCAGTTTTCAGACTTAGGGACGGTCGTGGTACATTTAGCTTTTAGCTCTGAGAAGCGTTTACCAACGATTATCATATTTTGGCCTAAGACGGTGGGTGGCATTAAATTATTTAAATGAGAAGTACTATTTTGGATTCGCCCCGATGTGGCTAAAAAGAAGTAGTTGACTTCTTTGAGAAGTAGCGTTGTTGTTGTGACTTATCTCACGTGTCTGAGAGTAACATCAGGACAAGCCTCCTAAATTCATCATGGAAAGAAGTGCAAAATTGTGCCTATCGTTGGCAAGAGCCTTGCGCATACAGGTGACAGTTCGACTTTGTTCAGTAAGGCTTCCAATTTTGATAGACAGTATCGCGGGCAAAAAGGATCTGAGGATCTCTCCTACCACCAAGCTCTCGAGAAGACTTTAGGGTCGCCACGTAATTAGAGTGTCCCCATGCCGAACAGACTCTATACATTTATAAACATCCGTGCCTTAGAGATTCAAACCCGGGTCTTTCGGTGCGGTTGTCAGCATCGCTAACCACAATCGTGGTTGGACGACTGACTTTTAGCGTTGAGAAGCTTTTACTAACGATCATGCGAATTTTCCGTAAGACGGTGGCTTTAAGTTATTTAAACGAGAAGTACTGTTTCAGCACTAGCGCCGATGTGGCGACAAAGAAGTCATCACGTTCTGTCATCTAGCGACAGAGGCTTGCATTCGGTATGTGAATTTCTTGTATGGTCGGGGTAGAACTTTCCAATCTTCTGATCTACAGCCTCGATCCGTACCTTTTCGCTTTTCCTGCGTATGCGACTTGCAGAGGCAAATGAAGTTAATTCTTTAAACTGATGAATTAATTCTGCAATTAATATTTGCGAGACATGAATATATAAATTCTATATAATTTTCGGTCGCGGGATTAATCTTGGCTGCTGGAGAAGTTTTCTGTTCCTTTCAAAAGCGCCGTCAGGATATCTGTTGAAGATTTAGCTTTTCTCATTTCTTTTAATATAGGAATAACGTCACACTGATCCGTAGGACAAATTAATTTGTTTTCTGTTTCTTCATTTCCTTCATCTTTCGCATAGAATAGAATTTTGGAGGTCATCGCTGTATTTTATTTTAGGTTCATTTCCTTCTGATTGATTATTTTGGCTTCTTACAAGGCTAGGAAAATTATCTTCAGCGAGTTCAGTATTTTTAGTATTCTTAGAATTTTGGATGTTATTTTGATACTTCTTTATGGATTATTCAGGATATCCTCGATATCTGCTAAACGAGTAAGCCACTGCAAAATATACAAGTTGGTGCTTCATCTTTAGAGATAGTGCATTCTCTACTTCTGTGATTTTTATAGCATTTGACACATATGGTAAGATTAAAGCACAAATGCTGCGTGTGTCCAAAGCGCTGGCATTCATTATATTGTTAATTTGGAAAATTGCAAGTTCATCTTCATTTTTATTAAGTTCCAAAAATAAATTGTTAGTTTTTCTATTTTATCTTCTATTTTCTTTGTGAATTATTCTGATAACAGGGAATTTACATTTCGGGAGGTCTTCTAATATTTCAGTTTCATGGACGGTGCGGCATAGGTTTTTCAAAACTGGTTTTACGATTTTTTTTATTTTGCTTCTGGAAGGTGTGAAGTATTGTCTGTAATGTTGAGGAATTCCTGTTTTTTTAAAAAAATCATATGAATTAGAGACTTAAATAAAAAGTTATTGTTCATTTCAGCTTCGAATTCTTCTTTACAAACATTAAATAATGCTTTCCTTAGATTATCCCCCTTTCGGTAATAACAATGGGAGGGCATTTTTTCTTAGTATTTATAATAAATACTAAGAAATATACTTCTTCATAATTTTCTATGTTAATTTGCTCTTCGTTTAATGGTGTAAATCTGTTTTACTGCGCTGTTGCAAAATTAATTACAAGCGTCGCAGGTTTTGCAAGGATGTTTTGAAACTTGCCAGAAGTTTTTTCTGCTTCAAGGTCTTGGTCCATTGTTTCTGTAATAATTTCAGTTTTATTTAAATATTTTGCGGTAAGGTCATTTTTTAATTTTTCTACCTGGGTAGGATTAAGTTACTATGTTCCTCAAGATTTGTGATTTGATGGGCCAGCAGTTCTACATAACTTGCGTTATGAGTTTATGCTAGGAGCTTCCGTAGCCTATTATACGTACTGCTGGAGCTGCTCTTGGTAGATTTACGGTAGGAAATTCTGCTATCTGCTTTCCTCCGTTTTTGTTTTTTTAAATATTTCTGGGCATTGTAGAGATAACCTTTTTCTTATTTCATCTTTTAATATTCATAGCACTCGAAGAATATGATTTTACAAAACTTTCAATTTAAAATTTACTGGTATTTTGTGGAGCGACAATGTATTAATCGTCATCAGATTCATCCAGAAGTTTTAAAGTCATTCAGCCCTCTAAACAGAGCCATCGTAGCGTTAAAACTATCACGAAATAGTCCTAAATGACACCAACCGAAAGAGGAAAAATACACTGACCTTCATGTACGGTGCCCCAGCTCAAAGTTGACCGGTTTTTAGATGCTGTGTTAATTTTATTTTGAAAAAGAGGATGTCGATCCTATTCAGTGTCAACCTTGAACTGCATTCCCTTTTCAGATATTTTTTTAACAGCAGGACAATTGCTGGACAGCCTTCGTCGGAAATAATCTCATTACCAAAAATTTGTCCAGACGGCACCACTGGGAATAAGCTTATGCCTCTCCCGCGATGCGTGTATTCATAGATGTATGAGATGTATCATAGATGATACTTAGATCTATGTCAAACTTAGACACGCATCTAAGTTTTCATTATCCTTTCAGGTTTCAAACCCATTATTCTTATTTTTGACTTGGCCCTTTGCTAACTAACATATCATCTAGGACGGCTTATTTTACGGTACTGTGCACATTCATTTAGTACATCTGGTAACAAAATTTTTGTAATACTATATCGTAATTCTCCCCCTTGGGAATAGACATCTATCGGCGTTACCGGTCCGAGTAAAGGCGTGCTGAGAAGGTAGTGCACAATAGCAACTTGGAAAATTCGGTTTGTTTAACACTTTCGAGGCAAATACTTAAAAATTCAATTGATTGCACAAATGTTAAAGTCATGTGATTTTACAAAAATCACACAAAATTTGGAAACAATGATCTGTCGATATTTTTTACGAGTTGGTTCAAGTCAGAAGTACTAGTTCAGATTTCTATTCTAAGGGACTGAAACTTACAAATCGTTAGTCTATTAATCTAACCCGTGTCAAGTACTCCATATCCAGTATTTCAAAGCATCATGTTCTTCAACGTTGCTTGGCATAGTAGGAAATATGTGCATTTTTTACAGGTTTGTTACTGCAAATGCTTACAGAAAGATTTAATTGTCAGTATTTTATTTCAGTATTGCATGATGAACATTAATTAATAGTTTGATGCAGGGCAAGTGAAATATATCTAAAAATGTTTATCCGTTTCAGGCAGAGGCCACATACTGCTTCAAAAGACATTTAATATATCACTGTTACAAGAGTAGGATCGAAGCATAACAAACCTTAAAAAAGAATCAGTGAGCCTAGGGAGTTTGGGAAAGCATGCTGTACAAGAACCAAAAGAAACTTATGAGCTGAATACTCTAAAAATTAATTCTAAATTCCGCATGGTTCTGAATCAGCGATCATCGATGGCAATCCGATGTACTTATTTCTACACCATAAGAGCACATTACCATTAATATCTTACATCTCCCCTCCCACATATAAAGTTTAAATTAGGGTAGGTAACACTATAGTCAATTCTACAAAGTTAGCTAGATGCAGAATTATAGTCTATAATTTAGTCTAGATGCCAGATGAAGTGGGCAAGAGAAGTTTAAAAGCAGAAAATCTATAGAATAAATTGTATACTTCTACTGAAGTTTAAAATAAAATCTTGAAATAAGCGGTTCGATACACTTAACGAGTTTAATTCCTAAACGGTTTTCCTAATTTAATTTCTGTCCTACCCTTTCTGCCACTGCACCACAAACTGAATTTTTGCATAAGATGCAGTGATCATTTTGACTCTTTATATGCTAACCGTTGCACCAAAACACGGGGAACGTCAACTCTGTACTACACTTACTTTGTTAAATTTCAGTTGCACTTAACAAACGTAGTTTTAAATAAAGCTTTTATAATTAAATCTCAAAGAACCGTAGTGATACAGGAGACGACATCCACGATTAACTCAAAATAACAGGTAACTAGATGGCAACTAAAAAAAAATCTCATGTGTACACCACATGACTTCCTTGTACGGAATATTAAATTATATGCATTTTTTCTGGCATTTCATTTAAACTTATTGGATTGAATTAAATCTACTTCGCCGACAGCGCATAAACCACAATAGAATAAATGCATTCTTTAAAATTCACTCTAGTATTTGTTTACCATAGCGACACTCTGGCGCTAGATTCACTTAACAGTATTATATTTCGTTCATATTATAACTCATAATGCACAAAATTTATATCATTTAAAGAATAGAATTATCTAATCGATGCCACATGTTCTATTCAAATACTATAATAAAGCTAGAACGATGTATAAAAGAAATTAAGCAAACAAAACAAAAAAAGAAACAGTTTTTCACAGACGATTGAGTATTTCTCATTCAATTAATTCAGTTCTCACTTCGCGAGAAGGCAAAATACATAAAAACTCAAAATATCTATATTAAAAATTACGAAGTAAATCTTAAACACTTATTTCCTCGAAAAAATTACAGAAAGTGTTAAGCATGATTTAATTGGCAATAATAAATGAAGGCGTTATCTTTGTTGTTGCGAAGCTACATTTCTCTAGATTGGCAATAAATCCACTAGTCTGCTATTTCAAATGTAAACAAACAATGGCCGCCATCAAGAAAAGGATTAGGCTTAGCGGCACTTAAACAACTTTAAAATTGTTGATAATTCTAAAAATATTGCATAGAGATTTACAAAAGGCATAAAAACCTTAACCAGAAGATAAAAACAACATAATTCAATCATTTTTAAAGCAAAAAATGTACAATTTACAAACATATATGAGTAAAGAAACTGAGATCACTGAGCCGGGTAACAGATTGGATATATATATAAATATATTTATATACGTTTGGTGCGGCCGATTGCAACCGAAATACGAGGTGCACATCTACATGTTATAGCAGTGCTATATACAAAATTTCAACGTTCTGTGGCTACTCGTTTTTGAGTTATGCGAGATACGTACGTACGCACGTACGTACTGTACGTTCGTACAGACGCCACGAAAAATTCTCTTCAGAATTCATTTTAAAGCAGTTTTATAATTTTTTCGGAGGAAAATAGTCTTTTATTCTGTCCTTACGTACATATATCACGCAAAAAACATCGTTAAATTTCATTCGATAGCGGTCAAAATGGATATTTTTGTTGAAATATACTGCCTGAAACTTTTCGCGATTTCAATACTTCCTTTTTACTTCATACAAGGAAGTAAAAAGATGAAAGCGAAGTAATCCGTGTTATAATTAATAGAAAAATAATGCTAAAATTTAGCACTATTTTCAGTTAGTTTAAACTGGAAAGTTGGTTTCCAGTAACTAGTTGGTAAACTTTTACTGTTAGTTACGTGAATTAAATCAGTTCTCAAATAATAATAAAAGGAACACATTGTAAATAACAGAGAGAAAAATTCGTTCTGAATGGCACTATAGAACAATATGTACAGGAGAACTTAAACAGTGGCATAATGTTAGAAGTCGCATAAAAAATTTCGATTAGAATTTGTTTCTACCAACTTCATCTGGCAAACAATACCTACAGTCACTGCGGTTATCCTAAGAAGTTTTCATTTTCTTTCTACATTTTCTATTGACAATCTTATTTTATGCTTTCGTTTATAACCTAGCTTTCTCAGATGTTCTACAATTAACTGAGACCGGTAAATGTTTGTAGACAGGTTGCGGTTAATCCAACCTCGGTATGTGTTTTGCCTCTTTTTTTTTTTTTTTTTTTTTTGTTTTTTTGTTCTTAGGCTTCTAGACGTTTGGTAAAATGCTGAGAAAAGAAGTCGCTGGAAGCAGAGAAATGTTAACCAGAATATAGTTTATTAATTAATTTTAACTTCACATAGTCATTTTTACTTGTTAGTCTATACAGCTCGGTTTTCTCTCTAAAGTTGGCGATTCTAGTAAAATAATTTTGTTAAGACTATATATTTTTTGGACGTCATTTTTCTTAATTGTATTAATCACAGTTTGTGTGAGAATAGGTTATTTTTACTTTTAAAGCATCAAATGAAGACAAAATGCTGTTGTTTTTTATTTAATCTCATATTTTTAATTTATTAAAAGTCACTCAAATCGTTCTTTAACTGCCATGAATACTTATTTTCATGTTAAAAGTCTGCTTCGGTTAAAGTCATTTTATTTCTTTCATTTGAGCAGCAGCTGCGAAAGAGCTTTAAAAAATTCTTAACCTTCGCTCAAGCATAAAAAATCAGTTTCTGGTCTTGGTTGTAAACTTTTTTAATTCAAAGCCACTTGTTGTGAGGAATTTGAAAGAGGCGTGAGATAAAAATTCTGAAACCAACGTAATTAATATCCCGAAACTTTCGAGTTTAAAAAACTGATATGTCGACCAGCAGTGAAAAAGAACTTAGGATGTGTTTTTCAACTGAAATATTAAACATCTTGTATGCAAGCTTTCCGAGTTTTTTTTTTTTTTGTTGTTGTTTTCTGTTCGCGGCATTCGTGTCCTGTCAAAACAGAAAGAACTGCTCTTTGAGGGAGGTATATATCTTGAAAGCATTACGCACAAGCGATCCTGTAAGTTCGAGTTACAGCTTCGTCTTAAATTCAGTGTTTCAATAATTAAATTGCTTTTTTTACGAAATAAATGAATATATCTCTACATGGCATTAATTACGTTGAATTACTATCAGAGCAAATATTCTTTCCTGCAGTTTGCCTTTGCTAGAGCAGATCATTTGTAATATCATATTTTATTTTATATACCTTTAATTTCTGGGAAAAGATTTTAAATTATTAGCTATATTTCTGTTTCTCTGCCTTCCTTCTGATTGATTAAACTTCAAGTAATTTGATATTGGGAACAAGATTTTAGTTCTTCAAGTAATTTGATATTGGGAACAAGATTTTAGTTCTTCAAGTAAAATATTTCGCAAAGTAACTAGTTCTTCGGTTTTGATCAATGTGGTTTTTGTGAAAGATTGCCGTTTGAAAGTACACAAAAGCACTCATTGGATGTGTAAGTACTGGAACGTTAAACACAACGCAGTGCAAAGTACATCTAAAAAGCGAAGATCTCACGGAGATCTCAACACTTTGAAGTCAGCTCTGAGCTAACAACTGAGAACTGATGCTCTCTCTGGGTTTATATAGTTTTCCCTCGGCCACCGAAAAATCTGTAGTACCATCCATTTCTCTAAAATACTGGAAGCCATATACGGACAAAGTTATATATAAGGACCGGATACGGTTACTGCTATTCAATTTTAGTACCATTTAGAACCAGTCCAAAATGTCGCTAAATTGGTCGAAGCCGCATTTTATCAAATATTCTTGTTAAAGAACAATAATGTATTTATCTAAGATAAAAAATAGAATAATCAGCAGCGCCTTCGGGAAAATCTAACTCCTACCTTCCGATGCTAGCCAGACGTGCTTGCAATAACATCATGACGGCGCGGGTGGAAATCCCTTTTCCTTGCACTGTTGATTCGGTGTTTCATCAATAATTTAAATACGACATCTCATATTTGTATCTCTTTTAGACTTAAAATTGCATGACAAAATCATGGTTATATAAAGGTCTTAAGATTGGTTATATAAAGGTCTTAAGATATTCCAAATGCAGCGTGAAACAGTACAAATATAGCAGGAAATTTCTAATATGAATATGTATTTAAAAATTTCCCTTCAGTTTTCAACGTCATATTATAAGGTATTTTCTCCCTCCTTCCAGCATGCCTTCGTGGTGTAACGGTAGCACACTCGGCGCATATTCTAGAGGTCCAGGTTCGAGTCCCAGCCAGGGCTTTCCACATCTTTCACGTCTCCTGCTTCAAAGCAACCTAATGTCTCTACAATATTTCCTAAAATCAGTATTTTCTATAAAAAAATCTGAAATCTAACCTGAGAAATACGTTGGTGTTTCTTAATACTTTTTGATTTGTATACTGATTTTTCCGCCACACTAAGTCTTGATAAACATTGAAACATCTAAGTAAAGTTGCTAATGAATAGCTGAATTTTTACATGATAATAAGTTCTCACCATTATTCCCTTTCGGCTAGCGTATTATGACCAATGTAATATATGCAGTAAGACTCTGCTTAAGCCAGTTTCATTATTTGGAAACGGTTTTACCGAATATATCCCTTAACTGAAACAGAGGCGGAAAATTATATTTAATTAGGGAGTCCAAAGTTTTAACTGAGAATGTATTTATAATTTGGTAGTAAAGGTTATACTTATCTTCTCAATACTTTATTATTTAAGATACATACATATGTTTAAGCATGTAAGCAATTTCAGTGTAACGTAGGGGCAAGAGGAATAAATATGAAATCTATACCCAGAAAGTGGCTTTCCACGGTGCATCTATAAAGGGTTACAAGTGAATTCATAAAGCATCGAGATATCATAAAACACGTTCAGGTTACATAGCTATTTACATGTATTTCTTATTCTACCCGGCTCTTAAGACTTTTATACAGCTACTGAATTCTTTGTGAAAGTCTTCTGAGAACACCTTTTCATCCTGCCTTTGCAGTTTTCTAGATTTCTTAAATGTTCTCAAAATTACGGTGAAACATTTCTTTAGATAACTAAAAGTAGGTAATCTTAAGAGCAATCTTTAAAATGATAGTTTTTTAAAGAACACAAAGTATGTAGCTTTCAGAGTATTCTTTAAGATGAAATATTCTCTTAAAAAAGAAAGTATTTCAATGTTTACAAACCTGACAAGAGAGCAAATTTTAAGATGACATTTTTTTTTGGAGAAAAGAAAGTAGCTCGAGGATTGAAAAGCTGGCAACTAAAGGGGATGATTAAGGTACAGCTACAATTTTGTTTGCTATAAGCAGCTTGACAACAGTTTCACTTCATGAAGGAAGCGACATTCTTGCTTCTTGTTGTTAACTCATTAAATCCAGAGCAGTATCATGAAATTAAACAAAGAATTTCAAACAAACTTCTTTATAAAATCCGAATAAGTTTTAATGGAAGTATTAAAAGTTATAGGCATTACTTATTATTTAGCATTTTCACTGGGATTAGTTGAAAACAATTATTTCTAAAATTCTACTCTGTCCAAAAGTTAAAAAATAAAATAAAAACAGCCGATTGAAGTAAGTACTTATTAGAATTCTTTAAACTTTCACAAATCCAAGAGTATAAATCCAAGACTTTAACGTGAACAAATGCTAAGAAATTGACTTAATGAATAATTAGTCATGATGGTAAGCAATCGAAATAATTCTTCGGCGGAGGTCTGTCGGTAATGAATGAGATGCTCTGTGCGGGGAACTCATCCTAACAACGTTGGTTTATGTAATTTATAAGACCATCGATGGTGATAAGAAGTATCTCTGAATGTTCACGGAGCAGGTATATTCTTGGGCAGTTTCTGAGAAGAATCATGGGGAGAACTTAAACGTCTTCCAAACATATTCCGTATATATTGGATGATTTCGATTATCATATTTTACAAAGCAATGTTTCCGATTTTATGTAGTGATTAGCAACGCGAACATTACGAACCCGGGCTTTGTCGTCCATAAGAAAGGCATCAAGACCCATGGTTCCAAGAAATGGGCGAAGATCTTGAGCAAGGATGTGATATCCATATCACTCTGTATACTGCAACGGAAGATGTGGAAATCAATGCGGCAGCTGACCGTAATTTTTAATTAAACCATGCACGCGCTTCATGGATGTTGCTGGTGTAACAGCTAGTTTCAGACATTTTTCAAACCAGTGAACGCCAGAAATCAGTCTGTAGAGCAAACCATGACACATTTTCTTAAATTGCACCTTACCTTATAAGGTATTTCTCCCACTCCCCTAGCGTGCTTTCGTGGTTTAACGGTAGCACGCTGAGCCGGTATTCCAGAGGTCCGTGGCTCGATTCCCGGTGAAGGCATTTGCTAATTTTCATCACTTCTGCTTCCAATTAACTTAATGGCTCTACAAGTGGCGCCCGAACTAAAAGGGTTGTAGATGATGGTTCTCCGCACCCAGGATTTGGCGACTAGGTCCCTTAAAACCCTAGTCGCTCTTTAAAAAAGGGAGTATATAAGGTGTTTCTCCCACTTCCCTAGCGTGCTTTCGTAGTGTAACGGTAGCACGCTGGGCCGGTATTCCATAGGTCCGTGGTTCGATTCACGGCGAAGGTGTTTGCTAATTTTTCATCACTCCTGCTTCCAATTAACCTAATGACTCTGCAACCTCACTGTTGTAGAGGGAACCGCTGGATAATTTTTAGAGGTTCTTTTTATATGAGAATTTTAGCGGGATGCAAACTGCTAGTCGTCTTGCATACAACTGAAATGTATACAGTCATCTTTAAACAATTTACAATGATATACCATTTCTTGCCGAAGTTGCAAGATGGGAAGCAACCTGATGTGATGCGAACAAAGTGGCCTTCTTCTAAAGGGTCCTGCTTGCAAACGGCGTGAAAAGTGATTGTGAAAAATGAAAATAGGGAGGAGAAGCAATTATCCTGAGCAGTTTGGATTTATGGATTCAGATGCCTCTTTACTGATTATCGTGACGCAGCTAATGAGCGTTTTCTATATTTGGTTGACATACAAGTAAGGACGTCTTTTTAGGGCATACGACTGCATGCGGCGCATTCCTATAAATTTGAAGTGGTGTAAAAGGAATTATTATTTTTTAACTCAGTTCTGTAATATAACCATTACTAACTACTTAAAATATTCAGCTTTGCATTGAATTTTTAATTTTATTTATAATCAGAAATTTAAAACAAAACGAATCGTGCGTTTTCATTTATTCTCTAATTCTGCCTTTGCCGCGCTATCGAAATACCAGCATCAACGAAACACTAACACTACCAACATCAATAACGAAGTAATGTGTTTCATGCGGAAAAGAGAAAATCTTATCCCTCCTTTTCTGCCGCAAAGTCGTAATAAGTTAGCCAAATTTTCCCCATCCGTATCGCCTCCAAGGTGGAAGAAGAGAGTTTTCCTTGCTCAACATTTCAACTAAAGCAATTTACTATTATGTTTTAGGCATTATTATTACGAAAAAATGAATTTTGTGCTTCGAAGTTTCCATTTAAATTTATTTAGTTTTGTTTAAAGTTGACTTATTTTAAAGATGTTTATTTCTTATTTCAAAATTCCGCATGATATTGCATTAAGCCTGTATTATTAAGAAGTATTGTTTTTCAGAAATTTGAAACATAACTAAAAAGGAAAGAGAAAAGCTTTAAATTTAACCGATATTCCGATTTTGATTGAAATCTAAAAAATAAAAATTACTTAAAAGTGATAAAGTTTAACGAGCATATGCAATAAATAAGAAGGTAAAAACACGAGACATGCTCAATCTACATAAATGCAAGAAAATTCCCGTGTAAGTCTTGGTTATTTGTGCATTCTTACGCATTCTCGTAAGCGCAATATCACATCAGCTCTAGTAAATTACTCTATGCAACGTTTACAGTGATAAGGTATCTAAATGACTAATCGTATCGCCTATTTCCGACAAATATTGAGAAGTAAGGTCTCCGGCCATTTGGGGAAAAAAAGAAAGAAATGGAAAAATATCTACCTTTGTTCCTTTTATCATGTCTTGTTATTATAAACTTACTTAACTTTGATTTTTTCAATGATATCACTTAATGTTAATTTATTATTAATTTACTCCTTTTTATTTGATTTTTTATGATATTTTAATTCATTATTTGCTTAATTGTTATTAACTTAATTTATTCCTATTTTTATCTTTTTTATATTTTGTTTAATTGTTCAATATTTATTACTTTAGCTATATTTTTATTTATTTTTGTTCCCGTTTTTGACAACATTCTATAGAGTTCCAGCGCTTCTAATTTTAGAAATTAATTCTTGGCTGTAGTATTAGAACACCCTATCGAGAATTCTAAAGATATACTTTTTTAAAAATTATATGATTGTTAAACCATTCAATTATGAATCCGAAACATCATATGTCCAGAGGATATGACGGTCAATGCGATATTTTTAAATCAAAACGTGAGATCGGACGTGTATTCGAGTACGTGTTATTTATATTCTGTATTTACAGTAATTGCATTATTATCTTACGATGGAGCGGGATACCATTATAATTTTGTATTTATTCTCTTGCAATTGTTACATTCAGACGCAGAATTAATACCTGTTATTTCAGCGAGGCTTAAAATCACGTACTGTGCACATTAAGCTACAAAAAGGCTGCTCACTATAATACACACTACCATTTCTATCCAATCACAGGGTGCTGAACGTGATAGGAAAACCAGAGCTGGATCGATTTTACTGGGTTGCAAGACCGGAGAATCGAGTTTCATCTATTTCTTTTTTTTTTTTAATAGGACAAGACAGAGCACTTTCAAAGCTATGAGTTTAAAAGAAAATGTATTCCAACAAAAAAATTAACTTTGCATGAAATTGTTGTCCATCTTTTAAAAAAGAAAGTCCAAATTTATTGGCATGATCCTAAAATACAAAAACGGCACAAAATTTAAGAGTTCTTATAATCTTTTCTGCAAATAAGAAAACGTAACTCTATGATCATTACAAAACTTCAGTACGTTCATATTTTATGCACTTTTCGTTTCTTCAATAAATTAGTTTTTCATTAAATGCAGTTTTCAAATTGTGCTTTAACTAAAAACTTTAATATTGCACAAAAGTTTTAAGTAAAAGCTTTTTTTCGTTTTTTCTTCTTCTCCTTTGTATTCTTATTTAAAAATTTTCAAAACCTTTCAGGATCTGGATTCGAGAAAATTTGCACTCTTAGATTTTCTTGAATCCTGAGCAAAAGACATGTCGTTTTCCCGTGGAGAAGAAATAGCTAAGACGCTACAACGATTCCTTAGTCAGCTTACAGAAAGCTGTGCTTAGCGCCATTAGCTAAATGGAAAGTGATGAATTATTATTGAATTAAAAGTCTGAAATGTGGGTGACATATTTAACTACTGACAGAAAATGATTTTCTACTATGATAAGCATATTATACTATGTGTACTAAAAATTAGTAAACATTCATCTAAATTAATTGAAGAACTCTTAACAATACCTGTCGTCTTATTCTTTGCATTATTTAAATCACCGATAATTAGAAACCCGTAAATAAATTATGTACAAATAAATTCAATTGCGCAACAGCCCTTAGTGAGGCCTAACCTACAATGCCCTGATATCCGCTTTTTTGACTGTAGGCCCGCAGTGCACTAGCATATACGATGGACAAATGATCAGCTTGTCGCAGGCCCCCGCCCTCCGGTGTTTATTCCCTAAGTGAACTTGGTACTCATTTTATCAACCCACTCAAGGGATGAAAGGCTGAGTCAACCTTGCCCAACCCGGGGATTGAACCCTGGATCTGTGGTGGTGCTGCTCGACGGGCTAGCCATTTCACCATTGGACCTGAAATAAATTATCAGCAAGATTAATTTTAAGTAGCTCTGAAAGATAAACGAATCCGGACAATTCCATTTGCGGATGATTAGAGTCCATATAACTATAGTTCTTTTTTAATGTGCATGTATAAAAATATTAAAAAAAATATAAAATAAAATCTTATATACAATTTTAAAATCAGTTCGATTACATACTGCTTTTTTTACATAAAACTTTGCCGTCAGAGTAATCATCATATCCTAACTATTCTAATATTTCGAACTTTTATGCATAGTTTTGATAATGATACTGGTTAGAAAACTTTAAGTAAACGTTTTCTAGAATGGCAAAAGGAGGTTTCTTCTTCAGTTATTTTCTTTTACTGCTTTGATCCCGCCTGAATTTTATATTTTACTTCAGAGGGGAGAAAGCAGCTATTAGAATGTGTCGATGCTGTTGGATTTCAGTGTCCCATTTCAGAAAGTCTCCCGGACTTGAAATACCATCACCTAAATCCTTGGCGACGATAACTGCGTTGTTTGCAAAATTCTTCCCGAAAACTCCATGATAGACTAGTTACTTAGTGACAGATTTTATGACAAAATTTCAAACAGGTTTCACAGAAATGTAATCTTCCATTATCAGGCTGGGTTACTTTCCCTGTTCGTTATCGATCTAAAAATGTATGTGCATTTAAATGAAAATAATTTTGTGTCCCCGAGAATTTATTCTAAACAGCTATACTTTGAAATAAATTACGTTTTATGCATTGTTAAAAATTTTGCAAATATCATTTAATCATGGAGAATCACATCATAACCTTTCATTTAAATCAAAATTAAATGGATAGAAATGATTGAAAATTTCTGGATGCTTACTTTATCCCATTAGCATTTTCATTTAAAGAAACGTAAAACAATAAACTGCACTTTCATCGTGATTCGAGACGTGAATCTTCGAGTTTCCAACTAGATGTGCTACTCTATTATACCACGAAAACACAAACGGAGGAATGTGGTAATTTCTTACATTCTCTTTCACTCAGAAGTGACTGTGAAGAGGTACCAGTTGACCAAATGCAAGTTCCACAATTTAGTTGTTCACCACTGTATGGACCAGGGATGGCCAAGCCACTGTACGCGTGCCACAGTGTGGCACCGCAGTGTTTTAACAGTGGCACGGGAAAACTTATTTAATTTAAAGATTTGAAAAAATAATAACATCGTCTATATCAACTCCGTCGATAGATACACATGTAAAAACAATAGAAAAAATATAACAATTCTATTTCTTTGCAAGGTGTTAATTGTTACCCAGCTGAAATCCAAATCGATAATATTGACCTACAGCAGCATATTACACTAAAACGTAAATATAGCGAAATTATTTCAACTGCAAGTGATCCAAATTATATTGTATTTTAGAAATGTGTACCAACAAACAATTTTCCAAATCTACACGATTTGGCTGTAAGATATTGTTGTTAGGTTTGGGTCAATATATGTTTGTGAACAAATGTTTTCTATTATAAACATATTAAAATTAAAGTATCGTTCAAGATTAACTGATATGCACCTAAAACATCTAATTTTGTTAGCATCTTCAAGAACTAATCCTAGTATTAAATTTGGTAAAAAAACTACACATTCGAAAACCACATTAATTAAGTACTGACTGTTTAATAGTTATTTAGAACTTAAGTTTCAAATTATTCATTTTTATTTTTCTCATAACCTAACTGATTGAACCTTTAAAAAATTTTATTAACAACAAAATCCTAGTTTGTACGTTTGTTTTATCTATCATATCATTTTTAATATCCTCTACTCAGACTTATACAAAACTCATAATCAGTCTATAAATAACGTTTTTTCACCTTTTTATATTTTTAATATGTTGGAAAAGTCGAAAGTGTCACGCGTAATTTTTTAGATAGTGACACTCTTACCAAAAAGGATGGCCACCCCTGTCATAGACTATAATGATTTTAAATTCAGAAAACGCGAAAATTCCACTAGGTTGTCGAGGAAATTCTAAGCACAAAATTTTCCAGTTGCTAGTAGACTGTGCGCTAACCACTTCATGACAACAGCATTACAGGTAAATGTGATAATTCTTGATACATAAGCTCATGTTAAATAAGCCTTCATTATATCCATATTTGACATAAAATTGAAAGCTTTTCTTTCCTAATGATCCTAAAATGAAAATCTCCTTCTCAAACTCCAACTTGAAAAGATTTACACCATGGTGTTTACAACAGAACTTTCAAGAAATTTGAGTTTCCAACCCAATATATAGAATACATTAACTTACTGACTGAAATTTCTAGCAATTTATTAAGTAACAAAATTTTTATACTGTTTGATGGGCTTATTGTAATAATAAACTAGGTCGGGTATCTGCCATCTAAAATAATTTGCAAATCGCAGCTTCCATTCACGATACTTATTGGAATTAATTTACATATCGATGCTATTCTACATATACATTTGCAGTTCTGTATATGTGAGCAACGAATATCAATTGAGCTTAGATACATAAGAGAAACTTTTATATAAAATAAGGAATAATAGTTTAAGGACTAAAAAAAATGCAAAATTTTTGTTTTCTTTTTGAAAGTTCTTTTAAAGTCTTTTGAAACTTATTAAAAATAATTTTGTAATAAAGTTATTCCAAAGAACTTTATATAAAAATACATGATTATGGAGGAAGGGGAATATATGGTTTCAGATACGCATGTAATTTTGAAATTCTCTTAAACTTTTTATTTAAACATTTACTTTAGAATTCGTATCTATTAGAAATATGGAAATTAAGAATATTTACAACTGCTTTTATTGGAATATATGATAGCCTTGTTTGGAGACATCTTAAAAGAAAGTAAATAAAATTTCTAACTTTTTGATTCAATAGTATGAAGTGTATTTTCATGTTTAATAAAGAGGAAAATAAATGACTATATTAGTCAGTGTCACAATTCTTTTACACAGGATGAATCTGAACAATGGGACAAAATTTTATAGGGTTATAGGCCGCAGCCATACAAGCAATAGTCGTCATACAAAGTCTGGGTGGAACGCAAACGGCGAGCTTCTAGATGTCATTGTAAATGGTATGAAAAGGGTCGGCCCTCGCACACAACGGATTTTTCGACCGTAGATTGCCGAGTCGATAGCTGATCATACGAACCACAAAACTTCCAGGGCGATGTATTAGTCAAGGTGGTCAAATAGCTTGGCCACCAAGATCACCAGATATCTCGTATTTCGACGTTTTCCTGTGGGGCTATATGAAAAGACTAATCTACGAATGCCCGTTGAAACGAATATGGAGTTAGTCGTCAGGTTTGCCGTAGTTTACGCAGATACTTGGGAAATGCCTAGAATCTTACAATAGCGCGCCATTCTCTATCGCATGAGTGTGAAGCCTACATTACAGCTAGAAGAAGGCCTTTTGAGCAATTTCTTTGAACATTTAGATCAATTACATTCCTGTTAATAAAATGTTTTCTGAATTATCTCCTCTCATTCTTGTATTAATTCGTTAAATGTTTCAGTAAAAAACTGCCCTTTAATTTCTCACCAGAAGTCCGTGGTTCGATTCCCGGCGAAGGCGATTGCGAATTTTTCAACTTTCCTGCTTCCCCCCTCCCGAAAAAAAATTCTAATGTCTCTACAGCATAACGTTTACTTAGTTCACGCATGATACAATTTTATCAGTTCGCAGAACACGTTTCCATTTGTTACTGAACTGTAGTTCGCTGTACTCTTTCGAAATATTAGTGTTTCACTACTTTTGTTTTTATAAATATGATTGTGCTTCAAAAATAATTGATGTAGCTAAGAAGTCATTCTGCTATGTGGTTGTGCATTGCAATTAGTAGCTATATTAATGAAATGCATTTTGGAGTCCAGTCTAGCACTTAACACCGCACTATTATTTTGAAATACTACAAGAGTAATATTTATGATGGAACGAAGTACTCTTACAAATTTCTTTCACAGAGTGAACAAGTCCCCTTCCTCCAAAATTGTTATATTTTTAATAAACACCCTCTACGTTATTTAATATTTTAGATACATATTTCTTATATATATATGTGTATATATTTCGTTCATTTGTTTTAGATTTATCATAAATAAGATGAAATGAATTTTTACAATCCTGTTAATTAACTTTATATTTTGTAGTAAATGTATATAATTCGGTAAATCCTAATTATTTTATAAAGAGTTCATCACGTTTCGTCAAATCAGAAAATGTCAGGGAATAAAAAATTTAATTACAGTGAGAATTCTGATTTGTCCTTTTAAGTAAAACTACAAAAGATAATGTATTCCTGGCTACAGCATTTCTACCTAAGATTACTAGGCAAGTGAAAGCAAACTTCTCAAAAATACTTTTCAAAATAAATTTGCATGTTTATGAATACTGGGAAGACATTTTCCGGTTTACAGATAAACTGAATTCTGATTCTCTGTTTAATATCAGTTTATTACTATCATTGATGACATTTTTTGACAAGCAGGAAACAAAGCAGGTGCACAAAGGTGATGCTTGGGAATCTTTCTCTATATTTCCTTTGAGTAACTGCCTCGTTTTAGCCGTAGTCTCCTAGATAAAATACAAGTCGACAAGCTCCGCGTGCGTGTTGCAGGGCATATCACTCCAAAACGCACGAGGAAAGTACGCTTTTACGTACCGTTAAAAAACAACTTGTATCGTCTCAACCAAATGTTTCAACACGTAGTTCTATCTTAAAATACTCTTATTTCGGAGTTCTATCTTGAAATATCGTAGTTCTATCTTAAAATACTTTTATTATTTATTTATACTTCCTCTACCTGCTTTTATATTATTGCAAGGTATTTTTAATCACCTTATACTATACCGTTTATTAAGTATGTATTTACAATAACTGCAAATGTGAAACTGGGATATTTTAACCAACTACAATGTTGAGTTTGCAAACCAAATCTTTAAATAACCAGGAGAGTTAAAATGAACTATGAGTTAGTTATTCTTGATCTACCGTACACATCATAATTTTCGTATTCTTTCCACGCTTCTTTCTGCTGCTGAAATACCATCCTGCCGCTTCTCTTTTCTATCATTTGTTCAACACCTGAAATCTGTCTATATAATTATTCAACAGCTCGCAGAGCTTCCACCGTTTTATAGTTTTATATTATTAAATATACTTAAATTATCTCTTTGCAAGTTCAAATGTTCAAATTCAAGAAAACGTAGCGATCATCTATTTCAGCTACGGTAAATATTCAAAATAATTATTCATTATATATACATACGATATGAATAATTTTTTATGTTCTTATTTGTTTTTATTCTATTTTTTATTGGAGAGTATTAAACAATTTTAATTATTAATAAAAAATATGCAAATCAAAATTATAATTGAAATCAGTAATAGCTCCAATAGCCCTTTAATTCTTCATTTTAAGTTAGATATTTTCGCCTGTCTGTTCTAAAAATAATAATTGCTTATTATATTTTTTTCTGAACGGAGTCATTTCTAGATTAATCCATAAAGTATGGCTTTTGTACAACACTGGTGATATAAATGGAACTAAAGCTGAAACATCCAATAATAATTTTACAGCATTATTATTAATTAATTATCCATTCAAATTGTGTTGAAACTGAAACTAACCCACTCTGCATTAAAATTTCGACCTGGATACAACACACTTTGCTTCTGCGCTTTGTCATAGATCGCTGTTTGCTTCTCTCTTCTTATTGCAACCATATCAAAATTGTAAATTTTACGTTCTGGAAAGTGCACAATTAGTTTGCCAATTGTGGCCACAAATAACAGTAAAAATAAAATTAATATTTAAGATCTACTACGACTTTCAGTTTTATTCTTCATTATGAATCTTCTGTGTGTGCTTCAATATCTATGTATGCAATAAACATTCCCAAATCATTCATATATGTATATATATGCGTCTGTGTGTGTAACTGAGACTTTATATTAACCAATAAAGTTAAGACTAATAACCCAGACTAATTTATTCTGAATCTAAACTAAAACCAGACTAAATCTAAACTTTCATCTTGAATAAGACGCTTTCTTGTTTTCATTTTCTGGTCTGTCAACAAGTCTCCATTTATCTTTCTCTATTAATTGTATTGTCATAACGATGTAAAAAGCACAGATCTGACCAAGAATGGGTTCACAGATTGCGCTCATTACGTTGTGTAATTGAAGATAAAAATATATTTCTCAATTGAAGAAATAAAATGCGTTCAATCGGCTACGATTTCTTTATATTTCATGCCATCAACTTGTAAATCGTCCTCATCACATAGATATAGATGGATAGATATCGGTATAAATAATAAAACGAGGTATTTCATATGTCCTAGTATCTTTTCAAGGAGCTGGTGCTATGAGGTAGTGTAATGGGACAGGCAACGCTTCTGACAATGTGACCAATAACAAAGTTTAAAAATTAATTGAACAATTACTTACAGTTTAAATAACAGGAAGTAACTAAATTTTTTCATTAATGTAAACAAATCCATGTTTGGCTTGAAAAATATAGTTTAGCTGGAACCAAAAATGCAAGCAAAATGATCGATCTTCCAGCACGTGGCGTAAGTACGACCATAAATGCCAGACAAATTAATATAGTTTAATTAATAAAATATATCCGAATGAAAAACAAGTGAATTATATTAATTAAGTTCAGTCAACAAAAAAAGCAGAAATTTTTTAAATCCTGAGTATAATTCCAGAATCATTATGTTATATCGATGCAGAAACATCGAAAATGTGCAATGTACTCGCAGGGATTCGAACACCGGACCTCCCCAATACACGTTTAGCATGTTTCTAGTTACACCATAAAGGCATACAGAAAGAAGGGTATAAAATACTTTATATAACAACCAATTCAAATCAGACTGGTAAAATTTTGGAAACTGTAAAATGATTTTGGAACTAATACATATTTAGGTAACCACTGAAATAAACAATAAAAAATATTAAACAAATCGTAGTTCAAATATAGGTAAGTAATTTTGAATAAACTGTTTCGAAAATGACCATGTTGACATGCGGGATTAAAGTTTTAACATTTACTATATATAATGTATTTCTAACGTTTATGTTTCTGTATTTCTTAATATTTCCTCCTGTAGCAGTCATTTTTGCATAAAAATAATAAAATCAAAAAATAATAAAATTATATTTGTAGTTGAGAAAAGGTTAGTGGTTGTTAGGGTGGTTTCTGATTAGGTTGGATATCATCTAACTACATGAATACATGGTGACATTCATCAGCGGTATCTCTTCTATTTTCTTGGAAATGATATTCCAACGGACCACATGCACCATGTCAATTGCTTCCGACCGGAACGTTATAGTGAGAAAGAATTGGGGCGTTACGCAACAGTTTCTCAAAGCCAGTTTGGCTTGTTGCCCAGAAAACAGGACTCGATTTCTTGCAGAGAACTTCATTATTCTTTTTTCCATTGTTTGGCTAAACTATTTTGTTTCATTTTGTTACGCTGTTATATTTATTTTTTTTTATTTGAAAACATACAATCTTCCTGTGCACCACTGATGTACAACACTGCTCTGCAGATGCTTCTGATGGCTTGCAGAAGTAAGTTAACTAAAAGATTAAAAGTTACATGCATAAATAAAACGAACAAAAGCAAAGAACAGCAGTCTGAAATTCACGAAAACAGATGAGTTCACTGGCCAAGGCACTCCGAACATTATCAAATCGTTCTGCAAACATAATCTTGTATTTATTTAAACATTGCAAAATGATCACATTTCTTCAGAATAAACTCCCCGTCAATGCAAGGCATAAATACTTCACTTTCACCTGAGACACCAAATAATACATTTGATAATTTCCTTTATAGCTATATTTATATCATTATATAAAATGTTAATTTTAAATATTGGTAAATTTATATGAGCAATCGATGCTAATTAAAAAACAGGAAGATGTTAAACAACTTTATGATTTAAGTAGCAAGTGATAATGAAATTTATTAAATTAAGTAATCCACTAGGTTACTGCAATCATTATGTTGTATAGAATGTTGTTATTGTTGTTTCTCGGAGCAGTAAAAGTGGAAATCCTCTGTTTCCTCACCGAGATTCGAACCATGTGTCTTCCACTTGCCAAGCGGATGTGCTAACTACTTACTCTGTAAGAGCAAAAGCGGGAGAATGTTTTAATTCTTTAGAGTTTCATTCAGTAAGAGACTGAAGTGAGAACGTTAGGAATGCATTTTATTCTCAGCCAGTTAATGAGAGACTTAAGGAACAATTTTGTTTTTCCTAAAGAAAACATTTTGACCTGAAGAAGAGGGATCTACTCCTAATCGTTTTTGAAATCCACAGTTTTATTCAAACTTCACATGGATTTAAGGGGATATTTTGTATAATTTTGCAGTGCTACGATTTTCACAGTATTAAACTTCTACCTAATATAAAAGCAATCTTGTCTTTTCTAATATCCTACGCTTATGTTCATTCTTACAACATACACCTGTTCTCTTGAAAAATACTTGTTTTTTAAGATACTCAATATTAATGCTGTTTAAATTCTGGAAAAGAAAACTATATCATCTCGATTTTAGATTGAAATGCTTTGTACCAAGTGCTGAATACAGGAGACAGGACACCACTGGGGGAGCAGCTGTGACACCATGAAAACGTTTAGCTCACTCATTACGACCATGTTTATTTAAAATTTTTTAATATTACAATAAAAATTTTATTTTGATGTATACATAATTTTGACATATACTTGACATACATTGATAGAATTTCATATAAATATTAACAGAAATTTTGATGATACGTACATAGAATATAGAACGCATCATGTAGAATACAATGAACAATTAAATACAAAATTTTGGTTATATGAATACAAAAACTTCAAATACTGAATAAGGCTGAATACAAAAATTTGAACCTAGATTGAAATGCTTTATACTAAGTACTGAATAGAAAAATTTTAAATAAAATATTTTCGAAATATTTTCCCTCACCGAGAAAGAAGAGCACTGAAATTTTGTGAAGAGGAAGAAGTAAATTTGCTCTAATGCTCTAATTTTCTAATGCTCTAATTTTCTAATTTCTTTTTTTCATCCCGTGGATCAAATTAACGAGTCGAAATTTTGTGAAAAGAAGAAAGAAAAGAGAAGGTGGAAGTAAGAATTTTATGTTATAGCATGAGGATTACAAAAGTCTTTCTTTGAAGCTTGTCTGATTGCGTACGTCTACATTTTAAATTTACTCCGATAGCATAATCTAATTTCACTTCTTCATGCATGTCATTAAATTAACCAGTCCAAAGTTTGTGAAAAGAAGAGAGAATTTTGTGTTAAAGCATGAGGCTTACAAAATTTGTTTTTGAGTCTGGTCTGATTGCATACGTCTGCTATTTTAATTTACTCTGATAGCACAATCTAATTTCGCTTCTTCATTTCATGCATTAAATTAAGTAGTCAAAATTTTGTGAAACGAAGAAAGAAGAGAGAAAGCGGAAGGAAAAAATTTGTATTATAGGCATGTGGCTCACAAAATTCTTTCTTTGAATCTGGTCATTATCTCTCCTTATTTCTTTTACTCTTTCTCCTGCTAATACAGTTTACGTACTTCTTTAAATAATGCAAAGTTATTAAACAGCGAAATTTCATTAATTTATCCCTATAAAGCCATTTCTCAAAAGAGTTTTAGTTTTGGCGCTGTAATAATTATGAAGAAATTTCCTTTGAAAGACATTAAATATTTTCAGACAGTTTTATGTTTGAAAATTATGAATTTATTTTCAGCGTATTTATAAATATTTGAACATTACTATGAACTATTACTATAGCACGAATCTCAGTATTAATTCATTAAGAGGAACTATAATTAGGTATTAATTTAATAGCTATTTTTGAAAGCGATAGGAAACCGAGCACTTTCCCTAGAAATACGACAGATTGTTAAAAAGAACTGAAACATTGTTAAAACTTTAACAGAAAAAATACATTACTTAAAGTATCTTTACAGAGTATTAAGTTTAAGAGACTATATACTTTCGTATACTTAAGAAAGACTCTTTTATACTTATAATACTCTTTTATACTTATAATACTCTTTTATACTTATAATACTCTTTTATACTTAAGAAATAAGTATAAGACTTATTTCTTAAGGGAGTATTAAATAAGATAGATTAGGTTAACTTAAAAGTTATCTGCCATATGAACGAGAGAAATTTTTACGATAAATATTCACCTTAGTCTCATACGGCCAACCTTTGTCAGTCATAGAGAAACAAATCCGGGACCTGACGTAATGAATAAAAACGGGCATACATTTCAGGCTCCTGTTTTCAGAGATGCCAACAAATCATTCTGTAATATTTAAAAAAAAACATAAAATTTTAAATAATTTATTTCAAATCTAGGATTTTTAAAAATGCAAAAATAGAAGTAGTAACGAAATTTAAAATTTCAATTTATTTTTTCATGTGTTTCTTCAAAGATCAGGCACAAGACAAATGTTTTGCACTCGAACTGAACTGGCATTTAATATCATTTGATGAGACAATGATCTGTAAATTAACGTTAACTGATGCAGCGAATCTTTGTTATTGGGAGTCTACCACATTTGAAGCACAGACCTTTATAAGAAATTTTTTTCTGTTGTTAAACAGCAGTACATAATTTTACATACAGAGAGTTAGTCAATGGTAAAAATTATCATTTTTGTATGTCTTCCTATTTCTACCAAACATATATAATACTAAATACTAAAATAATTTTTAAAGCAGCCAGAAGCATGTCAATTCTGAAATGTATTACGAATATAATGTGTAGAATTAGGTAACTCACGTTATCACGCCATCAGTGACATTTTTATCCAAACAAAGCATCTAGATATCTTTGATATTGTCATCTAGATATTATCTTTCATCTATTTATGAACGCAACAATGAAGTATATGTGTAGAATACGTATGAACGTTCGTTAGTTGAATATGAGATAGGTGCCTGTAAAAAATAATTTAAGTTGACAAACAGCAACATTAAGCTGTGTAGAAGTTAATATAAAATATTCAGCGAAATTAAAAATCAGTATTTTTTATTATTTAAATCTGTAATAATTATAAAAATACAAGTCATATAAAATTATACTCTAAGAGAGCAGCCGACAACATGGAGAAATCCTAGAAAGATTTAAATAACTTAATTAAAAGATACGGTGTTCGTTTACTGAGTTAGTACGATTGGCTTTTGATACATTTGAATAGATCGAAAATCAGTTCAACCTACATCGTATTTTATGTGGAAGAGAAACCAAAATAGATACCCCGCACATAAAAAGTGAAGGATATTTCAGAGAACAAAATAAGAAAGACGCGATCTTGCATTATGCGACTAAACGATTGCTGGCTCTTTGTTTTTCTGTAAATATTATTTCTTTAAACGTTCTTTTGTATGTTTTTGTGTAGTGTGTATTTTCAAATTTTCTAGGAAATGAATGCAGGCCTATTGCGATCCATAGTTAAAGACTGATTTACAAGATCGTGGCAAAATCTCTCATGAAGGACTCTTGTCCTCTCATTCTTTTTAGTATTTTCATTATTTAACCTAAGAAGTTACTATTTTTCACCGATTTTGTTACAAACCTTAACTGAATTACGTATCAAGATGAGATCAAAGTAATTCAGATAAATTATTAATAAATTTAATTATCAAATGTATAATCACATCTATGCTAATTAAAAGATCTTCAAATTCATATAATCACATAGCCGATGTGACTGCCACATTAAAAGTTCACATAATATCGTGAATTCTGAGGAGGCGATCGCCAGTAATTCTGTGATAGTTGCAAAATAGACGAAATCAATACCCAATGCTTGTGCGAGAGAGCGATCCGAAATCTGATCTTTGAAGAAAGTCGCACACAAAATAATAATAAAATATGAAGTTTGAAATGCTGTTTCTATTTCTAAATTTATACTTTCAGCCTACAGCTGGAAAATATTAAAAATTTCCTTATTTAAGAAATTGTATAAGAGTATGGAGGTCTACATAAGAGTAGAGCCCCAAGGCACATTCCCTTTTATTCTTCTGTAAATCAGCTGCTGTACACAGTCGGATAATTGCATTGACTTCTATGTAGGCTTAATACATATTTACTCTGAAATAGCTGAGGAAATCTTATTTTGTCATTCATCGCATTTTATTTTAACGAATATTTTACAGAAAGAAGAATAAAATATTTTAAATTTCGTAGTATAAAATTAGAAACACACCTTTTTCGAAATACTGGGCAATGAAATTATTTTAATGTACGTAAACAAGATCAATGTTTCCAGTTTAAATAAACAATCACACAGGTTCCTATTCTTCAGGAGCAAAGGTTTTACTTCCTTGTACGAAGTAAAAAGGAAGTATTGTAATCGCGAAAAGTTTCATGCAGCATATTTCAACGAAAATATACATTTTGACCGCTTTTGAATGCAATTTAACGATATATTTGCGTGATATCTGTACGTAAGGACAGAATAAAAGACTCTTTTCCTCCCACAAAATTACAAAACTGCTTTAAAATGAATTTCTGAAGAGAATGTTTTGTGGCGTCTGTACGAACGTATGTACATACGTATCTCGCATAACTCAAAAACGAGTAGCATCAGAACGTTGAAAGTTTTCATATAGGACTATTATAACATGTAGATGTGCACCTCGTATTTTGGTTGCAATCGGCCGCGCCAAACGTTTATAAATATATTTATATATATATATCCACTCTGTTACCCGGCTCAGTGATCTCAGTTTCTTTACTCTTATATGTTTGTCAATTGTACATTTTTGCTTTAAAAGGGATTTAATTATGTTGTTCTTATTTTCAGGTTAAGGTTTTTATGCCTTTAATAAATCTGTAAGCAATATTTTTAGAATTATCAACAATTTTAAAGTTGTTTAAGTGCCGCTAAGCCTAATAATGTTTTTGATGGCGGCCATTGATTGTTTACATTTGAAACAGCAGAGTAGTGGATTTGTTGCCAATCTAGAGAAACGTAGCTTCGCAACAACAAAGATAACGCCTTTATTTATTATTGCGAATTAAATCATGCTTAATCCTTTCTGTAATTTTTTCGAGGAAATAAGTGTTTAAGATTTACTTCGTAATTTTTAATACAGATATTTTGAGTTTTTATGTATTTTTGTCTTGTCGCGAAGTGAGAACTGAATTAATTGAATGATAAATACTAAATCGTCTGTTAAAAACTGTTTCTTTTTTGTTTTGTTAGCTTAATTTCTTTTATACATCGTTCTAGCTTTATTATAATATTTGAATTGAACATGTGGCACCGATTAGATAATTCTTTAAATCATATAAATTTTGTGCATTCTGAGTTATAATATGAACGAAATATAATACTGTTAAGTGAACCTAGCACCAGAGTGTGGCTATGGTAAAAAAAATAGAGTGAATTTTAAAGAATGCATTTATTTTATTGTGTTTTATGCGCTGTCGGCGAAGTAGGTTTAATTCAATCCAATAAGTTTAAACGAAATGCAAGAGAAAATGCGTATAATTTAATACGCCGTACAAGGAAATCATGTGGTGTACACATCAGATTTTTTTTTCTTTTTTTTGGGGGGGGGGGTCCTTCAGGAGAAGAACTGTGCCTGATCGCGTTCGAAATCAATAGGCCAAACAAATTTGCTTTTTTGCTTAGCTTTAAATTTTAAACTGATGTGTTTCTCATCTATTTGAATGAAATTATTTTTAATTTACATATACTGGTATTTAATACGGCATTTTATTCTTATTTTTCCCTTTTTTATTTTGATTGGCAGATGTCTAAACGCACAATCATGATCTTATTTTTGCTTTCTTATTTTTACTGGCCCGCAACTAAACACATAATCTTAGTCCTATTTATGCGCTACTTACTTTAATTGATTCATAACTAAATGCATATTCTTGATTTTATTTCTATTGGATCAATTCTTACCGACCTGTAACAAAATACGTAAGCTTATTCTTATTCTTACTGGCCCATAACTAAATACATAACTTTACTTGTTCATACTTTATAATAACTACATCTTATTTTTACTTTTAAGCATATAATCTATAAGATTTTATTTCTTATTTAAATGTTATTTTGACCCTATTAGACCGAGAAGATGTAAGTAAGCCACCTTAAATGTAATACCATTTTCCATTCTAGTTGTAATGTACCCTGTAAATCTAATTTTAAATCTTTAACTCTCTATTTAGACTGACAAGCAAGTTGTCGCTTATCCAGCGGAAAGTACTGCTAAGTACTATGAAGATTTTAAATAACCTTTTATTAAAACTTAAACTTAACAAAAGCACAACTTGTGCGTATAAAACAAACTCTGCCACGTCCAAAATGTATGGGCAACTTAGGGTTACACAAAATTGGCTTAACTAAGCGATGGCTCAAAGCTTTTAATGGAGCGATTTAACTTCAGCTAGCAGAATGAACTGGTGTCGAATACTATCTTAGCAGACCTGGGTAAGAGGAAGTTTAGCTGCGAGCATCGTTACCAGAATCTCTATATCTAATACGTAACTCTCATACTTTGGTTTATGCCTGTGTCAGCAAGAAATTCATCTCGTTATTACATACACTTAAAATAATTCCGATTTGGGAAGACCTTGTGTACTTTACATCGCAAGACAGACCTTTTATGAGAGATTACCGGTAAGAAGAGACAAGCTGGGCCAGTCCAGTGTGTAATAATTATGTGCATCGGGAAACACACGTAACAAATATATTGTTTAGTAATAGTGATGACTTTTATTGTAAAATTAATAAGAAAATGTAGCTATTTTTTGTCCGATCATCCCTGACTATCCAACAGAAATAAAGTATTGTATTTTAGTCGTAAAAGCGAGAGCGCAATTGAGGGGAGGGGAAAAATCTTGCGATTGCTTGAGAATGGTTGTAAACTGTGAATTAAATTAAAATTCGTCGCGCTGATGCCAAAATTTTAAATACGCAATCCCAACAGCTTTGAAAATGGCGAGAAAAAATATATGGCACCACAGTGCTGCTTCATTCTGCAAACCTGTCTCTCATATTTTTCGAATAGAAGCTGGAATTCAATTGGTACTTACCTTTAGCTCGTCTGATAATTCTAGATAAGCTAGACGACCAATTGTTCGTACTTTTGGTGAGATATATAGCTGGATTAATAGGACAGTTTTATATTTGATTTATACGCGGGGCTTAGCTAAAATAAAGGGCTAATCTTTAGAATATGGTAACAGGTAGTTTGGCGACATTTTGGTAAGGCGATAAAGGTTACTAGCTAGGACTTTGGCAATAATATGAGAAGTACACAGTTGAATCACAGATTATTTTGTCTCAGAGAAATGAGAGATCATGAGACATGTAATGTGACATTTTCCGAAGAATTCCCATCATGATTTTAGCTAATAAGCACTTGGAAACAATTTCGCTGCTAAAGTGCAGGATCGCCCACTTATTTGTTTGGCGCTTTTTACAAGAGTAAGAAGAATGGGATTTTTGTCAATTTTCTTTGACTTTTTAAGTGAAAATAGGTCGATATGTACATAGATAAAGTCAAGAGTGTGCGCAATGCCATTTTTGAGCAATTCTGAGATTTTTTTTTTAAGTGAAAATAGGTCGACGTGTACATGGATACCGTGTATGTTCAATTCTTAAAAACGCGGGAAGCAGTTTGCGATTTTGCACATTCTCCCAATTTCGCACCTAATCTTCGTCATGATTAAGCATTTTTGTTCCATAAAAGTTCTAGTATAAGCGTAATTCGGCTAGCAGATTGTTAGGAAATATGTTGAGTAAAAAAAAAAAAAAAAAAAAAAAAAAAAAAAAAAAAAAAAAAAAAAAAAAACATGCCTTTACTTCGTGAAAACAAAATGGCGTCCAAAACAAAACTAGCAGGTTGCTGTAGCAGGGTTGGTCACCAAGTTTTCGCCAAAAAATCGCCAAGGTACCATAATGTAAAGATTCACCAAATAAAGTTTCTTTCTCTGCTTATATACGAATTAGCTTAGATTCGGAAACATACGGTCGTCTATTTATTTTATGTCAGTTTTCCATAGTTTCAAAATCAAACTGTTATTCACCTGAGTAAACAGCTCGATCTTTAGATCTGAATCAAATCATCTAAGTGTAGATTCTGTAATGAGACCAGCCAAAAGTTGAGTGATTTAAGCTGGTAAAAACACGGTTATGCTTGTTGGCTTTCATGTCTATTCAATAATTAGCTTTCGAGTTGTGAATATTTGGTTTGGTTTGTTTTATTTGATTACGGCAAAGCTTCGAGGGCTACCCGCCTAAGGTGAGGGATACTTTTCTGGAGGACTTTTTAAGAGAAAATGGCTCGTATACACGTTTACACATAGGGAAAACTACGAAAACGCCCATACAGCCAGCCCGTTCATGGTATTCGAACCTGAGACCGAAGGTTGGTTTGGTTTATGTGATTACTGCAATGCCCCGAGGGAAGGGGTGCCTTTTGGAGGATTTTCTTAGGGAAAATGTCTCGTGTTACGTTACACATGGGGGAAAAACACGAAAACGGCATGCAGCTGAAACACGAAAACGGTCTGAAGCTCGAATTCGAACTTCAGACCGAACTACCAACGTTCAGCGACTTTACCAATAGGCCGCTGGTGGACCTACGAGTTGTGAAGGAAAACTATCACTAACAGATACGAAGTTTGAAACATGCAGAGTATGTTACTATGTCATCAAACCGAAACACAAACACTTCGCGAAAGTTTAATTAATACATAAATACACGAATTTGACTATATTTATATATTTAGATTTTATTTATTTTAATATTTACTTTTTTCCCTAATGTCAATTACTGGTAAACTACTGCCAACGATAATATGTTACAAACATTAAACTGAAATCTGCACCAAATCACTCATTCCTATTGCTCCAGAAATATCAATACAGATTTTAAAGATTTCAGTTTTCAAAGAACTATACAGAAATTCACAAAAGAATATTCCAACGTATTCCTTTGAATTTCATGAAAAAAACATTTTCCGTTCCCCGTTTACTTTCCAAAAAATTAATCATTCTCCTTCGTCAATTTTTCAGTTCCAAGTACTTTACGAGCACGAACTGGAACAGAAAATGCAAATACGTTGACATTTAAATCCGTTCTTTAAACTAAAATGAAGACAGATTTATTTCTGAATGTGTCGTTCTGCAATAATAGAGCTTCTATAATTTTAAATCATTGCAGTAACTCAACGAATAATATTTGAAGAGATTCACTCAAACTGAAATCAAAATTTAAAACAAGATAGGAATTTGATATATTTTTCTGTTTCTTTTCCCTATATTTTGTATGCATAGATTATTTCACCGAATAATTGAATCTTTAAAATTAGGCAAAAACCAACCTTAGATTGGAGGATATTTTTCAATATAACTCGATTTCGATGGCAATCAGACAGGCCCATCTTTTTCAGGAGCAAAAGTAATTTTTGAAAAAGTGGGAGGAAAGACAACTGTTTTATACTAAATAAATGGACAAAGCAAAGCGGAATAAAACGTTGCACCATCTCTTGAGAAAAAATAAAACCAGCGGAAATTAAAGTATTAATATTTTGAAAGCGCTGAGAACATTACAATTAATGACATTATCTACAAAGTAATTTTTTTAACATCAACGTATCAAGTTAATACAATTCGTCAATAAAAATGCTTCTCCTTTAGCTTTGAATCAAAAGTTTAATCTTCGGTTCATTCTCTTTCTTCTTGTCCCCCTCCCTTTCGTGAAAGATAAAGACTTTTAAGCTGCATGTTGAAGATTATCAGGCAGTGCACTGCTCTGAAAAGCACTGATGTGTATACTCTTCTTACTCTTACTGTACACTGAAGTACATCTGATGTCTACTCTCCTTGAATCTGTTACTTTAAAACAGAAACTTCAAGGTCATTTTATACTGACTTGCCTCTTAAATATGGGAACGACAGCTGCAGCAAATGATTCGAGTCGCTTCTTTTTATTCCTTTACTTTGTTTACATTTTGCCTGTTTCGCTTCATGAAAAGCGCGTGAATGAAGGCTGACTTGAGCTACAGTCTCAAATGAAGTGGAGAAAATAAGTGCTGTCCGAGGAGGATGGCGACACGTATTAGGATCGCAAACGGTAGGGGACAGCCTTGAAGTGCTTAATTTAAAGAAAAAGGCTATATTTGTTTAGCTGGATGCACAGCTGCGCAATGCATATGCTAAAGAGATTGAGACAAACCTAATGTACGGCTTATGCAACATGATTATTTATACTTGTTGCTAGATCTACTATATTACTTCAATACCCTATCGTCCGATATCTTTTACAAAACTTTTGAGTATTGCTTATATGCTGTTTGTGGGACAATTTACACATGTTCACGTTAATTTCATTAAAAATAATCTCCTTCCCCTCCCAGCTGATTTCAGATCGTGCATTTGGCCTCTATGTAATTTGAGTTTAAGACTGCAGCTTTAAAAGCGTGC
This sequence comes from Stegodyphus dumicola, assembly GCF_044657685.1. NCBI lineage: Eukaryota > Metazoa > Arthropoda > Arachnida > Araneae > Eresidae > Stegodyphus > Stegodyphus dumicola. The sequence goes on along the minus strand of NC_140768.1, from coordinate 241,224,623 downwards.
TTACATGGGTAACAAGGAAACTTATGGCCACATGCAGCTTGAGTATTCCGCCGCTGTAGTTTCATACTTTCGAGTATTCCTACTGATCACTATTACTTCAGAGATTAAAAAGTGTTACATACTGAGCCGCTGATGCACTCCTTCAGTTTGTTATAAACCTTTAGATTATCACTGCTGTTGAATATAGATACTCTTTTTATGAATATAGCTATTCTGCTGTAGTTTAAATATAGCTCTTCTTTATGTATTCTTGAAATATACTTTCACACTATCATACTTATGTGCCCTTATACTATTTTTAATACCCCATATACCGTTTTTATAAGTAAGCCGTTGATGCGTTTGAACTGTATTTAACTCACTGTTTGCGTTTTACATCTAAATAATGAAACGTTTCGTACCTAAATTGGGTTTTAAAAGAGCTGCCTTACCCAACTTCCTAGCCTAAGAACTATCGAAAATTTTGTATGCAGTTTTCAATTTCCACTTGTCAATAGAGAATTTTCCTCAACAGACGAAATCATTTGCTTTCAAAATCGCATTTTTACCACATTGTCTGAGTAAAAATAAATTTTTAATGACATTTTTCAATAAAGTTATTATTAGCTAACCGACTGTAATAGATTGGAATTTGAAATTAACGGTCAATTGCACTCCCCCCAAAACACTTGAGAAGAATGCCTAATTTCCTTACATTCTCCAAACTATAATCATGATTGAATTCAACCCTCTCAGTCGCCCGATTCTATGTTGATGACAAATCATAGTCCACCAGTTTTCAGCTCAAGTATGGAATGCGGGAATGTGGTGAATCTGGAAACAAGATTTCAATAAAGATTTACTGTGATTCAGAATTGAATTGGTGGTACTATCAAATGGATGAGTAAGGGATTACCGTATCCCTTCTTACGTGGCATCGTGATGTAAATGTTTAGCACATCTGGCTGGAAATTTCAAGATCCATGGTCCGAACCTCTGTGAAAATGCATATTTTATTTTTCATATGAATTGCTTCTCAAAATTTATTGTCTTTATTGTGTAACCCGAATTAAAAATGTGGTAGAGGATAACACATCACCATTTAAATCTGGTCAACTGGGTCTCGCTTCTTTTCTCAATCGCCTTTAAGCGGAAAAGAATGCAAGGAACTATCATTTCCTTTCTACGTCTTCACGTAGTTTAAATGATTAACCTATCTAGCCAGCAACTAGGAAATCTGTGGTTTGAATCCCGGCGAAGGCAAAACTGATTATTCATATTTCCAGCTTCAAAAACTCTTACAGTCTCTTCCGACGGACATCCGTTGCAGCAGAAAAAAATATGTGACGAAGACATGTGTCTTTTCATTTTCTCAGTCTAAAAATGTCATTAGAAAAAGACTGATTGCTAAAGTAGAAGAGTCCGGGTCTTGTTATGGATTATGTAAACCATTTTATTTCGGATGCCGCATGAGAAAACAAAATAAGTATGAAGTATCTTAGAAAAGTTGGCCATGCATTTGCCTGAATTTAAAATCTCGAATTTCCAAATCATCAGAAAGTTTACATTGATCGACACTTCTAAAGTTTACGGAAAGCATGCCTTTAGTTTGTTTTGATGTTATACATAAAATGGCGATAAAAGAAAATGTCTGAATATAATTATTTAAATTATGGCAAAGTACATGAGAGCTATTTGCCTAAATAAAGAGAGGCATTCGTGGAGGATTTTTTAAGAAAACATGTTCAATTCACGTTACACGTGGGGAACTATAAAAACTTCTATTCAGTCAATTTCTTCACCGGTATTTCGAAGAGGATTGAATTACTAGTGCTTAGTTGTTTTTCCGTTCGATAATGCTGGCTGGGGTAAATATTTATGTAGAAATAAATGCGGAAAGGAAAAAAAACAAATTGAATCTAAAAATTTCAGATTACAGTGTAATACTCAAAGGGAATTTTAGTATTAAATATTCGGTATAATTATTACTTTTTATAAAGTAAAAAAAATGAAATTAAAATTCCAAAATAAAATCGAAAGTTTTCTACTGAGGTACCTGATATATGACATACGTAATTAAATTACTATAACGATGATGTTTGTAATAGATCGTTTGGGTTGTTGTAAATTAAATGAACTTTAAGCTACATCAATTAGATGCATTATTTAAAACAAAATAATCATTTATATTATCTCAGAAGTCCTTTTGTTATTCTTAATCGCACAGTTAGGTAAGTAATTTAGATACAATAACGATAAACACAAACTTATATGCCACGTCGATTGTAATACTCTGGAAGTCGGCTATTTGCCAAACCGCGTGGAAAACAAATGAAGATTATAATAGCAGCATTTACCAGGTCTTTTGGATGATATACTGTGATTATGGTTATTGTGTGTTGGATGATTATTATTATGTGTCACATAACGTAACTGCCTAGAAATTTTGAAAGAATTCAGCTACAGACGTTTCTAATGCTAAAAATAAAACAAGAAAGCACTGCGCAGAAAATAGTTCCTTGAGTATTAAAGAACAGTAAGTACTAATATAAAAAACAAATGTGCATGGGCTATTGCGTGAAGCAGAGCCCATAAAAGAGGCCTCTGCGGTAAATAGTGTAAAAATGGCGTCTTAAATAAGTAGATAGGGCATGATATATAACGTAAAGAGATTGGATACGAGATCCAGGCGATTAGCGTTGTGGTCATGAAGGAATCCTTGCTTTATCGATCCAAACGATTTAAGCTATGCTTTCGGCTCTTTCAGGCGTTCGATATCTGTATTCTCCAATATTGAAAATCGTGGATGGAATCTCTCATTTTCCCTGCACAAACTGAGTTTATGAACTCTCGTTTAAGATTAGTGCGAATAAAAATAATCATAGAATACAGCCTAAATTTATGAACTCTTAATTTATTTTCTTGCTCAGTTTGAATCTACAGTTTATAAATTCCAGTACACTTAAATAATTTTCGTGATTTCAAATTGCATTTCATAATTAATGCAGAAATTTTTTAAACTAGAAAATTAGGACATAAATAAGAATTTTATGTTCGCAAACTTTTGGAACAAAAGTATTATAAGAACCTCAAAATAACTTTAATGTCGAAAATATATTTTCATATAAATATATGTTTCAATAATAAATTTTGCTAACTAAAGTACAAACTTTTTTTAATCTGAAAAAGGCGAATTTTAAAATAATTACTTTATACAGAAAGAGAAGATGGAAAAATAAATATTGGCTCATAATAAAAACCTGCTTATTTGAAAATTAAGAAAAATTCAAATCTAAGCTAATATTTGTTTCAAAAGAAATATTCAATGTATTTAGAGAGAAAATGACGCACCTCTTTCTTCAGTTCTTCTTCAAAATGCAAAATTATTCTGCTTTGCTTAAATAGATGAAACGTAAAGAAATAAAACTATATTCATCACTTAGTTAAAAGGAATCATAAACAAAGGCACGAGGAAAAAATAATAAACAAAGAAAACGGCTTCTGGTAAATGTTAACACAGGCAAATACATAATGAAAGGAAACTAAAAAGTTAATACCGTACGTTTTTAAGAAAAAGAAAAAGGGTAAAGAATTTCAAGTAAACTATTTCTGTACCATTATTTGGGGAAGACGTAGAACTAAAATCACCAATAAGATTGGGAAAAAAGCCTGTGGGAAGTATTAACTAAAAGGGAAATATACAGGTATCACTACGCTTTGAAGGAAACAAAAAGAGAAATGAATCACAAGTAAGTCTGTCTTCGTAAACTTAAGATCATCAAACAAATTAGGAATTAAAAAGCTCGTGACAAATCCATGCACATAATTAAAGGAAAATATACATTTAACAAGTGCAACAAAAATGAATAAAAAAAAGCTGTTTAATAAGTAGGAAATAAAGATTGAACTAAGACTATCAGCGAAATTTCAAAAAGCGAAATGATGAATAATAAGAGAGTCATATATATTATAAAAAGAAAATAAACAACTAATGCTATGCTGAAGAAGAAAATAGAAATGAATCCGAACTAAGATGTCTAGTACCATTATGGGAGCAGGCAGAATTGAAATCATCAACCAAATTCGAAACCAGAAAACTTCTAATACAGTCAAATACACAGCGTCATCGCATTGCTATAATCCTCCTTAATGACTGATTTGAAAATTCATATTCAAATATTGCTTAGAACTTCAATATCTGAGCTTTAAAATTCTCCAAATTCTCGAATACGATGAAGTTCTCACAGCAATGCATCCAAATGCAGAGATTTTATTCCTTCCACCCAACACCAGTTTCTTACTAAAACCAATGAATCAAGGAATCTTAAAAAACATTCAAAGCCTATTATGTCAAACAAACCGTCCAGCTCACGAATGGTAAAAGCCTTAAACACTATTTATTAGTTCTGTCTGTAGTTTGAGTCTTGGAAAACGGGCTGGCTGCATTTGCGTTTTCTTAGTTTTCTTCATGTATATCGTGGATACAAGCCTTTAAAAAGTCCTCCATAAGGCATCTATCCTTTCCATGTAGTGCCTAATAGCGCATCACGTAATAAATTAAAGATTATATCAGGCGTATATATAACTCTTCAAGTAAAGCGCTATTTATAGAAAAGCATAACATACTAATAGCATTTTGGAAGCAATTCGCTATAGGACACTGCACAGAAATGATTAAATTCGCATGAGAACGAGTGAATTCATCAACAGTGAATGTTTGTTGACATTAGCTCTGGCAATAAACTGTAAACCATCAATTGAAAATGAAGCCAAGGAAAAGGTACAGATTGTAAAAACAATATACGATGTAGGAGTTTTCATATACGAAGAAGGATAAATCAAAGAATTAATCAAGAATGACGATTGTGAAATGACAAATGAAGAATCGGATGATTTTATAACATCAATCAACGGTGAAAGCAGTGATATTGAAGACTGTAAAGAGTATTTAGCGTAGAGGAAGTTAAACGAATGTTAAAGAAAGGAACAGGAACTGACTGATTTACTGACGCAGATTGAACCAGATAAAGGAGAAGACACTGTGAAGGATATCCAAAAAACTTTTGCACATCTTTCCGCGAAAGTTTAATGAGTTGGATCAAATCACCAGCTATAAAAAGAAAACTAACTGTATCATGTACATACTTATTAAGCAATAGCAGGAATTTTTATAATTAATATTTGTTTCAATTTTCCCTTTTAATTACACTAATATTTAGGTCAGGGACAGGGAAAAGTGGACAGAGCACCAGAACTTCGTCAGTGACTTTTACAGGTGTTGCTCCGCCGCACTACTGTACCCCACTGGGCGTTTGGTTGGCCCGCATCGGATGCTTACCTACCAAGACATTTATATAGTAAATTTACATTAATACTAGACTTACGTATTGAATATACAATTACAAAGACACAGTATGCAATTATTAAAAAGAAATTGACCTATTAACAAAAGTTGGATTATGGCAGATTAATATAACATAATTACTTCGAACATACATCATACAAACTTTCATTGTATATCGAACTTTGTACATTGTACTTTATACAAACAATATATTTACATTAGTATATCTAATTACATCGAATTACAAAAAACATCTTTTTAAGGAATTAATTGGGGAAGATTTTTTGGGCATCTCATTATACTTAGTTGTATTCCTAAGGCGAATTAACTTATTAATATATTTCCTTTCATTTTTTAACTTGTTACACACAACTGCATCAGCACTGAAGTCTTACATTATTATTTTTGTAAATTAATGTATCATAAACACAGAAAATATACATTAGAAAATCACATAATACTTACATTTACACTAATATATCTAATAGAGTCGTATATTATTTTTTAATTAATGATTTAATTATTACAAGATTTTTTTTCCACTCATCTCCTAATACAGTCCAAATTCTTAATGTAATTATTTTGTGAAAACTATTCATACTATATTTAGCCTGTTTCAGAAATATGTAATATTTCTGAAATCTTGCATTATTTTTGCAAGTTATGGAATAAGAGGTATTTATATAGATGTGATAACATCTTGACATATGTCTTCTCTTTTATATGAGAAAAGTTTCTTCATAATCAAAGAAACCTTTTGTTGTAATTGAGGAATCGTTAGCATGCATTTAATGTATTCAGGCGTAACTTGTGACCTTCCTTTGCAGTGTAGCTCTTTTGTGAGCTAGCACTTGAAAATATAGTGCTCTGGGTCTCCCTTTTCCACACATACGCACTTGTCTCAATCGCTCAAATTTCGTGCAAAGTAGTACGTGGGGAAAGGACCAGTCCAGATAAGAAGATATTGATGAAGAAGTTATAAGAGATTGGATCATATGTGGGTTTCTTGTAGAAGTTAAAAAGCCTTCTACCTACTTCTGCATTTTCCCATTCAGCTTGCCATTTCTTTAATGTAATTTTTTTCAACATATGTTTCGCATACGATTTAGGGAATGGGACATTGATTGGAGGTAGAGATGGGTCTTGAGCTGCATTCTTAGCAAGCGCATCTGCCCTTTCATTTTGGGCTTGTCCAGCATGCGCTTTTACCCACTATATTTTTATAGACGTTCTGTTGTGCTGTGATATTAAATCGTAGATATCTTGTACTATTGATGATTTGTTTCTTGCATCATCGACAGCTTTAATTGCCGCTTGGCTATCACTGTAGATGGTAAAATATGTTAGATGCTTTTGATGAGACCATAGAATAGCGTGTTTTATGGCTGAAAGCTCAGCTTGGAAAACGCTTGTTGTTGTTTCTTAGGTGTCCTTTCCATTCTGCTGTTTCTTGTTCTGAGAGGAGTGCAAAGAACGCTCATCCTACTTCTTCCTTTAACTTTGACCTATCTGTGTAGACGCCTGGAAATGAAGGTACACTGAGGGTGTCTTCTATTGTAGATATTCTGAGTTTTGCGTGTACTGCAGGGTGTCTTAGGTAAGGATTTCGTGGCTGTTCAAAATCAAGGGGGCACAGGTTTTGATCTTCTAACTCTATGTATTCCTTGAGGTGGAATAACGTGGTCTACATCTTCTTTTGCTTTCAGATGGAGGGGTGGGATTCCTGTTAATACACAGAGAGCTGACGTTGAGGTAGTTCTGTATGTTTTTGCTATTTGTAAGAGGAAGGGGCGTTGGATCGAAGCTAAGAGTCTTTTCTTTTTCACTGTCATAGGGTGAGCCCATGGTCATGCCCCGTATAGGATTATTTTTTCGATCACGGTATTATAAAGAAGGTTTTGCATCCTCGACTTGAGGCCCCACGTTGTGCCTTGCATCCTTGCGAGGGCTCTAGAAATAGTTTGGGCCTTCTTCCGAATGTCCATGAGTAATATTTAGGTCAATATTAATTATACATCCTTCTTTAATCTAAACTATACATAACTCTTTCTCACTTCCTTGTACAAAGTAAAGAAAGCATTGTAATCGCGAAAAATTTCTTGTATCATATTTCAAAGGAAATATAGACACTTGGAAGTTTTTTTTTCGGGGGTAGGTTCACGTCTGCACTTGCTGACACGAAGGCATGAAACAAAAGATTCTTTTTTCCAAAACGGATTGTAAAATGGACACAAAAGTGATTTTTTTCGTGACGCTGTAGAGAAATTATGTTATTTGGAAGCAAGAAACATGAAAAATGAGCAATGCCCTCGCCGGTACTCGAACCACGGACCTCTTGAATACGCGTCGAGCGTACTGACCACTACACCACGAAGGCATACTAAAAAGGCGGGAGAAATACCTTACATACTCTCCCTTTTAAAAGGCGACTGGGGATTAGGGGAACCCAATCGCAAAATCCTGGTGGTGAAGAATCATCATCCACCCTTTTAGTTAAAGCGCCACTTTAGAATCATTTAGATTTTTTTCGATGTCAGAAACTGAAGAAATGAGCAACGGAACTCTCGAATACGCGTCGAACATGCTGACCACTACACCACAAAGGCATGCTAAGAAGGCGGGAGAAATGCCTTATAACGCCTCTGCGTACATAAGTACGTTCGTATGTATGTATTTATCTCGCATAACTCAAAAATGATTAGCCGTAGAATGTTGAAATTTTGTATCTACGATTGCTATAACATCTACATGCGCACCTTCCTTTATTATTGTACTTGACAATATCAAAGGTATGTTTATATATATATATAATATTTTAGAAAGTTTTTGAAACAAAATGATCAAAATGAAAAATTTTGATCAAAATGAAAAAACATCGATCAAAATGAAAAATTATTTCTGCTCAAAATGCTGCAGAAAAATTAATTAATTATAGACTAAAAAATAATTAACTGATCTAACTGTTCATAGGCATAAAAGAAATTAAATTTTAAATTAGTGCTATATTGAAATCTAATTTTGAAAACAATATAAGTATATTAAAATATATAAGCAATGGAAAAGGAATATGATTAAAATACAATTCAACGTTATCAAGAGGAGGTAGATTAGACCTCAGCTGAACTCTGTTTCCTAAGAAAACTACTGTGTTTCTGTTCATCCAAAATTAGCTGATGAACCATATAAAACTATTTAATTATTATAGTTCATTCGAAAATTTCGAATACCTCCTTATAACTTTATTACTTTATTATTTTATTTACTAACTTTATTTTACAGTATTTTAGTTTTGCATTCTTTCATATGAAAGGAAAGCAGATGTACGGGCACTTGAAATTTTCGGGTGAACTATAATAATTACATAATCTTAAATGGTTCATCACCTAATTTTGGATGAACAGAAACTCGGTGGTTTTCCTAGGAAATGAAGTTCAAGTGATGTCTGATCTATCTCCTTTTGATAATTTTGAATTAGATTTTAATTACATTCATTTCCCTTTTTAATATCTTTTAATGTTTATATTGTTTTCAAAATTTCTTCTAATTTAAAAACACTTAATTTTAAAATTTATTTTTCATTTACAAAAACTGACATTTTTATTAAAATAGTCCAAAATAGCACTAGTTTTTAAACTTCTTTCTTTCATGTCTGTTTCTTTCATGTCTTTCATGTTTCATGTTTCATGTTTAATTTAGAATTTCCTTTAATTCAGAATTTCCTTTATTTTCGCAATCGTTGGTCGTAGTCATATACTTCCAATTACAAAAGAGTTTTAAATGACGAAAACATTCATGTTTTGACAACGTCAAATCTGAATATATATATATATATATATGTGTGTGTAAGATATAACAAAATATGATAGCTGTTTCAAAAAAATAATTGACGACCTCAAATTTGGTGATCTGCCCCTAAATTCATCTCTTCTCACAGGTTCCAGAGTTTTCTATCTTACGTAAACGTTTCTATGATACTCTCCCCTTTTCCGCATAACCTCTCCTGCCGGCAAGATGCTTTTTATGTATGCTGCTGCCGCTTACTTGCTTAAAACGACGTCGTACTTCAAAATGCAACTTACTGTACTCAAGTATAATTAGGAAACATCTTGTCTGGGAAAGGATGATTTGATATGCGTAAAAAAAATAAAGATTGTGATTTTTCAAGATACGTTGTGCTAAATTGCGTCATCATACTTTCTACTCTGCCACACCACAGTCTTCTCGGTCATCTACGCTGTATCTAAGCTGTTAGAAGTTCCACTGTTTTCATTTACACATTTGGAATCATTACGTATATATATATTTTACGACAAATACTGAAATCTAACTTTTAATGCCGTCTGCCGGTTCCTGTACTTATATATGATAAAGTTTTATACTGATTGTGAAAAAAAATAAAATTACAAGAAGTTTTACTCCCGGAGAACAAAAATTAACCGGGAATTTAATTTAAAATTTTCAATTTTTGATGTCATTTTCTACCTGTCATGAGGAATCGGTTAATTAAGTTAGAATAATTCGAGAATATAAGTTTAAATGAAGTACTGCAAAAAATGTGTATAATTTATTAGAGCCGTAGAAGGAAGCGATGTGCTGTCTACATCAGATTCCACATCAGAATTTTTTTCCGCAGAACGTTAACTTCGAGGAACGTGATATTGCCGTCCGGGCAATGTATTAATGACGTAATCCCCGCTGTCGGCAAGGGTTTACTGTAATATGTTTCAATACTATTATGGAGGGAAAGAAACTAAAATTAAATTAATAAGCGAACTGTGTTAAAGATATAATAAATGTTAGCAGAGTGTAATACATTATAAAAAGAAAATAAATTATTGCCATTTATTGGAAAAAACGAAAAATAGAAACAAACAATAAATAAGCTGTATCATTACGGGGAAAGAAGGTGGAACTAAAATCATCAACAAAACTGAGAAAAAAATTATGATAAATGCTAATACAGTTAAATAGGTAATAAATATAAAATATACAGTTGTGAAGGAAAGACAGCGTTAAAATCATCACAGCCATACAGAAAATAGTTTTTTGGTAATACTGTGAAATACATTATAAAAACGAAAATAAGAAGTTAATGCTACATGTTGAAGAAAAGAAAAAGAGAACTGATTCACAAGCTGTTTGAATACCCTTACGTGAGGAATAGATAAAAGGCGAAACTAAAATCTTTAACCCAATTCCGTTAACTTGCATGAGTATGCAAAACTACAATGAAATCTATTATTTCGCAAATTAATAGTATTTATTACATATTTTCGCTGGGGAAAAATTAAAATCACGATCATACTCACAAAGCTGGTTAATACATGATTTTGAGTTTTGTTTCTGAAATATAATTTTGGTATTCTTCAAATAATGCGAAATTTGAAAACTGCTCGTATTGATAGTTGTACAATGCACCACAATGGCAAGACATGTTACAACATCAAGAATCAGGTCTTTAATCATGACAACATAAGGACCTTATTTAAGATAAATGTAGCTAATAAACCACTCTATGCTTAGAGCTTCACAAAGAGGGAGTAATTTATCAGTAGTCGTTTTGGAGTGTAGGGGATATAAATAAGCCACAATTCCCTTTTTACTTCCTCTCCGTCTTTTCTTACATACAAAAACTGGAATGTGATTTACAAAGTGCAGACTCAAGGAATCAGTAGCTGAATCTACTGATGGGTTAGATAGTAAGCAAGTTATATATTATACTTTTTAATTATCGTTCACCTTTACTGCGTGTTTTTATTTATCACTATATTATCATAGTGACACATGATGTTCTCCCATTATTTAGATTAATAGTGAGACAAAAAAATGGGGCTCATCACTAAGACCGTCAATTGCCAACGAACGGGTTGGCTGCAAGGACGCTATAGCTTAGCGGTTTTATTCTTTTTAAGTATGAAAACAAGCCAGTTTTCTTTTCGAAATTCTCCATTATACATCCTTTCACGAATACAAATTACCTTACCGTGCTTTATCATAATTTTCATTACCTAAATCAGAACTAAAAATACAGCTTCATGTTTGATCGCATCACATGATATTTCGGGAATGTATGATAATGCCACTGGAAAGTCAAGTTTCCAAACTGAAAAATAATACACAATTCACCAGTCAAACTCACTTTGGTTTTTCAAATTACTTTCATTTTGAACGTTTCCTTACCAATGTTTTTTCATCAGTGTTAATGGGAATCACTTCAAGCAGTTTTCTTTCCTCGATAGTTTCATGTCGCAAACAGTCGTTTTCTCCTGTTTCCCACAGTCTAGGTAACGACGCTGCGTTAAAATCATGTCTGTCCAGTCTTTCGTCCTTGCTGTCATTCTAGTATGCAATAACCCATCCTGCAAATGTAATTGAGATTTATGTCCAGCGCCATTTTGGATAATTTTATAATCTCCGACACTCGAATCTTATTTGAAATGAAGAAATGAAGCTTCAGTGTACCATTCACTATTTCCCTTCATAATAATCATTTTATAATCTCCGACACTCGAATCTTATTTGAAATGAAGAAATGAAGCTTCAGTATACCATTCACTATTTCCCTTCATAACGCTTCATAACGCAGTAACACACTTTTACTTCAAGCGTGTAACCAATATTTTGACTCACCCTATACTTGCAAAAATTGCATAGATGAGTGAAACTGACAAAACGCTTGATATTATTCAACTCATTAATTCCATCAACAGAGTAGTAGTAATATGCTCGTAAGTGGATAAGGAAGTCTTTAATTGACTCCTATTCAAAATAGAGTTATTCAGTGCAGGCTCGTATTGCAGCCCAGACGTCAGACTACAATACAAAAAAAACTGATTTTATACAATCTGAAATAGGAGTCATGGTCTTGTCACCACTAGAATTATGTGCGTAAGAAAAATTCTATATGGAGATTACCGAAGTTAAGATTTCGCTCTACAAGACTTCACCATAACCCAGCCAACTTTCATCCATAATGTAAGAAGAGCTTAGAGCTATTGAAAAGCGAAATTTTTCCATTAATAAAGCGAGTAGAATAGGGATCAGAATTGAAGACAGAATTTACGATTGAATGCCCCAACTGTTTTATACTTGAATAGAGCCTCGTAATGCCCAAGAGTGCCTGTGCATCTGTGTTTCCCATGATAAGATAGCTTAAATTTAACTTTGGTGTATCCCCTGAAATCAAGCAGATTGGTTTCTTTGATTCAGATTTGTTATCAAAACTATGACCTGGTTAAAAAAATTAACTGAAATTTTCAACTTGATGAGGTTTAGAACTATGATGGACTTAGAATGCTTAAAATAAAATTTAAAAGGATGGTTATTTACCTATTCACAAATGAAACATTATTTTCATGATTTTTGAAATGTCAAAACCCTGAAGTGTACAAAAGAATTTTTTCTGTATGCCCCATAAATTGACCTGACAATACCTTACTGTTTTTTAAAGTTAAAGTTATTTTTTGTGATATTCCATACTGAATTTAAAATGTATCTTTTCATTTCTACTTTGCGCTTCAATGTGCTTTTACTTTCTTTCCTTTATTTCTTTACGCATATAAGTAATGACTGTAAAAGAAGTTGGAAAACTGTAGTCTAATCACGTTAATTTGCTCAAATATAAGATAGTATCTTTATTTAAAATATACCATTAATATCATGCATTCCTGCATTCCCGTGGTATACCTTTCAAATTACCCCTGAATAGTTTAATAACCATTATGCTAACATTGAACGTTTTAGCATAATTGTTCCCAAATTGATTAAATCGCTGTTCAACGGCCGTACCTCGGCCGACGAGCGAACTGCAAGATAGTTTCTGCGCTTTTTCTGATATAAAAAGTAAATACCTAATTATAAATTTCTGATATAAAAAGTCCTCCCCGAAGGCATTCTCCTTAGAAAATAACCATCGTCTTCTTTCATGTATTTAAATAACTTAATCTGACGTATCTTAACATAATTATTTATTACGTTATCGCTTAATTTTTATTTTAAAACCAAATATATTACAGTTGTATTTCTAATTTTCTTGCAAAATATCTATCTCTTCGAATACGCTTTTCTTTTCTTTGTTAAACACCTTCAGACATGCAAGTCGTCTTACATGTGAGACTACCTGATTTTGGAAATAATATAATAATAAATAAAGAATCTTGGCCAGATATAATTATTATGTATATAAATACATGTATAAATTTCACTATATTTTGTTTATACATTCTACCCCTATTTATGTACTTCTTTTCTTGAATGCACCTGTGCATATAAATTTTCCAGAAGTGCCGCCCAGACGGTATAGGTATTAGGGAAGCCTGACTGCGATACCAAAGGGCCCGGGTTCGAATCCCGGAAAAGATAGGAAAGTAATTGTATGTCCCTTCATAGGATGCAAAGGTGGCTCACCTATTGGATGCCTCTATAATAAAGAGACCACCACATATGGCCTTAGGAGTGGCCGATGCCGGCAAAGGCAAGTGCTCGCCACTGAAAAAAAAAATTCGGGAAGTTGTTAAAAAACATCATCTTATAGAAACATTAGGATTTTTTATGCTGGAGACATGAAAAATGAGCAATGCCCTTGCCGAGACTCGAACCTCGGACCACTCTAATACGCGCTGAGTGTGCTGACCATTACACCACAAAAGGCATGCTAAGATGGCGGAAGAAATACCATATAATCTTCCCAATTGTACAAGCCAGTGTGAATCTGAGGTTTCAATAATATCAGATCTTATTTTCTAAACATACGCACCTCATATGAATATGATATCGTTTTTATTCCATCACATGTTTTACACAATTTCCGGTGTTATAGTAACTTATTTAGCTTAATAGCAACGGAATATATTATAATGTCTATTATTATTAAAATTTAAAATTAATATCCGAATGAAATGGTGGAATTTTCAGTAGGCAGCAGAATTTTCTACTTTTAATTCGAAACATAATGCCGTGGATTGCAGTGCTAATTTCAATAACAGCGCGACTCAATTATATTTGTAAAAACACCTTTTTCTGCAAGGCCATTTGTACAATTAGTTGATTGATTTTTGTATTGGTTTTTATTAATACATTATCGCGTCAAAAAGCTTTGTTTATAATTGAATTCACTTAGTCATTCGGCAGCGCAGTGTAAGATCTTTTCGTATGTGTCATACATGCTTCGATATGAAACATGAAAGACCAGGGCAAGAAATAGGAACCACTTAAAACTTATTAAGTACGTGTAAGGCATTTGAAGAAATGGACGCGACGTTAAGATTATTTCCCTTTCGTTCTCTATTCGCTATGGTGGGCTATGACTCGAAATATTATTTTTTGTTAACCGCAATATAAAGTTATAAAACGAACACGGATATGAACGATGATATTATAATAGAAATTAGATTATATTTCATTGCTATGAATTTCTGAGTACTGTGCACCAGACTTCTGCGATGAATATTGTACCATAATATATATCAGGGCCTTCGTCATAAACTTTGTCATCAAATTCTCATCAGAACTTAATGCAGGATCGAAAAACTTCATTCTTCAGATCTAGTGCTTTCAGAAAAGTAATTTTACTACGTTTGTATATTAGCCGCTCAGATGGTAGAGTGGTTAGAGAAGCCTACTACGGTATCGAGGGGTCCAGGTTCGATTTCTGAGGAAGTCATTGTTGTAATTGTCCGTCTCTCCATAAAAGGGAACGGTGACAACCTATTAGGTACACTGCTCAAAAAAAAAAAAGAAAAAAAAAAAAGGGGGGGAACAGTGCTATATCTTCGAGGCGATTCACGAAATTCAAATTGCGTTCTTCATGTCTCGAAAGCGCGACGTAGGATATATATTAGATTTATATATAGCACTATTCTAACATAGGTATTTTGACACAAAATCGGACTTTTTCTGAAAAAATATACCAATTTTTTTACATATTTCGATTCTACGACTGAAATTATGCCAGAATACCAAGTTTTGTAAAAAATCGTACGAGTAGTTTTCGAAATATTAGCTCTCAAAATTTTAGCTCCTCAATGTTAATTGAATTTGGCAAATATTTATTTATATCTCTTTTTTTATTAAACATTTTTGATTTTTTCTCTCACATTTCGAAATTTAGGTTCATTCCAAATAAAATTAACCCATTTTTTGTGTTTTATTTTTTAAATTTCTATTTTTAAATAATTTTTATAAATTTTTCGAAAAACATTTTGTATTATAACCTATAAAATTTTTACCATCATCTTAAAGTAAGTGTATTTTTAAGCATATCTGCAAAAAATTAGACTTTTTATTCAAAATTTTCTAAGATATACACAAATTTACATATTTTTCGCGTTTTGAAATTTGGCATCTTTTTTTTGAGCGATAATAACGCCAAATGTGGTCTATGGATTTTTGTTACACTGTATTGCCACAGCTATTTTTAACCTTAAATTTCAAGTAAAATTTTACGGAGAATTAATTATATGAGATTTTTTCCCTCAATGATGCGTAATAAATATTTATTAATACTATATGAAAAGCTATTTAAAAAAATATAGATGATATTATTCAAATTTTTAACTATTTTTCTAAATTTCTCTCTTTCTTCCTTATTTAAAAAAAAAAAATAAGAGTAAATTTTTACCTTCGGCGTTTTATCGTCTGCTACTTTACTTCGTTTAAATCGAATTGTCTAAAACTGAGAATATTCGTTTGATGTTTATTTGAATTTTATGACATTAACTGCACAATTTATTTCTAAACAAACTGATGCTTTTGAAGTGGCTGAACGAGCGGCTGGTACTATCATCCATATTTTTAAAGCACAGTATGGTTTTATAGAAACATAAGATTTAGAATAATCATTTTTATAAAAGTCAAATTATGATATAAATATACAACCCTCTAGAGACTGAATTAATGGAAGTTCAATGGTTATGTAGAAATGATCGCTGGATAAGTCAGCTGATTCCGTGGACAAGTAAGAATAATTATATAAACGACACCCAACATTCTGAATTCAATTAACAACGAGGATACGATGTTTATTAAATGAATTCAAGAAGTTTTAAAACATAAAAAATGAACTCATTTTTTATCCTAAAATGTATTTTTGTGCATAGCGTATTTTCATTATTCTAATTTAAAATTCTAATAATTCTTAAAATTCTAATTTAGAATGTAATTGTCAAGAACGGATTCCTAATCATCAGTAATATAATAAGTAATTATTACGGTTATTAATAAATCTTTCTTATAAAGTAATTGCAAATATTTCAAAAAACATTCTGTCTGAATGCAAATATTTTAAATTTATAATTATCAAGATTGCACACGATATTATTTATTTGCACTTCAATTCTTAACGTCAGTTCTAGTAGAAGTTACAAATCAATTATATTTAATTAAGGATTGGATTGGATTGGATTATTTAATCATGGCAAAGCACACGAGAGCTATCTGCCTAAAGGGAGGGATGCCTTCGTGAAGGACTTTCTAAGGTAAACTGGCTCGTATACACGTTACACATCGGGAAAACCACGAAAATACCCATGCAACCAGCCCGTTCGCTGGATTCGAACCCCGGACCGAACTACCAGTGATCAGCGTCTTTACCGCTCGGCCGTTTGTGGGTCTTTATGAAATGGAAGGCGATAACTTTATTTAAAATGATTGTCAGAAATACCAAAATATTTCGAAAAGTTGGATACTTTTTAATATACTTTCAGAATGCTTAAAGAAAAAGAGAAGAAAAATAAATTTTTTCGTAAAATTTAGTATTTGTATTTTTTTAAATTTAAAACTTTTCAATGTTATGATATTTGATTCTTGCGATTTCAAAAATAAAATATTTGACTAAAATATGAATTTTAAGAAATCAAATGTAGGATAAAATTGTGTAAAGCAATGGGCACAATGATAAAACTGTTTAAAGCAGTTTATGCAAGTCATCCTAAGTTAAAATGTCGGTTATACATCTCTCTTATTTATATATATCTTTTCTGAACGGAACATTGAAAGGCGTGTAAAACTGTGCTTTACTGTATTTTCTCTTTTAATATAGTATGCAGTTTTCAAACTCATCGTAGTCTGGGTTACAAAGTATTCTTCCGAAAGAAACGCAATTCAAATAAATAAAATCAAATTCTGGAAAATTGATATTAATAAATATAGTTAAAATGCTCATTTCGAAGGAATAAATAAAAAATTTTAAAGCAATTATCTGAAGAGACAATGCAACACAAACAATTAAAATAAAAGTATAAAAATTTAAAAATTACCTAAAATAATAACTATGACGAAAAATATATATAAAGAAAACTATTTGAAAAAAAAAATAAACGCTGCACCTTTATTTACGCAGTTCGAATAGGTAAATAGAAAATTTTAAAACAGTTATTCGAAATAAAAAAAACGTGCAACTTAAACAATTAAAATGAAATTCGAAAAAGAAAAAATTACTTAAAATAATAAGTTATAATTAAAAATATAATATAAAGAATATTATTTGGAAAAAAGGAACGATGGTGACTTTTTTTCCTCTCACGGGAAAGGAAACTAGGTTGCCGTATATTAAGAAGTTCGCCAAGTGAAGTATTCTTGACGCAAACTGACAAAAAAGTGCCAACATAAATTTGTGAATTTCTCCGTAAATTTCGCTCCAAACTTTTCAAAATTTTATATTAGGCGTAATTTGAGTCGTAGAATCGAAATATGTAAAAAAATTGGTATGTTATTTGAGAAAAAATCCGATTTTGTGTCAAAATACCTATGTTAAAATAGTTCTATATATAAATCTAATATATACCCTAAGTCGCGCTTTCGAGACATGAAGAACGCAATTTGAATTTTGTCAATCGGCCCAGTAGATCGGGAGATATAGGACTGTCCCACTTTTTTTTTTTTTTTTTTTTTGAGCAGTGTACCTATCTGCTATATCATATGTTTTTTAATCAGATTCAGATTCTGATTAGATTTATTAGAAGTTAAATCCAGGAGGAATGAACGTTTTTCTAGAAACTAGTTAACCCCTTTAAAAAAGACCATTTAGTGTCCTCTTTTTAATATATTAATTTAGGCTTGATGAAATAATATATTACGGATTGGACAGTACAGAAATGATGAATGTTTTTAGAACTCGATAATTACTTTTCTATATTTATTAGAAGCAAAGGTCAAAGAAGTTTTACCTTTGCTTCTATTAAATATAGAAAAGTAATTATTAGGGACTCATATATAAGGCGGTTAAAGGATAACACAAAATGTTAGATAATAATGAGTGCAAAATAAAGATTAATTAATTTTAAACGCATCATTCAGAAATTAAGGATATTAGCTTCAGCCGTCGTCAAAACCATGCTAAAGATACAAATAATTATCAGATTCCCTATGCGTGCTTTTTTCGTGTAAGTAGCAGTGCGTTCATCTAGCAATTGGGATAGCCGAATCTCGTAGAGCGTGATGTTAATTTTTTGTGTTCCAAAAAACCAAAGCGTTACAGCAGTGCCTAAGCTAAAATGTGTTGGACGATAATTCTTCGCCATATGAATTCGATCGACTGAATCTCGTGTTTCTCGCCGGTATCTTTTCAATAGGTACGGAATGTAACGAATTATTGGAATCTCCTACGCGTATTGTCATGGTATAATTAGTGACCATCCAGATACCAAGTGGAAAATCCGTGGTATCTTGACAAGAATAGAGTTAATTTTTCCTGTATCTTACTCTGAAAACTCTTAATATCTCTAATCAGAAATTGAAAAGTCTGGGTTGACGTTAAAATCTACTTTTCTCATTTTCACTTTGATTAATTTCCAAAGTCATATTAGTGAATTAAGCAAAAGCTGAAGGTAGATACTTAAACGAAGATATGTAAATACAGAAAAGATGTCAAGGATTACGCCTTTATGACAGATTACTGGAGAATTATTTTTTTACATTTTTATTTTATCAATTGATAGTGAATTATTTGAATTTGAATGACATAAATATTTCTCATATAAAAAATTATCAGTTAATTTGATGGTTATGGATTATATAGCTTCTTACATGAGAGTAAAGAGATAAGGACTTTATTTAAGAATTTTTCTATATTGTAAATCATCCTGACTTAAGACAAAAGGCTTGATATTACTTTTAATAGGAAGCAAATCAATTTTGTCCAAACCAAGTAAATTTATGTAGATCCTTCTTAAAAATTAAAATTTTGTAGGCCTGTCTTTCTTCCTTTGTAAGTTATTACAAAAGGAGTCTAATAATTAAATATAGATATATATTACGAATACTTATTTATTATAACTTATACACTCTTAAACAAAAAAAAGCAAATTGGACACAAATTGATATGCATGCAGGTTTCGACGGTAAATGCAAAATTTTACATTCTGGCTGTCAATGAATGAATGGTTGTCACTACAGCGCATCTGATCTGCGCAACTGGCAGGATATTTAAAAGGAGAAATTACGATTCCAGGTTATCCCTATTTTAGATATTACTTTTACTGTTTTATCAGTAACTTTGTTAATTGCTCATATATTGCAATGCACTCATTTATTGTTCACGTTGTGGATGTCTTTTGTAATCACCTATCCATAACTCTGTAAATATGTAACTGAACTTGTTCTTCTCACAATGCACCCTTCTTCCATCACTGCACTATCGTCTCGTCCAGCATTTGTTTGCACTGCCCCCAGCACTCGTCTTGAGCACAATATGTATATATGTGTGTTATGTTGATCAAGTTATTTCCGTCAGCGGGAATACCTAGCCGATATGCTAACTACCCAGTGGACCGCCTGCCTCGCTGTCGGTGGAAAGAAAGAACGTAACTATGCCTCGAAAACAGGTGCGCGAACGATATGCGCAGATGTCAGAATTTGAGGGAGGTCGTGTAGTCAAAGAAGCCGGTTGGTCTTATCCGAGAATAGCTGAACATTTGAGCAGGAGCGATGCCACTATTAGACGATGTTGGCAGGAATGGGTGAACCATGGCCGCACACAGTCAAGAAGGAAGCGGTAGGCCTAGAGAAACGACAGAACGTGAAGACCGAGCAATCCTCAGAGCGGCACTCACAGTCGCAGATGCATCATTATCTTCGATTGTACGTGCAACTAGTGCTTCAGTGACCGCAAGGACCATTCATAGACGGCTCACAGAAAGGGGGGCTGAGGGCACCGACTACCATTGACCTCCTGTACAACGTCAAGCCCGTTTGCAGTGGTGTCGAGATCATTCGCACTGGAATGTCACTGACTGGAGTAGAATAGTCTTCAATGATGAGTCTCGCTTTGAACTGAGCCCCGATGACCAGCAAAAGCGAGTCTGGGGACGCCCCGGACAGCGGTGCGATACCAGCTTGACTGTCTTCCGGGAGACAGGCCGACAACCAGGAGTGATGGTCTGGGGTGTCATTTCATTTCATAGTATGCCCCCTTTAGTTGTCATCCATCGCAACCTTCCAGCAAAGCAGTACGTTGACGAAGTTCTAAGGCCCGTTGTGTTGCCCTTCATGTTACGCAACCCTGGGCTTACATTTCAGCAAGATAATGCCCGCCCCCTGCACAAGTTTCTACTACTTGCTTTGTACTTGCCGAACATTACCTTGTCCAGCAAGGTCAGTACAAAAGGGCTCAGTACAAAAGGGCAATTGCAGCCGCAAAACTTGCCAGCTGGAGGGAGTTCTGTACTAAGAATGTAGAAGCCTATGGTGCTCTCCACAAGATAGCTTCGAACAAAGTTTACGGACCACCGGAGCTAAGAGCCTTTGCAGGGCAGCAGCAGGCTGGACACATAACAGAAATCACGCTCAGGACAATTCTTGACGCCGTACTTCCGGAAGAGGATATTACAGATCCGTCCGACCACCAGGCTTATACGCTGCACACATCTGTCCCAGATGATATACCATTTACGGAGAAGGAAGTCTCCGCAACGATCAAAATTCTCCCGAAAAGTAAAGCCCCTGGTCCGGACTCAATAGACTATCCAATCTTGAGAGCAATACATAAAGCAAGATCCCGCTTTCTCACGCGTTATTTTAACAAACTGCTAGCACTGCAAAGCTTTCCGGAACCTTACAAAACGGGGCAGATTGTGCTCTTTAAGAAAGAAGGGAAGGATCCAAACAGCCCATCCTCGTTTAGGCCGATTTGTCTTCTCCCGGTAATAGGGAAACTCTATGAGAAGCTCCTAGTCCAGCGGCTTAAATTTCATATGACGCAGAGTGGGGCAATCTCTGACGCACAATATGGATTCAGAGAGCTACGCTCAACGATTGCTGCCCTATCAAAGATAAGAGACTATATCAGCCACTTGCATGAAAGGAAACAGCATGCAGCGGTCCTAAGTCTGGACCTGCAAAGCGCATTTGACTCTCTGTGGTGGCCCTCAATTTTAGAGGCACTGCACCAGGCAAGGATCCCTAATAACCTCTTGCAGGTTTTCAAGCAATACCTGTCCAATAGAAAGTTCATAGTAACACACACTGGCGGTGTCATAACCAGAAGCCAGACAAAAGGCTGTCCACAGGGATCGTGCGCGGGTCCAGACTTGTGGAATGCAACTTTCGATTCCATCCTACGATACGAATGGCCGTCCCATACCCAGATAGTAGCCTTTGCGGATGACGCGACCTTTGTGGTGGGCGGCAAGAGTAGAGATGAACTGCAGCAAAACTGCAATGATGTAATTGATACCTTCTCTCGGCTATGTCAAGAGAAAAAGCTAATAATTTCTGAGGCAAAATCGAAATATATAATTTATCATAAGCCAGGCCAAACTTTAATAAGAAACCCAACCATCCAGCTTAATGGGAAGACCATCAAAAGGGTCAGAGAACTAAAACTCCTGGGTATTATATTGGATGAAAAGTTCACCTGGCTGCCTCACCTTAAAGCCCAAAGAGAAAAGGCTCGCCGAATCGCAAACAATCTGCAAAAATGCAAGGCCCGCACTGGGGCCTTCGGCCCAATATCTACAAGATACTTTACTCCACTGTCGCGGAGAGGGTCCTAACCTACGGAGCAGCCATCTGGGCAGCCCCGATGACAGTCAGAAAGGCAAAATTGCTAAGTAGTGCACAGCGACCATTTGTCCTGGCCATAACGAAGACCTACAGGACAACGTCGACTGCGGCCGCTTCGGTATTAGCAGGGCTTATGCCGCTCCCAATCAAAGCGCAGCAAGAAGCCTCAATTGCAAAGGTGACGCAACTCCAACAGCCATGCACATATGGGGATACATGCTATCTGCCAGAAGTCTACGAAACACGCAGGTCCAAACTAAGCACACATCCGTCGGAATATGGACTGGGCATAAGGACTTTCCACTCACCAGCGTTAACCCCGCGCTTAGACGGACCAGGGGCCGTGCTTTATACAGACGGGTCAAAAATTGATAACGCTGTAGGCAGTGCCTATATAGCCTATATAAATGGAAACATAGCAAAGGAATGGAAGAGCCGTCTGGGAGCACAGAACTCAGTGTTCCAAGCGGAAGTAGTTGCCCTCACAAAGGCAGTGAAATGGGCAATTGACACACGGCAGACTCGAGCTACGATATTTACTGACAGCCTGTCAAGCATTTATGCTATCAACAACCCTCTCCAGCGCTCCGCACTAATCTCGCACCTGCAAGAAGTCCTCCGTCTACAAGAAAAGTCAATGAGAATCCAAATTTCCTGGGTGAAGGCGCACCCCGGAATCCAGGGAAATGAAGCAGCAGACGCTCTTGCCAAGAAGGCTGCCCAAAATGAGGAAACGGAGCAGATTCAGGTGCCCCTGCCCCGGTCATGCCTAAAGAGGCAAATAGAGGAGTCCGCCATTGGAAACTGGCAGAATGAATGGGACCAAATCCCACAAGGCCGCAGAGCATATGAGTTCCTGCCCAAGGTAGAGGTGGACCGGCTCATCTCATCGCCCTACCTCACGCGATATATAACAGGCCACGGCCCCTTTCCGACGTACTTTGCAGAAAGGGGTCTAGCAACAACTGATATGTGTGTTTGTGGCAACGTGGGCTCACCAGACCATTATGTCACGGAGTGCCCCTTAACAGCAGAATAGCACATAAAATTCCCAACTACCAATGTTCTGCCTTTCAAACGCCTTCTCATAAAACATCGAGGCACGCGGCAAAAGCTTAAATGCATAATGGCCAAACTAGAGAAAATGGGCATAGACCTCTGCAGGCCGGAATATGGCACCTGCAATAAACATAAAAGCATCTTACAACTGTGAAGACTCAAGATGGTTGCAGGGCCAGGGTAATACCCGAGTAGTCATAGAAAGCCGTCCGGGTGCCCTATCCTGCTGTCACCTGTCCAGCAAGGTCGCCGGATCTCTCTCCTATTGAGCACGTTTTGAGCATTATGGGCAGGG
This sequence comes from Stegodyphus dumicola, assembly GCF_044657685.1. Classification (NCBI taxonomy): domain Eukaryota; kingdom Metazoa; phylum Arthropoda; class Arachnida; order Araneae; family Eresidae; genus Stegodyphus; species Stegodyphus dumicola. The sequence goes on along the minus strand of NC_140768.1, from coordinate 241,200,948 downwards.
CCCTACAACCATCTCGGGATGCTGACGATCAAACGCGCCCGTTGGACAGAATTTGGCACGATATCCCTCAGGAGGATATCCGCAACATCTATCAATCGATGCCAAGCCGAATAACTGCTTGCATAAGGGCTAGAGGTGGGCTAACGAGTTGTGAAGCTCTATCACTTCAATTAGATCATTCAATTTTTCTCAAACTGTAATAATTTGTTTTTCTGTACATATACGTCACTTCTACCGATTTTCGTCCCATTCGGATAACTCATTCTTGGTGCGTCGTTTTTCTTTTCCTAAGAGTGTATAATATGCCTAATTCTCTAAAATAAATTTGAATCAGAAACACTATTAATTTTCAGTCAAAGACGTGTAAAATTCCAAATGCGATGATAAATTAATTCCGTTTGCTCAGCAGGTAATCCAAACAGTTCTAGAATAATTTATGGCGCAATTTCAGTTACTTATTTTTCGATAAAAGAGAATCGTTAGCAAAATATCTATAGTTTTTAATCTTTTTAACACCACAAGCATTAAAGTATAAAAACCAAAATTCATTTTGTAGCACTAATGATTATGAATGTATTCTGAATATTAATGAGAATTCTAGAAATTTTTCTTTCGCGAAGTACTTTTTCCTGGACATTTGTCAAACTAACACAAATAAAATTAAGGGCTCTGTTAAGAAATTTTTGGAGGAAGCGGACAAAAGTTATTGTTTGAGACGTAAATTTAATCCAACGTAATTACAGTGTTATAAATCATTAAAGTTTCTGTAGTCGAAATATCAGTAAAAGCGGATAGGGAAGGGAGTTGAAATTTAATGTTTAATAACGGAACAGTTTAATTTGTAAGAAATTATGCCATTCCCTTGCACATTCTGTTGTGACATATTTGGTTAGCATGCTTTATCCTGTAACTGAAAGATCCAGGGTTCTAATCCCGAGAAATGCGTGACTGATTTTTTTACCTTCAATATTCTCTGCTCCGATAAGAAACCTATCCGTTTCTGAAAATTTAAAATGGGGAGTTGTCAATCAAAGATTTTGAATATAGTTTTCGATGGACGAGCATTAGAAGTAAATGTAAAAAGTTGCTCACAAGGTTCATGAATCATTCTAAAATTCGTAATTGATAAATTACTTAACGGATATCAAATTTTATTATACCTTTGTGAATAACCGTTAGAAGTTATTCACAGACGCTCAATGCGTTTACCATTAATGATATATCAGGCATTTACACACCTCTGGAAATATATATGCATCGAGTGACATATTGAAAAGCTGTATGATGCCATAGTTGAATGAAAGCTGGGAGGAAATCTCTTTATCTAAATCAGAATTTTCCACAGATCATTTCCGAAAGCATATCAGTCAAAATTTGCCATAATTGCTTTTAGGAAGCAGAAAAAAAGAAGAAGAAGGTTTAATACGCCAAACTTTATACATCCTCATATTTTATCTCCTGCGACATGGTTATCATAGGAGTTTGTCAGCGGTAATCTTTAAGCCTCTGTGTCCTGCTAAGTTCCACATTCATCGCAATCATATCACCGATGTGCATGAACTCAATACTATATTGGCACATTTGTGAGACGAAGCCTATTATTACATTGATTTATTTGATTATGGCAAAGCACTCGAGGGCTATCTGCCTAACGAGAAGGCTGCCTTGGAGAACTTTCTAAGGGAAATCACGTATACATGCTACACACGAGGAACACCACGAAAACGCCCATGCAGCCAGCTCGTTCATCGGGATTCGAATCCCGGAACTATAAGTGTTCAGCGACTTTACTGCTCGGCACGGAAACGTCTACATGTCAGCAAAAGCAAATACACCCATGTCCATAAATTAAGGATAATTCGGAGTCACGCGGAAATCGAACTCTAAAATAAATATATCACCTGTAAAATCACCACACACATCTTCAAGAATCATATGCAAATTTCAGGAAGTAACCAGATGACACCGAGGCAGATGACACAGATGACTCGTCACAATGACGAGAGTGTAAGAGAGTGATATTATAAGGCATACAGGCAAAGAAGTAAAATTGTTCGTAGGCGCTTTATAAGCATTTCAGTGCAATAACCGAATAGTTATGACACAAAGGAGGCATTTGGATGATTTTTTACGTGGTAGAATTATCGGCCGTCTGGAATGTGGGCGTACTCAACTGGAAGTATCAGACGAATTTGGAATTGCCCAGAGTGTCATCTCCAGGCTTTGACAACGATTCCACGATGATGGCAATGTGAGTAGACGTTACAGCACAGGTCGCCCCAGAGTTACAACGCCGAATGAGGACCGGTATTTGGCAGTTACTGCCAAAAGAAACAGGCGGAGCACAATCTCAGACCTGTCTCGTCAGCTCTCTTCAGCCACTGGTACGACAATTTCAAGGCAGACCGTGTACAGACGCTTAGGGCAGATTGGTCTACATGTTCGTAGACCTGTCAGATTTGTTCCACTTACTGCAACTCACTGTCGCCTGCGGTTAGCCTGGAGTAGAGAGCATGTATTGTGGATACCGCAATTGTGGGCTTGTGTGATGTTTTCCGACGAGTCCAGGTTTATCTTGCAGTCTGATTCTCGCCGGACTTTCATATGGAGAGCTCCAGGTAGCCGTTACCACCAAGAAAACCTCATTGAACGACAACGTTACGGTGGTGCAGGAGTGCTCCTTTAGGGTGGAATTATTCTGGGTTCCAGAACTGACCTGTATGTTCGAATTGGAACCATGACAAGCCAAATCTATCGGGACGTCATTCTGGGACAACATGTACGTTTGTTTCGGGACGCCATGGGCTCACAATTTGTGTTTATGGATGACAACGCCCGTCCTCACCGTGCAAACATCGTAAGCAAATGCCTTCAATCGGAGGATATCACCCGTATGGACTGGCCAGCATTCTCACCGGACTTGAATCCAGTAGAGAACGTGTGGGACATGCTTGGGCCGACGAGCTGCAGCTCGTCAACCTCCTCCTAAATGTCTACCGGAACTTCGGAGAGCATTGCTTTTTGAGTGGTGTAATATACCCCAAGATCAGATCGATAATTTGATACTCAGCATGCCTAGGCGTTGTACGGACTGTATAGCATCGTCTGGGAGACATACAATGTATTAACAATCATACCAACCATGTAAATTTGGTTTTTTGTAAATAGGTTATTTTTGTAATTTGCTGCAGGGAGAAAAAATCGCTAATTTTTTTAATAATATCAAACATATAGCATCTTCTTTTGCTCTTTACCTTTTGTTTAATAAATAAGCTTTACAGATAAGTCAAATTTGTTTTGCTTCTAACTCTTTCTTTGCCTGATTTTGCATTATCCTTAATTTATGGACATGAGTGTAAAATACTCAATGAGCGCATGGTGAAAATATATATTTAAGAGTGCTCATACACCTTAAATCCCTTATGATCTTCAAATATGTGACTGTTGCAAGAATTAGGATATTTTGTTTATTTTAAAAGCAATTACTTCCAACTTTTTATAGCTGACTACATAATATAGCTGCTTTGGAAACTAGTAACCAGAAGGTTTTTGTTGCCACAAATATTTATGCAATTTAATCCGCTTTGTGACAAAACTTTTAGTCATGTTTCCACCTTGCGCGCATGATACGTATTTTAAAAATGACTAACGGTACTTACTTGAAATTTGATGGAATTCTTCATATGCGCACTATTTTCTAGCTAAACCCAAAATCTGATGAATATTTTAATATTAAAAATTATTTTGCAAGAAAACATTACAGATTTTTTTAATAAATGTTTTTTAATAAATATATTTAACTCAAATCCAAATAAATAACAGTTTAACACGAAATTCTTAGAATTTTTGGTTCATAGTAATTTCCAAATGCTGTAAAATCTATATATTAAATACGGAATTAAATTATTCAATAGAATGTTTTCAACTGTGCGCACAAGGTGGAAACATGACGAAAGCTTTGTCTCAAAGTGGATTAAATTATAAAAATATTTGTGACAACACAATCTTTCTGATTACTATTTCAGAAAGCAGTTATATTATGTAGTCAGCTGTAAAACGTTTGAAGTAATTTCTCTTAAAATAAATAAGTTATCTCAATTCATCCAGCAGTCACATATTCGAAGATCTTATGGGTTTTAAGGTGTATGAGTCCCCTTAAAACAATGATGAGTTTATTTCTCAGAATACTGAAATCTGATAATGATTTTATATTTTACCTGCTATACATTCTTAAATGTGTCACGCAGTTTGAATAATCCTGAATTATTCTTTCAGTTTTTCAAGAATTAAAACTTAAAATTATCTTGAGAGAAGGAGGTGTATAAAACTTACTTTTCCTGTGATGGAATGACGTAGACAGCCTTTGAATTAAATTCTTCCAGTTCATACCACACTGGTGATTATAAGAAGTATCTTATGTATGTTTAGTGCACTGTGTCAATTATGTCTTAAATGAAAGTTTATATTCGTTGAGCTACAAAATACTGTTATGAATTTTGTATATATGTAAATAATTTTTATGAAATTATATATAAATTGTAGTATCTTTTGTATATTGTAACTTAAAAGGCCTTGAGATGCTAAGAATCGCTGGAAAAATATGAATACAGGGGTAAGTCTATGTAATCTTGAGGTAAATGGCTATCTCCCCAGATTGGCGATTTTACAGATTCGCGAGTTAATGCAAAACAGGCGATAATTTAGCGACTAATTTGCTTCGAAATATTTTGTGAGAAATCCTAAGAACTCGCTAAGCTGGGCTACCATTTGGTGGCATTTTGATCAGTTTCTTATAATTGTAACTGTAGATGCCTTCCAGAAATTTCCAGGTACTAAACCTCCTGGAAATTTCCCTGGCGGACGTGGGAAAACTATATAAGTCTAAGAAGAGTATCAATTTTCAGTATAGCTCAGAGTATTGATAGTTCGAATATTGAGATATCATCATGCGAGCTTACGTATTTGAGGTTTCTTGCTTTGTCTTGAGTTCAACGTTCTTAATAGTTTTATAAAGCATTTTCTCCTTCCTTTCAGCATGCCTTCATAACGTTCTTAATAGTTTATAAAGCATTTTGTCCCTCCTTTCAGCAAGCCTTCATGGTATAACGGTAGCACACTCGGAGCGTATTCAAGAGGTCCGGGTTCGAGTCCCGACGAGAGCATTGTTCATTTTCCACGTTTTCTGCTTTCAAAATCTCCTAATGACTCTACGGCGGAGCTCGAACAGGGATACATGGCGCGTACTCGAGAGGTCAAGGTTCGAGTTCCAGCGAGGGCATTGCTCATTTCTCGTGTATTCTTGCTTGAAAATAATCTAATGAGTGTACCATTTGAAGTAGTAAATACTGATTATGCTTGATCATATTGAGAACAGGTATATGAATACTTATTTGTAAAAATTTTCAGAATTGTAAATATTTTTTTTCGAGAAATAAATTTCATGAAGACTTCATTGCTTTTGTGTGCATTTAATTCATTACGAGCGCGTATGCACAATTTTCGTGTCAGGATTCGGGTTGAATGCCGCTGGTGAGAGCGATGGAAGAGCAATTAAGACAGATGGGGACAGCCTTTGCCTCAATCCCAGAAATGATGAAAAATGCCATCAAGTCTGTTAAACAAGAGAGGAAATCGGGCCAAGAAAATATGGAAGGGGCCATCAAGTCAGTTCAAGAAAAGATGGATGTAGGCCGAAAGAAGTTTGAAGTAGGTCAAGAGGAAATGAAAAACTAAATTACTGCCATAATATAATATAAAGTCGAGCCTGTGGAAGGAAGATTATACAGGGTTGGAACAGTTGAAGAAATTAAAAGAAAGAGTTTCTACCTTCGAACAACAAACCGAAGAAAGGACTTATGCTCTAGAACAACAAATCAAACAAAGAGTTTCTAATATCAAACAGTAAATCTATTGCAAAGTTTCTGTTATCCCCGAGAAAGTTACCAGCCTGCTCTGCAATCGCCAAGAAAGTTAACAGCCTGAAACAACCCATAGTGACAGCTAGAAACAATTCTGAGGCTTTAAATTCCTACCTAGGTCTTCTTGACTCTGTAAATCTATCTACGTATTACAGAAAGACCTTCTGGCAAATATACAAGCCTCAGTTCTCTATAGTGGCAAACGCAAAAGGATAAGATTTCGAAACTAAGACTCTCCATCTCGCCACTTCTGTGACAGCAGACGCAGCGGATATCCTTCAGACTGGCCAGAAGTGTTAAAAAGACTATTGCAAGCTTCATTTAAAATCTGAAGACACAGTCCCACGGAAACACTCCAGGAACTTGACCCGGACGCTGAAAGGCTGTCTCATCTCGCCGTTTCTATCTGCCCAGCAGAAACAAAGGAAATCCTATCCCTATAGTGCTTTGTCGATGGCATCTGTGATCCTGAGACACAGGAAGCCATGTTAATGGCGAATGTCAAGGGTCTAAAAAGCACTTATCTCACGCCATGAAGTTCGAGGCAGTTCAGCATGTAACCTGTAGAAACCGTCACCCAATCAAAGCTTCTCATGTCCAGGAGGCAGTGAATCAAGTGACTGCTCGTTTAAACGATTTAAAGATAGTACTAAAAGTTTTATTTTCCATCATTTAACTAGAATCTTCCATAATATTTCTCTTTGTTCTTGTGCCTGAACATAGTCCTTTTTCATCATTTGCACTACCGCAGCTGAGGAAAAGGTTCTATTTTTAACTTCTGAAATTATAACTCTGAAACTTTACTCATGTGTTTCTGTTCTTGGTGCTTTAATAATAAAGAAACTGATAGTTTTAGTACTAAAATAATTAAAAATTTCACACAAAATCATTCTACTCAATTTGTAATGTTTAAAATAAAGAATTCACGTATTTTAACAAAGCCATTAAAGAACTTTCAACAGCCATTAAAGAAATAATCAACCATTGAAGAATTTTCATATGCATGGACTTTTATTGATATGAAGACTGAAATTTTAAATTGGCATAAATATGATTTTAATAATAACAGAATTCATAATCTTATACTTAATCGCTCTCAATTTGTGTAAATCTCAAAATCGTGATAAGGCAAAGTATATGTGTATTATATGCTGTAATTAATAAAACTTGGTTATTTGAAAAATTTAGATACTATTTTCGTAATTTACAGAATATGTCAAAATATGCAAGTTAAAGCAAGAACAACAACAAAAAGAGAGATTTTCATTCTTTATATTATTCTCCACAGAACTTTTGTATTGGCTTCTTCATTGTTACTGATGAGGGTAAAACTAATAAGTTTTACTTCAGCACTGCATATAGGCATTTGCATACTTAATTTTGAAATGCATTCTTAAAGTTCAGAATTATTGGATATTCAAGAATATGAATGAGTAAAACTCGTTTTTATTCAGAAAATAATGAAAAAATATTCTCTCGGCTTTTGTGGCAGCTGAGAGAGATGTTTTTTCTTCCGCACTATAAATAGCGCTGTTCCTCTTCGTTAAGATAGCGAAAAGTGCTTTAGCTTTTTCTCTTTAAATTGGAGACTGGAAAATGAGATTATTTGTGTGCGCTGTGTGTTTACTGGCGTATTGTTATACTATATTTTTAAAGTGGAAAAGGAAAATAATAAAATTTACAATCCTGTATGTATTTGTATAATGTCCGCAACACAGAATTATTGTCCGCTTATTGACTTTCTATGAGGAATATAAAGAAAAAATTGTCGACTTCTGTTGTTGTTAACCAGCACAAGTATTATGTTTTGCAGTTTCTAAATTTAGTGTGCTCTTTATTGTGCTCTAAATTTAGTGTGCTCTTTATTGTGCTCTAAATTTAGTGTGCTCTTTATTGTGCTCTAAATTTAGTGTGCTCTTTATTGTGCTCTAAATTTAGTGTGCTGCTGAGGTGTTTAGACAAATTTCTCTAAACGCATCAGCAGCACAAGAATGTTTCTTGAATTCGTTTAGAAGAACATGTGGAGATACTTAATCTTTCAAAGTTTTAGTACTCCATACTTCAAACTTCGAAGAGAAAAACCTGTTTAGTCCAAATTAAAGCGATTCATATTAGTATTGGATACGTAATATAATTAGTTACAACCAGGCGTATTAAATACTATTAGCATCGTCAGTGACATCTAGGAAAAAATAGCATATACTTATTCATCAATCTAACATCTTCAAAATTATTTTTAGGCGTTTAGCTTTATTCGCTTTCTTTTGGAAGTTTTTCTTTAAACTTGTGTTTTCCTTAAATGCCATTAATAATATTTTCTTGAAAATAATATTCAAATTCCATTACAAGTATTATTACTTGTTAGACTTAACTTACTAGTGAGAAACACTTCTTCAAAATTTTGAATTCTGGTAACAACAGAAATTTATTTGAACTTACAAGTAATTTGCCCAATTTACCCAAAACTTTCATAAACAAAATTTGAAAACAACATATGTTAAACTGCGTTTTAACTGAATTAAATTTTATAAATTACTTTAATCAAAATCATTATTACTAATATTAGTTTTATTTAAATATAAACTGAATTTACTAATATTTTAAAATTAAGAAATTTTGATTTTTAACTCAAATTGTGGCATTTTAGAATGGGTTCTGACATGCTATTTTGTGTACAACTGCTCTAACCACCATAACGTCAGAGACGTCTGTCTCTTTCAGCGGACTGATTAAATATTGCTGTTACCATATTGAATCCATTATAAGGCGTAATATTTACAACACTGAATCTTTGTGGAAAGGAGATCTGAAATTAGAGCAAAACGTGAACTGTAGATCCGGAAGCTCAATTAACCGACTAATGGGAGAAGACGATGGTTACGAAATCCTTTAATTATTTCTTTCGTGGTTTACTGAAACTAAACCGAGATGCAGGTAGTCAGACAGCTTTCTAATAAGTACGCTTTGCCGTGAATCAAGTAACAAAATCTACTCCGATTAGTTATGAGATTCTTATATTTTTCTAATATGAGTAATAGTTGGAAAGTATTTAACAATCTATTTATTTCGCTGAAAATAAAAAAAAAATATTTTAAAATTTATTGTTTTATTGAATGTTACTGTCGGTTAAATGTTAAAAAATAGAGGGGAAATATTTGGTACGGTTTAGTTTGATAAATACATCATTATTTACATTGAATATTTCGATATTTCTATTGATTCATGTACTCCACAAGAAAAGGCAAATTAAGTTAGTTTAAACAGCAGGCAAGAATCTAAATTTAAGAGATAGAGCTGGCAACTACTGTATTCAAAATTGTTTTTAGCTGTTTCCTTTTAGAGTTGTGTTATGAACTGGTTTGTTTGTCTTTGGTCGAAGTTATGTAAAAAAACACTTCGGTGTAGGGCACCTAATCGTTAAGCTTTAAATTTAAATTTTGACTTCTAAGTAATATGAATCATTGTTGTGTGTCCAGTCTTCAAGAAGCGGAAAACGCTATTTAAAATTGTTTAGCTCAAAGCGGCGATTAGCGTCAAAACACGATTTTGCGTTGTTTCACTTGTAATTCGAGTCTGTTACCATTCGGAAAAATGCAAGTTATTTTTTCATATTTAATGTCTGTTATTAACTATGAAACTAAACTATTGAAAAGCAATAGATGCAGTTAAGACTATTAATCTTTGACTTTTTAATCTGATTGATATAAATAAAAATGATTTAATCCGTGATATATCCAATTAAAAACATATAAAATACTTTTGTAGAGTTACATTATATATTTTTTTACTTACATAATGTATATTAACAGTCTGTTAGTCTAAATGCATATTCATCTAACATCCCATAAAATTATAAAATGTTTCGATACTCGACCTGGGCGATTTATGTCGATAATCGATAACCTCTATTTGAAAATCATTTTAAACTTCATAACTTCATAGCCCTTTTGAGTAACCGTTAAAATCTAAAGCTTTTTTTTTTCTGTGTCACGTACTGTCAAGTAATTTTAGCAGCTTCAAAATTTGATTGATGTAAAATATTTTTCCATGTATTCAGTTATATTTAATTCAATACATTATATAATGTACTAGTTTTTAAACCGCGTAAAACTTAAACTGGGAATTGAAAGATTTTTAATTAACTTGTCATCATTTAAGAAGTAGCATTTAAGTAGTAATTAAGAAGTGTAAATAAATTTTGTGGTTACATTGTCATATAGTACTTACAGTAAACGTCCAATAACCAGGCATTCAGTGATTCGGCACATTCGTTAATCCAGCACAACTTTTACCGACATTTCTGCTATATTAACGGCCGTTATTAACATTTCAGTCGACAGTTTTCGATAAGGCCCTGCAGTTACTTCAGATCTTTTTGCCATTTTCAGTAAGTCTTTTATTTTAAATTTCCTGTCTAGATATCGGTTACTCTTTTTATTTCTTTACAATACTTTGAAAGTTTAATAAAATATTGATAACGAATGATATGAAACCATGCCACCTTAAGAATTTGTCAAACGTTCGACCAGTTAACCGGACTAAATTAGCTGTTAAAATAATTAAAATAATTTTAATAACTTGGCCTTACCTGCAGCTCTAAGCTTTTTATGGCATCTGAAATTATATTGGAAATCGTTACTATATCATTCACCTATCTTTTTAATAATCTGTAAAGCAGTAGATAAATCGTTCATTTGAAAATAAATACATTCATAGTTCAATTGAAAAAAAAAAAAGACTTTAAATAACAGTAATGATGATTTCAAAGCGAGAAGTTATTAAGTTTATTTAAGTAGAGTTAAATTGTAAATAAATTATTATTAGGATTTAAGAGTTAATGTTTATAACTTAAATTTAAATATTAATAAGTTTTACTTAGTTAATATAATTTAAGAGTTAATTATAACATTTTTTTAAATTTAAGTTTCGCCCTCATTGTAGAGTCATGAGGTTTTTTTTAGCCCAAAGGGCGTTAGCCCAGAAGAGCTATTAATTTCGTTTTGGCATTTTGCGTTGGTTCACGATAAATGTCGGTTCACTTTTCAGACTGTTGCCACCAAATATTACAGCCCTCTATTATATTTAAAGAAATTAAATAATGAAGAAGCTACATAAGTATGTTTCTCGCATTGTGATAAAACAACAGTGCCTAAAGGCATCAAATTTTGAATAACATACTTTTCCACCCGAATATGAGCAACTGGAAGGCTATTTTATAAAACTTTAACGAATTTTTGATTAACAAACTCAACGATTTCAACGCGAGCAATGGCAACAAAGGAAAACAAAGCATTTTTATCTCCAACGTGCTAGACTGTGTATCGGAAATTCTAAAGATATGCTCATTTTAAAATTATTTTGCGATATTGCTGTTGGACTGAATATTATGGTTTAAGTGCAAAGAACATGATATTTAATAAATAAAGGTAACACACAAAACGTTAAAAAACGCTCATTTTGGGCGGTATGTAAATCTGAAAGCATTCAGTTTTTTTTTTTTTCTTTCTTTTTAAAGCAGGATACGGGAAAAATGAGCAGTGCTCTCGCCGGGACTCGAACCATGGATCTCTCGAATACGCGATGAACGTTACGTGCTACCGTTACGCCTCGAAGGCATGCAGAAAGGGGGGAGAAAATACATTATATACTTCCCCTTTTAAAGGGCGACTGGGGATTAGGGGACCCAATCGCCAAATCCTGTGATGACGAATTATCGTGCTCAACCTTTTTTAGTTCGGGTTCCACTATCGTGCCCCACCTTTTTTAGTTCGGGCTCCACTGCAGAGCCCAAACGTAAAAAAAGTAGGACACCATTTTTTCGGGGGGGGGGAAGCGGCAGGTGGGAAAAATGAACAGTGCTCTTGCTGGGACTCGAAGCCTGGACTTTTCCAATACGCACTCGGTGTGCTACTGTATCACCTGGAAGGCATGCTAAAAGAAGGGAGAAAGTAACTTATAAAATATGTTTACATAATTATTATGTGCATAACAAAACTGAATAACTTATTCAATAACACGTTAAAAGATTAGCTGATTGTACGATTTTAGCACGATAAATATTCAACTACGCTCAAGTTCCATTCGTGTCAGATTATCAGACGTTTGTTATATAGTTCACTCACCCATGATGGGGCCTTTGCTAGAAGTGTGGCATGGAAATCCGATTCTCATCTTAAGGGAGAAAAATTTTTCTGAAATTCCCCCTCCCATGTAAACTCTAAGGTTCTTTCTCTATTATTCACAATAAGCGTTTTATTTTTTTCGGCTTGTTGCTTTTGTGTTATGTAGTATTTAAAAATAAGATCTTACCAAATAGGAAAAAATCGATGCATTTCGGAAAACTGACCCCTTAGTTTGCAAACTGATCGAAATTTGTTACTCATACACATCATCATTGCGGGGATTATTAAAGTGGATAGATGATACTTAGTGTTTTGAGATTTAAAGGTAAAGACGGGACGTTGATTGGTTCAGCAGTCTACGAAGCTTTCGCTAAATCAAACCAAATAAAGTCTAGCATTGATACTATTATGAATAAGTAATTTAACATAGGCTATATAAAATATAGGGAATCAATTCTGCGTATTCGTATTGTAAGGATCCTAAGTTTTACTAACGTTTATTTTATTTTAAAACTGTACTATCACTTCTTATTTTCTACTTCCGGCCAGAATTAAATGCTTTAACTTGTTTATGCAAATTGTCTTGCTAACGCCAAGTACTTTAAGTTGTGGCTTTTTGCCAAGAAAGAGAGAAGGAGTTTCAGGAAGCACGCCGCTTGCCACTATAGTTTTATGAGTTTTCACTCTGTTGCTGGTTGCTTTTGAGGCCATAGGTTTAGCCCGCTTGTTATTTGCAAACGTATTGTAGTTTAAGCAGCTCGGCGTACTACATATGTACCTTTCTTTAAATAAAGGCCAATCTTAGTTCTAGGCATTTGTATATTAATTCAAAGTTAGTTTTCAGTTAGAGTTTTAGTTAGTAGTTTTTATATTCTTACGTTCAGACCACAAGTGGTTGGTCTTTGTATTCCGAAGCTCAGAAGACCCTGTAAAGTATTGAAAATAAAGGGTTTCGTATACCCTTCCTGCTTGTGTTGTCTACTTCACACCTTCCTGAACATAGCTTGAGTAAGCTCCCTGTTCCTATTCAGGACCATTCATGTTTCCAAAGCAACTCAAGAGAAATACAAGTTCTGACAATATAATAAAATCATATTTATTTATTATTTCATTAAATAGAACTCGCCCGCTTGCAATTTATTTACTAATGATTTATTTTAAAATTGATCGAGCAAACTTTCATAGAAATTCAATTGTAAGACTTTTCTTTAGTATTTTAGTTTCTTTGATATTTTACTTTTCTTTTATATTTTAGTTCTTCATGCAAAATCCTTAAATATATTTGCGAAAGCTTCAGTTCGTAGTTCCTATGCAATATTCAGATTCTTTTACCTTTAGAGCAGGAAACAACAACCGAAAACGTTATTCCTTATGAGAAAAATAAACTAATTTATATTCCCATGCAGCAAGATAAGACAAAAAAAATAAATAAAAATAATAAGTGAATATAAAAACTTCCATGCTCTAGTATACGTTGGAGGTATGGAGAACTTCTCTGTAGTGATCTTAAATATTTTTCTTCTTATTCTGTAGCAAAAAGCATTCTGGGACTCCTTTCAGCTTTCGTCAGTAAATTTCTCCTTTGCTTAGTACTCCGTACTTTTCGGAACAATTTCTTTTCAAAATGCGCACTATCATTTTTTATTATTTTTATTCATCGCGAGAGAAGTGCGCATTTCTATAGATCTATTCATCTATCTCTTCTGCCAAAAATCTCCACAGGAAAATGAACTAGCTCTCCTAAGAATTATAATTCTATTTTAAGTATTGTAATTTTTTTCTTCGATGAATAATAATATTGCACTAGCTGCTAGCGTTAGAGAAGATGCTTTTAGTTAGTAATCGTATTAGATAAATAATTCTTAGAACAATATCGTTGATCGCCACATGCTCGTAACGATTTTCTGAGTAACTACGCAACATAAATAGGAAGAAATTGACTCTTTATTAAAATAGATAGCAGCTGATACGGCAACGTAAATAACTGTAAATAGCCACACGGACAAAATTAATTACTCTTAACTCGCGAGGAATATCGTAGATCACCAAAATTACTCAGCTGTGAGTGCGGTGGTGTGACATAGGTAGTAGTGTAGTCCTTAACGTAGAAATTGTAAAGTTTAATTGAAAGAAAGGGAATGGGATTGGAACAGGTTTTCTTTTTTGCCACCAATAGGTACGGAGAGTAAATTGCTTCATTAATCCGACTGCTCTGCAGAAAACTTCAGAAGCTTCTAAAAAGTTCAAATTGAGCCAAAAAGTATTGAGTTCAAATTGAGCCAAAAAGTATTGAGTTCAAATTGAGCCAAAAGTATTGAAGTTGATTGTAATAAATATTGTTCAAATTGAGCAATATTTATTACAATCAACTTCATCCTTTTTTCTATTAAACCGCATAAATTCATTTTCCTCAAATAAACTGACTGCTTGCTAAAATGCAACCGTTGTGTATAGGGCTTTGAAAATACTTTTACAGAAATACTTTTAAAGCATTGGCAAGTTGGCGAGACCTTGCCAAATGCTGCCAGTTTGACGACAAAAAGTTTTGTTAAGACGCAGCAGGTTTTTCTTTTCATATTTCTGGTTTGAAGTAAACTATAAAATTTCGAACGCCCAGTCGATTCAGAATAATAAAATTTACTGCATAATACATGAAATAAACAGTTACTAACATATTAAGAAGCTACAAATTAAATTAAAAATATGCTATAAAATTATTATGTAAAAGTGTACTAATTAGTATATTACTAAAATAAAAATAATACGTTACAATATAAAAATATGTAAAAATCAAATTTAAATCAAACAAACCCAAATATATACATAAATTTATAACATAATTCTGAAATCTGTCTTTTTTAATTGAAATAAAGCTTACTTTATCTTAATCTTATGAAGTATTCAGAAAAAAACTTATGTTGTATGTGCGAGGGCGACAAGTTGTATAATGTACTGGAACAAATATAAGAAATCTTATGAAGATGTTATAACAAAGAAAAGCAAGACTTCATGTAAAAATAAAGCACCATTAAAATAATTTTGATTAAAATTTAAAAATAAAGTATCATTTAAAAATAATTTTGATATGTTAAATACATTTCACTGGTGTGAAGCAAGAAATATAACTAATTACTTTGTGGCTTTTCAGACCTGTTACACTAAATACATCAGTCTAGTTTTTCACTTTCAGCACCACACTCAGACCATGATTCAACCTACAAAAGAAGATTTGTAAAAAACAGACCAGCTTTTAAGAAAGGCTTAATCCGTTTTTGTCAGCTTAATCGTCTCACGTGAGCTATAAGAATGAATACTGCAAGGAATTATCAATTTTCAGAGCTTGTGCTTTCTGTTTCCAGTTTTTAAAATATTAGCCTAAATTATGTAATCTTTAAGAGCCTACCAGCGGCCGAGCGGTAAAGTCGCTGAATACTGGTAATTCAGTCCAGGATTTGAATCCCAGGAAACGGAGGGTTCTCCTCATGTGTAGTGTACATACGAGCCAGTTTTTCTTAGAAAGTCCTCTACAGAGGCATCCCTCCCATTTAGTCTGAAATACTTAAATAAACAGAACCAAACATGTACGCTTTAAGGAAAAGAAAACCATTATTAAGTCATATACATATTATTTTCACATAAATGCTTTCATCGATTGAACGTTACGACTTTTAGCTGAAGTAACTGTTGCAGCTGAAAATGACAACAGTGTGCAAATGCTGAAAACATTTCTCTTAAAGTAAAATCTATGCCATTATGGCTTGCGTTCACTCAGTTTTACTTAATGTGTCATCGCTGATTCGTGTGTAAGCTTTGTTTAATAGATTACAGGACTTTGCTTTTTTTATTTATGATTATCATTGATGGCATTAATTATAGGCCGTTGGGTACTCACATAATAAATCGCAGATTATCAAAACATTGACTACATTAATTGTTACAACCACTTATTATGCTGGACATTATATGTCCTTACAATGAGCACACATATACATGCAGTATTAAGTCGATATGAGAAAATGTTCGTAGATGGTATTATACTCAAAAATACTACATATGTACTGTGCCTTTCTCGCAGGAAATGATACAAGTTTTCTTTTTCAAGAATCGTTTAGCGAAGAACAGCGAATTTCTTGATGTTTAAAATAAATTATTATTGTTGTATCTGAATACATGACGCTTCTTTCTGAATTTTATTACTCTCTGAATCTTTGAAGTTTGAGAATTAGTTTACAATCAGTAGCAAAAATCATTTATATTTCTGCTACTGACTGTAAACTAAATATATATGATTCTACGATATTATATTGAATATCTGGGCAATAAAAATGAGAGCTACTAAGAAATATATTAATAGAGTCATTAGTAAATTTTATATAGATCAAGAAATTCAAAATGATTTTTAACAAGCAACGCAAGCTTCACAATATTTTTTACTAAGAAGAAATGTTTATTTTATATTTTATAGCAAGAGAACATGCTTTACAAAAGTTTTTAACAAGAGAAAATGCTTCACAATTTATTAACAAGAGAAAATTATTACAGTTTTAACTCTTCAAATTAAGATTGTAATGAAATCCTAATATCGTATTGCAGTACGTGAAGTAGTATTTCTTAGTAAAATAATAAAACTTCCGATGATAATAATGTTTCAGACTATGTTTCTTAAGCTTATTTATTAACTGAAAACTAAAACTAAGATAATTTTTTCTTGGCCGTTAAATTAAATATAACTCATCTTTATGTTGTAAGGATTATGTTAATTTTATTAACAGTTAAGTGTTAAGTTAAAGTTCCTTTCCTGTCAAATTCTTAACTTCAACTTACTACTTCCGAACAGAACGTAGTTTTGGAATCTTGCTGAATATTTAATGAGGAGCGGTATTTAAACCACGAAGCAACTTACTGAGAGAGAGAGAATCAGAGTTTCTGATTTACGCGCGTCTGCTTTTTTGGCCACTCTCTCTCTCAAAGCTGTTATTACGCTCGGCCGTAACCAGGCCCTTGCTAAGCTTCGTAGTCAAAAAAGTTAAGAGGCCAACTCAATTTGAACCTTGATAGCTTCGGCTATACTTCTTTAATTAATCTTAGTTTTAGTTTAATTCTTAGTCTTTTAAGTTCAAGTCCAAGTGCGGGGTTTGCTTGTACACTCCCAGGCGGAGTTTTGTTAAATCTTATTGGAATAATAAAGGGTTAGTTACCCTTCTATCTTGTTGTTTCTTGTCACCGAACTCAAGCGATTATTCGCTTATCAGTTCTTAGATTCTTCACTTCCAACATTAAATTAGAATTCCGAAGTGAGGAACTCTACATTGTGATAAAAAAGAAGCTAGAATACGTTTATTTAAAAGCTGCATTACTGAAAAGCTGACTGGAAATTTAAATAACGTGAATTCTGGATAAAGAATGACTTAGGCAAGAATATAGACTCGACATATTTTCAAAATTTTAAATAATATGGCAGTTAGCCTAGTTGCAAGATAAACGTAAAACACTTAAAAAAGGAAATCTTGGTATAGTAGTAATGATTTGACTGCGTACGGATTGTCAAAATGATGAAAGTATGGAAAACTGAAAGCACAGTTTCAAACACCAAATATGTTCATTGAAATATTGATTCTATTAAACGATTTCGTCATCTTTGAGTTGTTAATATTTTAGTCATTACATATCTTTAATGATTGTCTAATTTAAAACTGTTTCAAATTCATTAACCATTCATTTTCCTTTTGGTGCATAATCAATGTACGTTATAGAAGTCATCTTTAAATATGAAACAACCATTATTATGATCCTTTACATGCTATTAAGTTAATTTTAATGCATTAAACTGCTTTCTGATTAAGCGTAAATCTTTAATTTTTGCAATTAAGCTCTTTTTAATGCATTTAATTGTGAAGGAATGCGTATATTTCAATCATACTCTTCCAATTATTAATAATTACTTTCCTCACTGAAACAGACACAGTATTCCTTTTGGAAGAATGTTTTAGCAAAGTTCTTGTTGTTTAAAATAAGTATTCTATATTGTAATATTTTATGATTTATTAATGTTCTTTTTGAATATTGAGTTCCTTTCTGAAATTTATTACCGTTATTCGATCTGAATTTTTTAAGTCAGACTTAGTTTGCAAACAGTAGAAAACTCATTTGTATCAGATATACTCTTGAGAGGTAATTCTGCTCCACATCTAAAATTAGATTGATGTATAAAATTAAAAGAACCACCATGTAAATAGGATTAGCAAAACAGTATGTGAAACATTGACTGAAATTGCTTTGAACGAAAGGGGAAATAGCCGAAGAAAAGAAAAGGCAGAGCTTCAGATAAATTCAGGGCCGTAGTTCAGCTTCTAATTCATGAGTGCAGAAGAAAATTATTCAGCTTTTAAGTCATCATTTCACTCTTCATATCTCCATTGTATTTCTTCGTCTCTTTCACCTTTCCATATTGCATTAGGTACTTCATAATGATAACTGTGATACAAATCTGTGGCAAAATATATGGTGTACTTGTTTTCGTAATATCTTTGTTGTGTAGATCTACATAAAAATGTGGTTGCTTTTGGTATAAATTTTATTAAACAGTTCTGTGATATAAAAATTGTTGAACCTGCCTTTAAAAACTTTAATCATTTTATCACTGAAGTTAGAATTGTGTCTTGTTATATTCATGAATAGCTGCAATCACGTGTTCATCCGTACAAAGGATATAACACTAATCGAAAATTAAGACGTTAACTGAAGTTTAAAGTTTAAATTAGACCCATACTAAGTCCAGAAGCAATATGTTAGGTTACGTGATGAATCCATCATATTGTATCGTACATTGATGGTGCCAGTGTAATACAGAAAAAAAGCTGGCAACGTCTGCTTGTCTTGGTTTAATAAATTTTCATACGCGAACTCAAAGGAAAGGCAGACTAATAACATGAGAAATCGTAAGGTAAGGTAATTCTACTTCATTCTTCAACTGTACGTAATATCTTCCATGAAGTGTATCACATATAATTATTATTATATAAAGATTGCTTGAAGATGAGTCCTATTCTCATCTCCGAAGATGATGACTTGTGCTAGTTTCCTAGCATCTTGACCTAAGACTGAGATAGATATAAAACGCCTAGTTGCTGGGGAATGGGGTGATTTAATCTTTGATAGCTTATAGAGATACATCGCAATTACTTGTGTAACCTGTTTTAATGATAAACAAGATAACAGAAAATAAATAATTTTTTGAAACTGTTGAGAAGACAGCTTTGTAGGGTTTCGTCAAAAATATTCATAACGAGTAGTGTCACACCATATTCAACCAAGACTTTCATTATTATTAACCACTGGATACTGTTTAATATGGTCACTGTTTTCTTGACCACCCAGGCTTTTAAACCTTAGGTTTTATTATTATTGGTTATCACATTATGTCAGAGAAAATCAGAACGAGTACCTAAGCGTGTATGCACAGCAGCCCATTTCCAAATAATTAGGAAATTAGCTGGAAATATAACCAGAATAGAAATAAACTGATACTGGTAAATGGGAAAAAAACCGCACTTGCACATGAATCTCTTTGCACCAGTACTCACTTAAATGCCTCAGTCGCATTCTTCATTAATTCTTATTTCATAAGTACACCTGCATAAAATTTGGGAAAGTATTCAGAAAAGATCATTGCGAAATAAATCTTATAGTTAAGCAACTTTAAATGAAGCGTACTCTAACATTGAATGTAAAGACGAGTATCACTTTAGCAGCTAAACATATTATTCTTTATCTTCAAACCTATTTTTTCCACAAATTATATATTTGAAAACTCCTCCATGCCATGTCGGTACGACAGTTCTTTTGTCACAGAATTCATGTATTGGTGTCTGTCTAAGCTATAACTGTTGCGCGCAGGCACTTGTGAGATTATAGCCTGATGGTATGTTTCAGGTCATTGGAAAGAGTGGACATTGCTGCTTCCAGGCATACAGGAAGGACAAGGGACCGAGCTTTAGAGACGTCTTCCTTTTATGGTCTTCGTAATCGGGATGATGTTCCTATGCCGGACCCTTACAGAGGCTCAGCCAGAGAGACTATCCTCGATGGCTTGCCGGACACTTACAGAGGACTTTCTCATCTTACAAGGGGAACGAACCATATGATGGATAACAGGCACGTTTATTAGCCTTCTGTAAATGTTTTTATTTTGGGAGTCATAGCTGCTCTGAGATGAAATATTATTAAATAGTTTTTATTAGTTTTTTGCTCATCGAATGTAATCTGCATTTAACTATAATAATAGTTTGATTTATTAATGAAGTTTTGTAATTAATTTACTAAATTTACTAACGGAGTTATTACATTTTTAGATGAAATAACAAATTAAGGGCTTAAATTAATGAATTTAATCATTCTAGAAAGAAGCGCAAATTAAAACTTATTTTATAAGAAAAGAGAAAGAATACGAGTATGAGATCAAGCAGATTGTCTGCCATTCTGCTTCTATAGAACATTTCTACTCTTTTGAGAAAGAGGCTTTCATGTCGTCTCCATTGAAAAAAGCAGCCTAAAGTTACAATTGCCTTGATTTTTAAACACGTAATTACTTCAAATTTTCTATATTTTCCCCAAAAAATATTAACATATTAACTCGTAAACCCCTCTCATTTGATTAAAGTTTAATACTCTTTAGAATGCATATATTGAATTAAAACGTAATCTCTTTAGACTGAAATATTTTAAATGCTCAATAAAAATTTTGTTTGTTTTCAACAAATTAAAAATAATGTCTGCGAGAATATAAAGGTATTATTTTCAATGATTTTAAATAGGTATCCCTTATTTAAAATCAATTTAACTATTAAGGAATGTAGAACATTTTTAAATATAAAACTCTCCAGTTTATTGCGCAAGATTTAAAATTAATTTCTGAAATTGCCTTTTAGTTTTTTCTTGGATTAAAAAAATATCTTCTCAAATTTAAAATCTGATGTAAGGATAGGGTAAATAAACAAATGAAAATGCTTGTGGTTTTCTTCGGCACTGCTGAAAAGGCTGCTTCTCTATTAAAATTTCAGTAAATTTTGTTTAATGTTGAAGAGTTTAAAGCATGCAAATTCAGCAGCTAAGTGAAGGCTTTGATTAATTTCTTGAAGAACAGGATTAATTTCTTGGTTCCACGCTATCAATATTTTACATTCACGGTTCTATCACCTTAATTTAATTACCAGTTCATTGCCATGGCAGACATTTCTTTCTTTTGATTCGTGGTTTATGCTTTCTTAAGAAGTTTTCTCTTACCAAAATTCGTGACAGATGTCCATTAAAAGCAACAATAAAAATTTTATAATCATTATTTCTTTCATTTCATTTAGTTTCGTAATAATGTGAATTCCTTGTAGGCTCAACTTTGATTTTTGTTTTTTACATTTGCTAATAAATTCCCACTTGTTTTTCTATTCCTGCACTGCTATCCTTTAAAATTTATATAATTCTTGTCTGTCTGTATATCAAATAGAGGTTTTAAACTTTAGGCTTAACTACATGAAATGTGCGCCAGAAAAGTGAAATTAATAGCTTTTCTCTTGCTAATTACTGTTGATCTCGAAATCTTTTTCCAAATTTCCTGTTCTCCAAGAAATTAATCAAAGCCTTCTCTTAGCTGTTGAATTTGCATGCTTCAAATTCTTCATTAAACAAAATCCACTGAAATTATTTTATTCAAATATAAATCCCTATTATTATACTTACGAATCTTGCATCTTGAATTCTTTTTTCTATTACCCCTGGAAATTATAATCTGAGTGCAGTTAGTGAAACACAGATAAAGGAGGAATAATCCATATCCTAACTAACAGAATATTAACTTGCCTGCTAGTTAGAATTAATTTTTAGTTTCAAGCAGCTCAGTCTGGAGAATAAGTTTATTTGTTTATGTAAACTAAACTGTTCGAAACATAAATAGCGCATTGTAAGTAATGCAAGAATAAATATATTTACAACTGAAAAAAAATTAGTTTTAAATGATATCAAAGAACATTTGCTACAAAACTTGATTACTACACTCATGTCCATAAATTAAGGATAATTCGGAGTCTCGCGGAAATCGAACTCTAAAATAAATATATCACCTGTAAAATCACTACACACATCTCCAAGAATCATATGCAAATTTCAGGAAGTAACCAAATGACACCGATGGTACGTCACAATGACGACAGTGTAAGAGAGTGATTTATAAGGAATACAGGCAAAGAAGTAAAATTCTTCGCAGGCGCTTTATAAGCATTTCAGTGCAATAATCGAATAGTTATGACACAAAGGACGCATTTAAATGATTTTTTACGTGGTAGAATTATCGGCCGTCTGGAATGTGGGCGTTCTCAACTGGAAGTATCAGACGAACTTGGGATTGCCCAGAGTGTCATCTCCAGGCTTTGGCAACGATTCCAAGATGATGGTAATGTGAGTAGACGTTACAGTATAGGTTGCCCCAGAGTTACAACGCCGAATGAGGACCGGTATTTGGCAGTTACTGCCAAGAGAAACAGGCAGAGCACAGCCTCAGACCTGTCTCGTCAGCTCTCTTCAGCCACTGGTAAGACAATTTCAAGACAGGGCAGATTGGTCTATATGCTCGTAGACCTATCAGATGCGTTCCACTTACTGAAACTCATTGTCGCCTGCGGTTAGCCTGGAGTAGACAGCATGCATTGTGGACACTGCAACAGTGGGCTTGTGTGATGTTTTCCGAAGAGTCTAGGTTTAGCTTGCAGTCTGATTCTCGCCGGACTTTCATATGGAGAGCTCCAGGTAGCCGTTACCACCAAAAAAACATCATTGAGCGACACTGTTACGGTGGTGCAGGAGTGCTCGTTTGGGGTGGAATTATTCTGGGTTCCAGAGCTGACTTGCATGTTCAAATTGGAACCATGACAAGCCAAATCTGTCGGGACGTTATTCTGGAACAACATGTACGTTTGGTTCGGGGCGCCATGGGCGCACAATTTGTGTTTAGGGATTACAACGCCCGTCCTCACCGTGCAAACATCGTAAGCGAATGCCTTCAATCGGAGGATGTCACCCGTATGGAATGGCCAGCATTCTCGCCGGTCTTGAATCCAGTAGAGCACGTGTGGGACATGCTTGGCTGACGAGTTGCAGCCCGTCAACCTCCTCCTACATGTGTACCGGAACTTCGGAGAGCATTGCTTTTTGAGTGGTGTAATATCCCCCAAGATCAGATCGATAATTTGATACTGAGCATGCCTAGGCGTTGTACGGACTGTATGGCATCGTCTGGGAGACATACAGTGTATTAACAATCATACCAACCATGTAATATTGTTTTTTTTTTTTTTTGTAAATAGGTTTTTTTTTTCTTTTTTTTTTTTCTTTTTTTTCTTTTTTGTTATTTGTAATTTTTTTTTTTTTTAATTTGTCCAGGGAGTAAAAATCGCTAATTTTTTTAATAATATCAAACATATAGCATCTTTTTTTGCTCTTCACCTTTTGTTTAATAAATAAGCTTTACAAATATGTCAAATTTGTTTTGTTTTTAACTCTTTCTTTGCCTGATTTTGCATTATCCTTAATTTATGGACATGAGTGTATTATCGGTTTCAATCTCTCGTAAAAGTGTCGATCAGAAAATCTGATTTTAGGTAGAATCCATCTAGCAAACATACTATGCTATCACTGTTGTTATGCCGTGACTTTTCTCGTATTTTTTGCATTTTCTATAGAACCTTATAAGGTTCCTAACTAGAATTTACAGCTAAGCGTGTGGAACCTTGAGAACTGGTAAGCGAATAATCGCTTTAGCTCAGAGAACAAAAACTGCAGTAATAAGCAATAAAGGGTAATTAACCCTTTATTGCAATAAAGGGTAATTAACCCTTTAATAAGCAATAAAGGGTAATTAACCCTTTATTGCTTATTTTGAGCAATAAAGGGTTAATTACCCTTTATTGCTCAAAATAAAGTTTACAGATGGTCCTTTCTCAGGACATACAGAACAGCCTCCACTTGGGCTTTAACTCAAGAATACTAAGAACTAAAACTTAACTAATGTTTAACTAAAATGATATAGCTGAAGCTATCAATATTCTACAGAAGTTGTCTCCTTAAACGCTAACTAAACGGCGAAGCTATGAAAAGCCTGAAATACGGCCGAAAGTAGTAATAGCTTAGAGAGAGTGTAGCCAAAAGGCAAACGCGCTCTAGTCAGAATCTCTGGCTCTCTAACGAAGTGGTACTTCGACTTTAAGTACTGCTCTTCCTTCATTTGCATTTAACCGCGTTTCTGAAAATGCATTCTGGTAGGAAATTGTGAGCCGAAATTAGGAGCGACAAGAAAGTGGCTTTAACTAAAAATAGCTGTTAAAACGTAGGATAAACTTTGCATCCTTTTATGTTATACTGCTTGTATGTAATAGTTAATTTTTAACTGTTACACAATAAACATGTGACAATCGTATGGAGCTATTTCTACTTATCAACTATTTTAGGTTATATTTTCAGCCCTCATCTGTTACTTAAAAACTAATAGGTTATCACTGCTAGCTTAACTAAATGGTCAAATCACACAGATACAAATATTTAACTTATGTTTACTGTACCTTACGTTTCTCAGAGATAAAGTAAAATACTTGTATTTCAAAACAAAATTATCAGTCACCTTGTGAAGCAAAATGTCCTTAATGGTCGTTCACGTTACAAAGCGAGGCTACAAGCTTTGGACAGACAATTAAAGACAGCTCAAATTACGAAGCAAGCTAACTACTAGTTAACCAAGCTAACTACTAGTTAACCAAGCTAACTTACCAAACCAAGCGAAATTGCCTTGATATTCTACTTCTTATCAAGCAATGCCTTTCACTAGGAGGCAAGCAAGATGGGCATCAAACAAATGGTGATTTAAATCCTCATACCTTACGAGCTATTTTCCTAATCTTATAGCAAGCTGTTTATCACTCAAGTCAACGTTAGTCTCTGGAACGAACGAGACAGCGATGAAATTAGGCATATAGGAATGATTAAAATAAATTGTAACTAGTTCTTGAAACTCAAGTATAGTGCTACAAATAAACCTAACTTCTTTTCAGACAAGGCCCAACTAATCCACAATCCGCTTAATCAAAAGCTGACTCTACTTAAAAACTTGGATTTTGTGTT
This sequence comes from Stegodyphus dumicola, assembly GCF_044657685.1. Lineage (NCBI taxonomy): Eukaryota > Metazoa > Arthropoda > Arachnida > Araneae > Eresidae > Stegodyphus > Stegodyphus dumicola. The sequence continues at coordinate 241,175,750 of NC_140768.1, read as the reverse complement.
TGTAGAACTCTTCTGTTTACAATGTCGAAATAACTTTTATAAAATTTTCTACTTCATTTTGTGAAACCTTTCAGTTGGAAGTACATATCCAAAATTAACATTTAAGAAAATACAGTCTGTATCCAGTCTTATATGTCAATGGTGTAGTTGCTTACCTTGCATACCTGATGCATGCATTCATTACGCCCAACATGAAGAGTGGAATGCCTACATTTTGCATTACTGTAATTATTAATGAACAAGAGACAGAGAGACTTTAAATTACAGTGAATTTAAATTGTGAATCTCTTGCGGTATATTTTGCTTTGATTTCAGATCCCGTTACCGAATTTCTCTATTGCCATTGTTTCTGAGTAACTGTCATTTCTTTCAGAGTAAATCTTTATTTTTTACATAGAAGTATCAGTCATTTATTCATCGTTGAAGATTATTAATTTCTTAGCAAAATCAAGAGCGAATTCCAAGAACTAATTTTAAACGACCTCATTAATTTAAGTGCTTTATACTTTTTTCGTTCACTAATGGTAAAGTTCACTAACGGTTACTTTAGTTCTCTGCCGTTCCTTTATATATGAAGTTCGTTGCCGCATTATGAGAGAACGCCATGTATAAGACTCAATTTATATAGATTCAAATTCAGGATTGCTCACTAGTTCTTTGACTGGAGGACCAATAAGAAGTGCATTATTTAGTTTTCACTTCGCTAATTTTTTAGGGAAAGAGTATTCAATGCATTTTTGGGGGAAACTCTAGTGGCTAAGAAATTATAATATCTATAGTTAATTTCTGCTTTCGGACAAGAACTTCTCAATATAATATTTTACTCTCTCCCTACCATTCAGCGTACACAAAAGAGACATAATGAAAGTATTATTTCCAAATGATCACAGTAACTTTACTCATATACTACAGAGACTAAGTCACAAGTCAAACAACAAAAATCTGCGTTAATTTTCAAAATTTTCACAGGACTCAGCTGTTTTGCAGCTGAGGATGGTGGTTCGGTAAATTCTTGTCCAGGCTTTCTTATCTTATCTAATCATTATTTCCTATCTTGTTCATTTGCGGTTTTGTAGCTGAGGATGGTGGTTCGGTAAAACCATCGAAACTAGTCCTGTGAAAATTTTGAAAATTAACGCTGATTTTTTTTTTTTGTTTGCTTGACTTGCGAATTAGTACTTATTCGGCATGTGTTTGTGTCTTAATTATAGAAGCTCCAAACAGGCTTATTTTTTGTAAGTGGTGTGGCCGCCATTTTGTGATTGCATGGGTTTCGGTAAGTACTTTTTTGCAATTTTGAAGTTCTGTTTATTTTTCGTATATTTGGATATTTTGCTTTGCTTTTCTGATTTCATGTACTTTAGTTACAAACGTTTTGTTTCTTATTCATTACAGTGAGGGATTTTTCTGCTGTTTTGTGTGTGCTTTATTATTGCTCAGTTAATTTAGTTTCATTTTCTGCATTCTTTATAAAGCCTTCATCCGTTAATCGTTTCACTAAATTACGCCTGAAACGGCAAAAATTCCTGAATCATCTTGACTTTTTACTTAAATGTAAATGTAAAAAATTGATCCCCAATTTTATTCAAATCAAATCTAATCAAAAACCTTCGAGTCGCGTTTCAAGCATTCTGTTAAATTGCAAGCTTGCCTTACTTCGGTCCGTCATAAGGGATACACGTCAACAATTGTCCAAAATTGAACGTGAACTCTATAAGCTTCATCTGGAACTCGCTAAATCATATCCAAAATTCACTGCCCTTGAACAAAAGTCTTGGTGTAGAACGGAGAATGCAGTTAACCGTCATAAAAACACCCTTGCAGTTAAATTCGAAAAACGTCTTTTACAATCTTCCAGTTCAAGTAGTTCAAAAAATCTTCCCATTGTAAACATCAAGCCAATAGTTAATATTTCTAATGTTAGTCTTTCAGAAGAACAAGAGAGAGTTCTAAAATATAATTTTAACTTCTCACAAACCTGTAAACCCTCGATTTCAAAGGTTTTGGCTCCTATCGAAAAAGCTTTCAAGTTCAGTAAAGTTTCAGATTCACAGAAAGAAATGATTAGGCATCTTATCGCTCATAATGTGAAGTTCAATAATAAACCTTTGAAACCAAATCTAACTGCCAGAGAAAGAGCTACAATGCGCGAAATTCATTCTAACCCGGATAATATCATTTCAAAGGCCGACAAAGGTGGCCAGATAGTCGTCATGGATAAGAACACTTACATCGATGGTGTCACTAAACTCTTAAAGGAAGGACCATATAATCCGATCCCTAAAGATCCTTCACCTTCGGACTTGTCAAAAATAAAAACTGCGATCAAATCTTCACAAATCATTTCAAGCAACTTAAAACATTCGCTTAACCCAACTGCTGCGAATTGTGCCAGATTATATGCTCTTCCCAAAATTCATAAAAGTGGTATTCCTTTTCGCCCTATTGTATCAAATTTAGGTACTGCCTCGTATCCCTTAGCTAAATATTTAGTTTCTAGATTTTCAACTCCATTAGACAATAACATTTACACCATAAAAAATTCAACAGAGTTTGTAAAAAAGGTTAAAAACATTATTTCTCCTAGAAGTTTACTCATGGTTTCTTTTGATGTAAAATCATTATTCACTAATGTTCCAGTGGAGGGTGAATTAAGATGTCTAGAAACCAGACTCCGCGAATTTCATTTCTCTTGTATCGAAATTGATGAGCTAATTTCTCTCACTCAACTCTGTTTGTAACAAACATATTTTGTTTCCCAAAATAAATATTACAAGCAAACTGAGGGATTAGCCATGGGAAGCCCCCTCAGTCCCATCCTGGCTGATATTTGCATGCATTATTATGAATCAAAATTGTTTGAAACTTACAAATTGTTCCTGGCATGGTTCCGCTACGTAGACGATACGTTTACCCTGTTTGAAGGTAATAAAGATGATTTAAATAAAGTTCTTTCAACAATGAATTCTATTGATCCTGCTATTCAGTTCACTTTTGAACTTTGGACTTGCAATTCTCTTCCGTTTCTCGACATTCTAGTCACACGTAACACATCCAACTTCAGTACTACGGTTTAACTTAAGCCTTCATCGGTTTGCCTTCCACCCCACTTTAAATCATGTCATCCGACTAAACAAAAGTTAGCTTCATTTTATTCCTATGTTTTCCGTGCTCTTCAAGTTTGCTCCTCCATACTAGTCCTTGATGAAGAACTAAATTATTTAAAAGCAATAGCTATTGACAGGGGTTTTTCACCCAACATTATTAATCAAGCAGTTAAAAAATTCTCATCTCAACACACTAAAAGGCACATTCTTGTTTTAGGAGATTATAAAAATTCTACTGTCATTTCCTTCTTTCCATCAATTAGCTATAAAGCTGCACATATTTTGCAGAAATTTAACTTCCGGGTTGTTTATTCTCCCATCAATAAAATTCAGAGTTCCATACTCAAGGACCACATTCCGAATATGAATTCTTGGGGTATTTATAGGATTCCTTACCAGTGTGGTTTAATTTACATTGGCCAAACTAAGAGAGCCTTAAAATTTCGCGTCAAGGAACATGAGGCATATGTTAGAAAAAAGGAAACACAGAAGTCTTCTGTTGCTCAACATTGTTGGTCCGAAAATCACACTTTCAATTTTTCTGCTGCCAAAATTATTCAAAAAACATCTTGCATTGGAGAACTGGATTTTCTAGAGGCATTTCACATTCAAAAAAATCTTTCTGTTCTTGTTAACGATCCTAATTCCAATCGATCTTTGCTTTTGGCCTTTAAAGAATTTATGTTTTAGTACTGGTTTCACCAACAGATGGCCCCACTTGCTTATTCTTGTCCAGGCTTTCTTATCTTATCTAATCATTATTTCCTATCTTGTTCATTTGCGGTTTTGCAGCTGAGGATTGTATGTGGTTCGGTAAAAACCATCGAAACTAGTCCTGTGAAAATTTTGAAAATTAACGCTGATTTTTGTTGTTTGACTTGTGAATTAGTACTTATTCGGCGTGTGTTTGTGTCTTAATTACTAGAGAGATCGTTTCATGCTTTCAGAACATTAGCTTACATAAGTGTAATAAGTGACACTTAACGAATAATTATTTCTGTTATGAGGTACGAAAATGTTCTTGCTTATTTCGAAAAAAAAACTTTGAAGAGTCCCTATTTTTCAAAAGGATGATATTTCCAAACTTCAAATAATAAATGTAGATCACTGCAGTACATAAAGAGTGATTACTTCGGACTTTTGCAAGGACTGGGCCTCGTGATCTATCCATTTTGAGTCTCCAGAATCGTCTTTAATTTTTCGTAATCCTATTTTTATTTTATGAAGAAGGAAAAACCGAGAAAATGGGCGTTGCAGATTTCTGAATAATGTTGTACGTTGGGCTTTAATTTGTCTTAATTGGCAATATAAAAAATCAAATGTTTTGTAAATTTTTAAAAATTAATTTCTGCTGCTGGTATTGAAAATATGTATCAGTCTGTGCGATTTTTTAAAACATTCCATATTTTAATGAAAATATCTCAGTCTATTTTCTTGAAGTATTGACTTCGCAAACAAGATCATTTAGGCCAGACTGACTGGAGACAGTATGTATCGGGATTGAGAAAAACAGATAAACTGACATTTGGCCTAGAAAAACAGAATCAATAGTGAGCCCTGTTCCGAAAAGAACGACTCGGATGGAGCAGTTCTGACTTTATGACTGAAAACGTCTTTAATGAAGTGCACAAGAAAAACATTTTCTGTTAAAAATCTCTTGTTAAAATATTTGAGTGTGTGTGTGTGTGTGTGATTATGGCAAAGCCTCGAGGGCTATCTGCCTAAGGGGAGGGGTGCCTTCGTGGAGGACTTTCTAAGGGAAACTGACTCGTATACACGTTACACATGGGGAAAACCACGAAAACGCCCATGCAGCCAGCCCGTTCGCGGGATTCGAACCTCAGACCGAACTACCAGTGTTCAGCGACATTACCGCTCGGCCGCTGGTGGGCCTAAAATATTTGAGAAAAACAACTCTGCGAAGTTTAATAGCAAATAATAAATTATTGTTTACTTGAGCTAAATTTAACGTTGGAATTTTTCAGTTATTTGCCGTTAAAGCATTATTGAGCAATGCAGTTTGCAAAGTTTTTTTTTTTAATTATGCTTAAGTTGCATAAGCTAAAATTATTAGACTGAATATACTCGGAAATATTTTTATAACGAAATAATTTTATTTAAAATCTAAATGAAAGCTTTTAAATTTTTATTTTAAACTGTATTAAAATACACAAGAGGTACAAAAAAAGTTGAAACTTTTCTTTAAATTTTTTTTTAAGTGCCTACACTACAAATTTAAGAAAATGAGTCATCTCAAAATCGAAATTAATCATTTCTGTCCTATACATATTTTTGAACGTTTTTAAGGCATCTTTTAAACAACAACAGCCTTTAAAGTTATAAAATTAATCCCTGGAAATGTTGAACACGATTTAATTTTATCGTGCATAAACAAAATATCAATGATATGTTGATGCTATTAGTTTAGAGGCTTAACTTAGTCATATTAGTCATTTATTAGTTTAGAGTCATATTAAATTATACACTTTTGATTATTAACCCTTCACTTTAAACCATTTTGCGCGATAATGAATTTAAAATGAAAGGCAAACTATTATTGACGCTTAAAAAACAGAAAAATGAAATCGAAGCCTAAGAGTTTATGGACTTGCGTATTGTCAAACATAATGCTTTTATTTTCTCTCTCAAAAACCCAATTATTAGGATAAGAGTACTTATTCTATTATAAACCATAATTTAATATCTTATATCCCACTCATGATATGGGAGAATGGTTTGTATCAGAATATTTTTGCATAAATTTGAAATAGCGTTATGGCAATTCATTGTAACTTTCTGATACATTTCTTCAAGAAACATTATGAATCAGGATTATATAATTATGTACGATAAAGAAGGAACTTAGATGAGGAACACTGGTTGACAGATTTGGATTTTAAGGACTAGGCTTAGCTTCTTAAAGCCTCTGCAACTCTGAAACACGCAAAAAGATAATAATTACGTTGACAATATTTTGATTTCCCGTTGTAAAAATTAATAAGTTTCATAGAACAAAAGAGAATTTTGACATTGTGGTAATACGCAATTCCTTAATTGTGCAGCCTAAAACCATCTGAGGGTCACAGGTAAGATTACATGTAGCTTAAAACCAATTTTTCAAGCTTGGAAATTTCAATCTAATATTTACCTTCACAAAACATCGTAACCCATTAAACTTCTTTTATTCGACTGTATGAAATCATGCAAGAGAATCCAAGATATGGTCAAATATATCGGTATTTTGTTAAAAAGGAAAGATTTCAAAGGTGAGGAACTGATGTTGTTTGAATAAGATAATGTCCAACTCAATGGCTTTGTGAGCTGTTTGTATCTTCTTTTAATGTACTCATTTCATGAAACTATTTTGGTCATGGTAAGTGATGCTGAGTGAGAAAGAAAAACAATTTGCCCTAATATTTCATTTTTATAAACAGAACAGTATTTGACTACTGCTCAGTCATACAGCAAATAGTATACTACTACTGTTATAAAACTGCTGTTAAAACCATTCTTACCAGTTTGTCTACTTAATGCTGTTGCAGACATACGTCTGAAGAAATATGATGAGTCGTTTGCTTTTTTCAAAACTATTACCATCGCTACTTTAAGTAGAGCGTTTTTTTTTTTTTTTTTTTTTGGTAAGTACGTATTATTGCCTTGAACAATTTATAAGCTGTATACCTAGAGAAATTAAAAATAAGTAACATGTTTATTTAGTCAAACAGCTAATTTAGTTAAACAATTGTACAACATAAATAGTCGGTAACGTATCGTCGACAAGCAACAAAACTGAAGGATGTTTTTTAAAGATTACAGATTTCTAAGAATAACTTCTTTCAAGCAGAGCAGCTAGTAATTTGCTGTTAACTAAGCCCTTAAAAATCACTTACCAGCTCGCGCGGCATACATAAATTCTACTGCTTTCGACAAATTACTAACTGGTGCTAAGCTTCTCCGAGACAACAAGCGGATTTCACTTCGTTAAAGCATATTTAGCTTTAAATTCTCTTTCTCGTAAATCAAAAACTAATCTTAGAACTTAAACATTGATATCAAAGCCTGAAGCAGAAAAAAGCCCTTTTAATCTGTTTGTCATAACATTAAATACTTTCATCGGCGAATATTTGGGTAAAAGTCATTTTGTAATTGTTAGTTATATAATAAAGAATATCTCTTTCATTAATTAGTATTCATATAAAACTAACTGCATAACATTAACTCAAAGTTCTTCAGACCGTAGTAGACTGACAGTCGAGTTATAGCTCCATTTAATGTAAATATAACAATGTTTTGTTATGGTTTTTAAATAATATTTTTGTTTAGCTTGAATTTAAACAAAAGGTGCCCCTTGTGAGGACAAACAAAACTCCGCAAACTGTAGATAGTAAATTTGCAAATTTTAAATTTTAAATTATAACGTATCTGAATCGGACACCACAAAACTTTCATCCACTAAGCTGGTTTAAAACTTTTATGGCACATTTTAATGCTAGCAGGAAAATGGCTCAAGCCGGCATATTAACCAACAGAGTTGGGTAGAAGTAAATAAGGTGCAAACACCGCTGCCAAAAGATATATATCTAAAAACCTTCAAAACTCTTAATACTCTATAAGGTATTTTAATTAAGCAGATATTATGACTTAAATCTTTACTATAACTTCTCCTTTCCGTATTCCTCACCAGAATGCAAATTAGGTTTGAGTGCATTAGTGTAAAGGTGTTTGAATTTTCAGATTATAGCTTCTGGAAGCCGCGTCTTATTGTTGTTATTTAATTTTGCCAGCTCTGCATAAATTTATATTTCGGTTTTAGCACATTCCGATGCTTTCAAATACGCTCCGGTAATTATGGGAAGCCAGCGTAAGTAAGTTATTTTATGTGTAGTCTTAGACTACGTTATCCACATTTGAATCATATAACTTTTGTTAATTTAAATATGCACAAGTAGTTGAAGTAGCACAAGTTGTGCCTGTTTGGTTCAATTTAACATTAAATAAAAAAAAAAAAATATTTTTACTCTTTTCATAACATGCAGACAGTCTAGTAGGGTCTGCAGGAGCTCTTTACAAGCTACCAATTGGATGTAAAACCCTGCAATTCTTCAATCTAATTTTTTGGTAAGGGCTAACAGAAAGGAGAATTTATAGTAAAGGTTTAAATCATTAAAATTGGTTAATTAACATAAAATACCTTACACTTGCCCTACCAGAAATTAAACAGTTCGAAAGACAAAGGTCTGAATGAACTTTAATAAGAATTTAAATTCTTAAATTTAAAAACTTGAGACGATATTTTACAAAATTATGAGTTATTTATAATACCAATTTATATTTACGCATTTCTTAAAATAGCATTTTCCACACAAGCCATTTTCTTCAGACTCCCTCCCACCTCCTTTCAGATTCCTAAAGGAAAAAGTACTTTAGTAGTGATATACTTCGAATTAGACACTCTGTAACCGTGTACGTACACGAATAACCTTTTATAATTAAGGTTCATAAGCACATTTTACAGTTCGCTTTCTATTCTTTTAAACTCTCTTTTTCGTTTTGCTCTTCAGTTTTATGCTGGGTGAACAAAGTTTAATTATTAAGAACAGAGGATGTTTACACGATTTTAGAATGATTTCCGAACCGTTTAATTAATGTTTCAAATGATAGTCTTTTTTCTGGACTCATAATGTTTGCAGCGTGATTTCCGTGATAGATCTTCTACTACTTTCCAGAGTCCATCAATCGTAGTAGTTTTGCGCTTAAAACAAATTCTTTTCAAAACACAAGAGGCACAATAGCTCATAGGCGAAACATCAGGGGAATTCTCAGGAATGCGTTGAAACGGTTGGAAATGCAGTATAAGTTTTATTTTTTCGAGGAATGTAGTGGTACTTTTCGAAGTGCGACTTGTTGTTTTGTTTTGATGAAGTTTCACTCTGCGAAAGTCATTGGGATAAAGAAATGGAATTTCTTCTGTAAATATCGGAAGTAAAATTTTCTTTTGGTAGTACGCTGAGTTAAATTTTAACATTTTCCCCACTGTAAGGGAATCCTGCGACAATCATAAACTCCTTGCTGAAACTTTCTTTGCATTGACGGAACCACGTCTGTGCATTTTTTTAATAAATTGGGTTCCTTTTTGTTGCAGCCATTTAGCTAAACCCACACTTTCTCAAGAATCACAATATATTTCCATTTCTCTCCTGCTAACTAATTTCCATACAGTGTTCTACAAACTGTTTTGTGTTGAACCACATTCCTCGGAAAAAGTTGATGAACATTATATTTTTAGTCTTCTTAAGTTGTAAATCTTTGATTTATTGTTTTATTTATTGTTCCTACATATGTATTTAAAGTATTTTCAATTTATTTATGCGTCAGCGGATTTTCTCTTTCTGTCAATGATTTAGCGTAAAAGGCATTAGAAACCAGTACGTACTTTTTTCTACCCCCTCCCCAACAGCGGGCTGTAGCCACTTATAATCGTTGATCTATTCGTTTAGAGTTTTTTTCCACGTAGAAGTAATGATTAATGGTTTTTTCCCTTTCCGATTAATAGTGTGGCTTATGTTGCCTTTAAGAATCTTCAAGCATTTCACAATATTTTGAATTATGAATTCGGCATATTTCTCTTTGGAAAGCTCAAAAACATATCCTTTAATCTATAGCTTATTTACATGCGATATTTTAAAAGAAGAATTAATTTAAAAATGGCAGATGATATTCCTCATTTCAAACAGTAAGCTGCTACTAGAAAGGTTTTATTCAAAAATATTTCTTTTCTTTTAATTCTTTATCGATATCTTTCTAAAAATGTGTAAATACCCTCTGTATTTTAGCCGAAAAACTTTTAATGACTAAACATTATCTTCCTGTTCAACTATTACTATTGAGTTGTAGTAACGTTTACTACAACTCAATAGTTATAGTTATTACTTCGCAAAGTAATTTCATTCTTTTTTAAGGGGGGAGAAATTTCTTATACTATATAAATATTTATTGAATAATTTATATATAATTTGAAATGTTTATTGAATATTTATACATTTCTTATAATATATAGATATTTATTGCTTTTCATGCTGTTTAATGTGAATATTATAAGATGCTGTGAGTTTTTTAATAACCTTTTTATTTATTTGGATTAAAACAAAAGGCATCACTTGTGACATCATCTGAAGCTCCAAATAGGCAGATTTTGTTGAAATGTGTGAAGTTAGGATAATATATTCTAAAATTTTCATCGTCACTGTTTTCTACCTTTTTCCAGTTTTGAATACTGTATCATCCTTTTGAAATAACTTGTTCGTAAGTCAGCAGTTACATTTGCACAATCCTGCAATTGCTGTATAATGTTCTCTGCTTTTTCTGAGTGTACTCACCTGACCTTCAGTATCCCTTGGATACATAAAAAAGACCTATTATATTGGTAACAGTCCACTGTGGAATTTTATTTTCTAGAACTGAAATAATTTGTTATCTCTGAAATTCCTTCCATGTATTTATGGTGCATAATTTTCAGTATCTCTAATAGCGCTAAAATTTTAAACTTCACTCTTTGCTGTTGTTGATGAAGTACTAAAGTTTTCAGGATTTCCTAACCGAAAGCGTGTACGCTGGTTTATAGTTTACACCTGTAATTCGGAAAGCATTTCGGTTTCGTAGTTCAACCCCTCTATTTAGCTGTGTATGCGATAAAATGAAAACTATAAGCTAGCACCCAATGAAAGTTCAGGACGTTAATGCGGAATACGACCTAAACCGAAACATGCTTAAATTATGGCTCATTGTGTTAAATACGTTCTAGTTTATTATGTATGTCTATACTTTTTAAAATTTTTAGTGTTAAAAGTGTTTTTTCGTTATTTCATAATAATGCAAGATTAATACAAAGAACTTTCAAAATTTCTAATGGATTCTGTTAAATCAGGGGTTCCCAACATTTTTATCCTTCCACTATTTTATAATATCTGTTGAACGGCAGGCACCTCTTACTTTTTCAAGGTAAATTTATAGTTGAATGGAGATAATAAATACATGCACATAAAAGAAGAGATCGGTCACAATTTACTTTGTACTGGTATCTGTGTTGGACGCAATTTTTATTTCATTAAAAATGAGAAGACTTTCACATAGAAATTTATTGAAAACTAAAACAATTTTATTGCGATCGCACAGCAACGGGCACACATTAAATATGTCATGGTGCCCGTGAGCATACGGTTGGGAACCCCTGTATTAGATGATGAAATCATTTTTTAGTTGTAATTTTCCAAACTGATGTTTGCTTGATAATACAAAAACACCTAATGAATCATTTTCGTAAATTTAGTGGGAATATTGATTCAAAAATCTTTTCCTTATTTCGTGACTATTAATGTATTAAACACATATACTTGGACAAATGTAATTTGGATCATTGCAATGGCATGAGAAATGCTATTAATCCCAAATCAGTCAAAACCGGATTGGTTCATACACTTGCAATGTTATACTTGGCCTAGAATTACTGTTTTATTCCTATAACTCTTATAACAGACATATAGAGAATCACCGTTATGTTTGAGATTACACGACAATATCTTAGGAAAGTTATTTTATTTAAATAGAATTTTGAACATACTTTGGGCTTTGGATAACCACAGCTCGTAGTAAAAGTAGTAGTAAGTAGTATAAATAGTAATAAATAAGAACAGTCACATTAACACTGAGCCGTAGTCTAAACAATTAAATACTGAGCTATAAGCTGGCTCAAGTTATAAGCTGACCGACGCGTCACTTTAAAGTATGAGGGACAAGAGTACGCAAAGCCGAGATAGATTAAGATTGCTAGTAAATATAATTAATTGAAGCGAAAAATTATCATTTGTAGACAAAGTCCCGAAAGGATTTATGCACTCTTTTACACGTAAACGAAATTATAAAATTTCATAAAGCTACATTTTTCCATATTAATTTTTATTTATTCAGAAGTTAGAATAGTGTACAAGCATTTTCTCGTCAGATAAACATTTAAGGATAGAAGACAAATCGGTCTACTAAATCATTGGGGGTACTAAAAATCTTACCTTATTCTTAATCTTACTGCATAATTCGGTTAGAGGACTACATATGTGGTTTTAAAGGAAGATGAGAGCATTCAGGGAATATATTAACAGCTAACGTTGATGTATAACACAAATTTGTACATTTTTGACAGAAGATGCAAATTTTCTCACTTTTAACCTTAAAACTTTATAACGTTATCTTAAACATGCAGCTACAGTGTTGCTTTGTCATTTTCCCTTAATATTATTATAAGTAGTAAGAAGCTAGCATAAATAATGAAATTGTATTCTAAGGGGGAAAGCTTTGTTGTTAAACACTGGGGATCTCTTAGTAACGTAAAGGCAGCACAGCTTATCTGAACCAAAAATAAGAAGTATTTGCATGATATTTACTAAAATGTACTCTTCAGCCGAAAGTGGAATTTCTTAACAAGTAATAGATGCAAGTAAAAACACGAAAGTGCCAGGAGATATGTCAATAATATATTTTATATGTCGAATTAACTTGCTGATATTCAAAATGGAAAAAATAAAAGAAATGGATGTCTAGAAGAAATGGTATATGTTTGCATACGTACATAATGCATAAAAGTAAAGTACTCTTTTATAATCTAGAAGACCAATAACAATAATAATAATCTGTTGGGTTGATGCAATAGTTCGCGACGTTCTATTTTAGGTGTTATCTATATTTTAGCCATCATAGGAAAATGACCCACAATTGGTGCGTAATACCGTGCCAGTTTGCACTTTCTTAAGGGGACTCATACACCTTAAACTCCTCATGATCTTCGAATATGTGACTGTTGCGAGAATTGGGATATTTTACTTATTTTAAAAGCAATTACTTCCAACTTTTTACAGCTGACTACATGATATAGCTGCTTTGGAAACTAGTAACCAGAAATTTTGTGTTGCCAAAAATATTTTTGTAATTTAATCCTCTTTGTGACAAAATATTTCGCCATGTTTCCACATTGCGCGCATGATATTTTAAAAATGGCTAATAGTACATACTTGAAATTGGATGGAATTCTTTATATGGGCACAATTTTCGAACTAAACCAACAATCTGATAAATATTTTAATATTGAAAAATTTTATGAACGAAAACATTACAAATTTTGTTAATAAAATACATTTTATAAACTGAACTCAAAATAAAATAAAAATTGAACATGAAATTTTTAGAATTTTAGGTTCACAGTAGTTTCCAAATGTTATAAAAGCTATATATTAAATATGGAATTAAATTATGAAACAGAATGTTTAAAACTGTGCGCGCAAGTTGGAAACATGACGAAAAATGTTGTCACAAAGCGGATTAAATTATAAAAATATTTGTGGCATAACAAACTTTCTAATTACTATTTCAGAAAGCAGCTATATTATGTATTTAGCTGTAAAAAGTTGGTAGTAATTGCTTTTAAAATAAATAAGTTATTCCAATTCTAGCAACACTCACATATTCGAACATTTTATGGGTTTTAAGGTGTATGAGTCCCCTTAACATCAGGAAACTTAGCATATTTAAAATTAGCGTATATTGTTCTTATGCATGAACAGTTGACAGTAAGAATATTGTAATGAGGTAATTTAACTCCTTGTTGCTGAAATATCTTTTGATGCATTAATTTAAACATTTATAAACCAAATTTCAATGTTACCCTTTTCAGTGTGGGCTTTTATTTAAGAGGATATAACGTTGCGCGCCTCCAACTTGCACGCAACCAAGAGGTGACTGTGAAAACTTGTATAAAAGATAGAGCCTTGTGAAGGGGTTAAGTCCCTTTTTATTCAACGTAATAAAATTACAATTGCATGCTCTTGACGCTCACAGACTGTGCCAACTTGGCAGTCAAATAAAAATAATAACCTGAAAAGAAAGTAAAGACAAGATTCTAACTACGAGGCTCTCTAAAATAACTAACTCACCGCGTTTTACAATACCGCTGCTAATTCAGCAGACTTGAAGCTCACTGGAACGATTAACACTACTTCCCGCCAAGCACATAGGCCGAAACGCGGGGTCCTTCAAATTCTCGCTATCTACCTCCGCGCTCGCTAAGTAAGAATATCACACCGAACTCGTTTCCTTCTATTTAAATCATAATACTTCCGCTGATAATTTGAATCCTTGCGCGTTCTACTAAAATTTACATATTCTGGCATTGGCAGTTCCAGGGGAAAGTAAGGCTTGACAGGAAAGATAGTTTAAACTTAAAATAAATGTTAGTTAAAATAAATATAAACCCTACATTTGCCGCTGCCAGAATTTGGAAAACTTGGAAGCAGGTCCTACAAACGACCTGTTGTAAGTTTATCTAATTCTGAACTAACTGGCGAGAACCTCGTTTACACAAAAAAATCTTATGTAACAATTATATACTAAAATTCTGTTGCTCGTTATAACTTTCTTCTTACAGCAACTTTTCCTGGACTTCATCAATCAATCTTGGTCTTTCCTTCCAGCATCTGGAAGGAATAAGTATCAGTATCTTTCTACATACATTATAATTTACACTTTCTTGACACAATAAATTTTTGTTTTTAAACGATTCGTTTTTCTTAGTTATTGCTTACTTCACATTCATTCAATTTTTCAAGCATTAATTTAACTTTACCCTGGCTCTCCACCGTGTGTGGTGTCAAACGGGAATATTCGTGTTTTAGTCTTACAACACTTCCCCTAACCACCATGATTTGTTAGAATTCAACAACCAAATAGACACACCTTACTCGACATTCTACAACTCAATGAGCTACTTTAATATTCTTAAAAATTCAAATGTAGGTGGAGAACCCTACAAAACACATTCATTCTAACTTCCCCCTCATTCATCTTTAAACATGCAGGCTTTCGCTCTAAAGCATGACTTTACAGTTTAATACTTAAATTTTGACTTCATTGCTTTTAAGCATTCACTTTTAGCATCTACAATTTTATGCTTCTAGACTAAATTCTACTTTTACATAACCTTCAAGGATTTACGTACATTTACAAAATTTTAATACATATGCTTTTTACAATTTACCATAAAATGAATAAGAGAAAATAAATTTTTACTTTACTCATTCTTCGCCAAGCTGGCGGCACTGAAACTAAAATTCTTATTAATACAAGAATACGAAGTTATTTTTATCTTCGGCCAAATTTTGGCTTTAACATAACAGAATTAGTCTTTCGACCAACAGAAAATGCTTGTTTTTAGCTTTTACACTTAAAGAAAATAATACTTTTGCCTTAGCTAAATAAAGTAAAACAAAACTCAGTCTCAACCGAGACATATTGACTTTCGTCAAAACATAGAACTTCGTACTTATGCATAACATTTCGGAACAAAAGAGAGAAAAAAAAATTTATAGAAGGTTTTAACTTATCTTTGAGTTTTCGATGCTTGAAACTCCGTCATCCGTTTTTGGCAAAATTGATCCCAAGTTAGAGATTTCATGGATGTCAATCTTCTCCTTATTGATCTCCGAGTGTCGTCCACGTTGCTTTTTCTTTTGCGTCCTCTACATGCTGGCCTCTTGACGGAGTAATCGTCTGGTTGTTGGCCTTTCCGTTTCTGCCTGGGACGGCTGGTCTTGACGTCCTCCAGTCTGGAGTCCTTCTTGAATTTCTTCTGTTCCTCGTATTTTTGTGCCTCCTGCTGGCGTTTCAGTTTCCGGAACGGCGGCCTTGCTGGCACCTGACTCTGTGGCCGTGTGCGCGTTCTCCTTGATGTGTAATTTCTCCTGCTATCCTTTGTAGGTGGTGTTTTTCTCTTTACCACGGTTTCTTTACCCGGTGCATCTGTATTTTTGTTTTTCTTAAACGCTGGAGTTTGAAAATTATTTTTTCTTTTTGATACCGACGTCCGGGTTGTAGAAGTGCTAGGTCTCTCTTCAGTTCTCTGTTTCTTGGGTGGTGGAATAGTTGTTGTAGACTCTGGACCTTCTATTTCGTTTAGACTTGAGTCCTGCAAGAAACTTTTAAGGATTTCAAAATCATTTGGATTATAGTATTTTTTCACCTGGTCGGGACTTGCTTTACAGATTTCCCCTCTCTCGTTCTTAAGATATAAGACTACTTCTTTGATTTCCTGAATTACATAGGGGCCTTCAAACTTTGGAGCTAGCTTTGCCATAAAATTGTCTGGGCCACTTGATAAAGAAAATTTCCGCTTCAATACTTTATCCCCAACTTTAAAATCTGCTTCACGGCGTTTTCTATCGTAATATAGTTTCTGCCTATTTCTTGCCGTATCCGAGGTTTTAAGCGCCTGATCAATCAACTTTTGCACATCTTTTTGTTTAAACTCTTGCTCTCTTTGTTGCACAAAGAATAATTTATCTAAAGGCGTAATTAATTTTCGGCCTAAGAATAATTCTGCTGGAGTTTTTCCCGTAGTATCATGATGTGCCGTTCTTAAAGCATAAGCTAATTCATTTATGTAGCCATCCCAGCGCTTGTGATGTGTGCTCACGTAACTGCGAATTATTTTTACTATGTTTTTATTAACTCTTTCTGCTATGTTAGCCTGTGGTCTATACGGAACCATTTTGATATGGCGTATGCCAAGTCCATTGCATATGTTTTCAAATATTTGACTAATGAATTGTTTTCCGTTATCGCTAATAACTTTTATCGGTGCACCGTATTTTAAAATGTATCTGTGTAAGAATGCATCTGCGACTGTTTTGGCTGACGCGCGTTTAAGTGGAACAATTTCTATCCATTTTGAAAAATGATCTACTATTACTAAAAGAAAACGATTTTTATTTAACTCGCTCTGGGGGAAGGGACCAAGGAGATCTATGCCTAAAATTTCATTCGGAAATGTAGCGCGAATGCTATTTAAGTACCCGGCCGGGCTGTAATTAATATCATTTATTAACTGACATTGATTGCAGGACCTGACATACGCCGTTACTATTTTGTATAATTGCGGGAAATATACCGCCTCGCGTACCCTTTTTATAGTCTTTCTGACCCCTAGGTGGCCCGCTGTTTTTTCTTCGTGCAACTCCTTCAAAATGCTTAATCGAAGCGAGGCTGGGATGACTGGCTTATACTCAAGATTTTCGTTTGGTGTTTTCGTATAGAATAATAAATTATCTATTATTTCATAGTTTTTTGCTCTATTTCTTATCGCATCGATATCTGTATGCTCAAAGCTTTCGGGGTCTTTCAAATAAGCATAGATATTTCCAAATTCAGGATCAGCTTTCAGTTCAGTAATAACCGTATCTAGTGAATCTAAAATTTTTGAAGTCAACACAGCGCATTTAAGTTCATTTCCTTCATCGTCCAGTTTTATACGAGAAAGTGCGTCAGCTACATTGTTTTCCTTACCCGGTTTATATTTTATTGTGATATTATATTCTTGGAGTTTTAAAGCCCATCTTATTAACCTGGGCGTTAGGTTTTTCCCGAGTAAAGTCTACCAACAGCCGCATGATCCGAAAAGACTGTTACTGGCGATTTGCCGAAATAAACTCGAAATTTGTGTACAGCCATTAATACGGCTAATGTTTCTCTTTCTGTAGCTGTATAATTCCTTTGTGTCTGATTCAATGTTTTACTAAAAAATGCCAGCGGATGGTTATTTTGCATAAGAACCGCACCCACCGCATAGTCTGACGCATCTGCTGCAATTTCCAGGTTTTCGTCCCCCTCAGGGAATTTTAAAACAGGGGCATTAATAAGCGCTTCTTTTAATCTTTCAAAAGCTGTGTTAGCTTCCGCTGTCCACGTAAACTTACTCTTTTTTCTTTTGATTACTAAGAGTGGTTCAACAATATTAGCGAAATCTGTTATGAAAGATCGATAGTAAGAACATAATCCAAGGAAAGAAGAAAGTTTCTTGGCGGTGTTGGGCGGTGGGAAATTCTTAATAGCTTTTATTTTTTAATCTTGCGTTTCTATACCCTTTTGCGAAATTTTATAACCGAGATATTTAAGTTCTTTAGTTGCGAACTTGCATTTTGAGGCGTTAATTGTAAGACCGGCCTCTTTTAATAATTTAAAAACTTGTTCGAGGTCATTAATGTGTTGTTCCAACGTACTACTCGTTATAATTATATCATCTAGATAAATTAAAGTTGATTTTCCTAGGACAGGCTTTAGAACAATGTCCATAGCTCTCTGGAATGTTGATGGGGCCCCACACAACCCAAAGGGCATGCGTAAAAATGCATAAGTGCCCGATTTTGTTATAAACGCGGTTTTATGTATATCTTCGGGTCTCATAGCTATTTGATAGTAGCCAGACGTTAAGTCCAAAGTAGACATATATCTTGTCGATTTGATCTGTCTAATGATCTCGTCTATAACCGGCAAAGGGTAAACTGGAAATTTAGTAATACTATTTAGTTTTCTGTAATCGATAGCAAACCTCCAAGCCCTTTTATCCGAAGGAGGAAACTCGTTCTTTTTCCTACATAGTACGACTGGACTCGCGTACTCACTATTTATGGGCGTTATTATTTTATTCTTTAACATCTCCTGAATATGTTCTTCGATGATTAGGTCTTTTTGTTTAACATAACGATACGGTTTAGTCCTACAAGGTTTTTCGGCATTTAATTGAATCTTGTGAGTTACTATCTGGCAGTTTCCTGGTTTTTCTGAAAACAAATGAGAAAAATTACTCACCACTTGCTGTATTGCTTTACTTTCATGGTCATTCAGATGGCTAAGGTCCACTTCAGGTGTCTCCACAGGTTCCACCACCCTCTGGTCCATCTCCAACACCACGGAACTATCTTGAAAATTTAATTTGGCCCTCGCGGCCCTTAAAAAGTCCATACCTAAAATAAGAGAGTGTTGTAGGTCTTTCACCACAAAAATTAATACTTTGAGATTTTCCTCTTTTACCTGTAAGTTTAATGATAATTTCCCGATGCAGTGACATGTTTTTCCTTGCGCCGCTATAATTTCCGTATTTCTGGTTTTAAATAGTCGTATCCTATAAAAATTCTTTTTGAAGAACTTTTCACTCATAAAATTTCCTTCTGCTCCTGTATCGATGAGGGCTTCTACTGGTACATCGCCAACCAGGACTTGTATAATTGGTAGCTGTGAGGTTTTTACGATGACCGTGTTTAAATGTCTATTTGAGGGTTTTTTTTAAACTTCCGGGGTCTGGACCCTCCCTTTCACAGGCCCCTCTAGTCGTTTAAAGCTTTCCTTTCAATCTGTGTCTTCTGGGTACGCGGATGTTTATTTTCAAATTTTCTTTTTGGGCCTTGACCTTCGAGTTTCGATGCGTTAGCTTGATAGTTCTTTCCCCCATACGAGCGATTTCCATTTCTGGTTTCCTCCTTCCTTCGGGTACTTTGAGAATATGTTTCCCCTCTCGCTCTTTCCGCTATTCTGCGATTTTGAAACTTCACCGCCAATTCGAAAAGTTCCTGCAATGTGCTTGGGTTTCTAATTTCAAAGTAGTCTTGGACAGTGGGTAACAATCTTGGTAATATTGTTTCAATTATCTCCGCATCGGGTTTTTTTCCATACAGCATATCCGTTAGCTTGATTTTTCGTAAAATAAAGTCCGTCAATTGTGCTGTATCCCGTTGATAGAAACTATATAGTTCGGCTTCCAGCCGTGCGCGATCTTTCACTATGGGGAAGGCCTTTACTAACGATTTTTTGAAATTTTCAAATGTATACGTCGGGCTTCCAAATTCCCCTAATAGAAATTTGCCTATGTTCTTCCACCATAGCGCGGCCTGTCCTCTTAGTGCTGATGTGGCGATGGCAACTTTTTGTCTTTCAGGCACCGGGTAGAGCTGAAAGTGGTTTTCTAGACCTTCGAGAAATACCGACACCGAATTTTTTCCGTCGAAATAGACGTTTGGCTTGATTGACGCTCTCAAAGTCTGGACCAGGTATCCAAATCCTTCTAACTGACTTGTCATTTCTTGGTGTTGTCCATCGGCATCCATCCAGTTTTCGGCCATTTCAGTTCGATAAGTGTTCGGGCGCCAATATAACGTTGCGCGCCTCCAACCTGCACGCAACCAAGAGGTGACTGTGAAAACTTGTATAAAAGATAGAGCCTTGTGAAGGGGTTAAGTCCCTTTTTATTCAACGTAATAAAATTACAATTGCGTGCTCTTGACGCTCACAGACTGTGCCAACTTGGCAGTCAAATAAAAATAATAACCTGAAAAGAAAGTAAGGACAAGATTCTAACTACGAGGCTCTCTAAAATAACTAACTCACCGCGTTTTACAATACCGCTGCTAATTCAGCAGACTTGAAGCTCACTGGAACGATTAACACTACTTCCCGCCAAGCACATAGGCCGAAACGCGGGGTCCTTCAAATTCTCGCTATCTACCTCCGCGCTCGCTAAGTAAGAATATCACACCGAACTTGTTTCCTTCTATTTAAATCATAATACTTCCGCTGATAATTTGAATCCTTGCGCGTTCTACTAAAATTTACATATTCTGGCATTGGCAGTTCCAGGGGAAAGTAAGGCTTGACAGGAAAGATAGTTTAAACTTAAAATAAATGTTAGTTAAAATAAATATAAACCCTACAAGGAAAACGTAGAAGCAATATTCTGGTTGTAAGGCTCTTTGTAATCAACTCATTATGTTTTATATTAATTCTGTCCTCGGCTTCTATTGATTATAGCGATCCATGAGGTTGCTGTGATATGAATTTCCACAAAAAAGTTTAAGGATTTAAAATCATATAGTATGAAACAATCAATTAGATTATTATTATTTTCCTAATAGATTATTAATATTTGTGGATAAGTATTTATATATCAGCTGTATTTAAGTATGTATGTGAGTATTATCCTGCATTTTCTTTTTAGCAAATCTTGTGTGTCCCATCCTTGCTATTCAGTTTTCTTTTATTTCAATCCAGTAATAATGTATTGTTCAGCTTTTATGTATATTTTAGTAGGACAAATTTGATTATAGACTATAGTAACACGGCTTTTCCAATTTAATTATTATTGTTGTCTGTGTATATTAAAACTGCATAAGCACTTATGTTCTAACTGAACTGGTCTTTCATAACTCATGAAAATACATGCATCCTCGTCTCCGCTCACAGCAGAGTTGTAATTTTGTTAAAAGATATGTCCCTGGTCTCAATTCATTTAAATTCATTAATAACTCGGTTGAATGGCTCAACACTGAATAGATTTATCATCTTTGTATTTTTGTTAAGAAAGAGACCCAGGGAGGGTGACAAACTTAATGCAGCTGAAGTTAATAAATAGTTCCTACAATGGTGTTTAATATCCGATATGCTAACTCAACTCAGTGGATGGCTGCTCCATTATCAGTTAAAATATGCCAAGGTATGAACGACTGGTAAAGACTATTAATCAAAATACGATGATATTCATATTTACTAACTGCATGAATAGTAAACTTCTAATAAACATGAATGGAAAACAAAATATTAAATTTAAGAGCTTCACTTATCAAATGTTGTTTGAAAGAAGCAAAACTCTCTGGGCACCTTCCAAGCAAACAAACATCTGATCTCCTGAACCCTGGAAGGTCCAGTTGGCCTTTCTCAAGTAGCACCTAAAGTATATAAATAGTGAAGGTCCAGAGCTCTTTCTGTTGATGAAAGCAAACTTAATTTGCTTTCATCGGATCACATGAAAAGTGTATACTGTCCAGAAAAAAAGTGAACGAAATAATTCATAGATTTTATCTCCATTGTAAACCAAAGTAAGAAATGAAATGATATAGAAATGTTTTTCAGCCGAGGCGTCAAATCTTTTCTTATAAATGAAACAATGGATAGATTTATGTGGGAGAGTAATTCGAAAATAAACTGATATCGTTTTCTCAAAACGAATATGCCCAAAATGCTTTCATGAATAAAATAATGACATAAGCACTACTCAAAAACTATGAAGGAGTATTTGGTACGGAAACAAAATTGGAAGTTTTACAGCAGCCAAGTTCAGACTTAAGTTTAGTGGTGAAATTTAGCCTAAATAAGAGAAAAGCTTCAAAGCAGAAGTTTAGGGCATCTGAAAGAGTGAGAAGCCATTCCATTAAACAAAGTTCCAAGTTACCTGAATTGATGCCTAGATGCAATGCTATTAGAGCAAGAGGATATCGAGCCTGTTACTGAAAAATTTTTTGCATTCATCTCTTATATCTTTTAAATATGCTTTCATTGTGTGAGAAGGTACTCAGCACGAATGATATTTTATTTTTATTTTATTTACTGAATTTTCGCTCTCGTTTAAAGCTTATGTTCAGATTACTTCTGTAATTTTACATTTTTATATGTTTGCTACATTTGATTTGGCAGTCTAAAACATTTAATGAAACAGCGTGTGGCTCTTATAATAAACGATTTTTTTCATCGAGAGATTTTCCAGCACTTGCATTATACGCTAGATGAAAAAGATGGATCATATCTAGTTCAATGAAAGGCTTTCTGGATTCCTGTTAGTATTTCCTACGCTCAATACTCGCCATGATCTCATGACCAAGGTTATTTATGAAACGATCAGTGAAGAGCAGAGGGACTCATGAGAAGCAAAGGCTGTAACGAACGCAACGTTTATCGTATTACTTTGCTACGATCTTGAAACTCATGATGTGTTCTTTATCTGCTTTTAAGATTCTTGCTGAACTGTTTTGTTTCATATAGGTGTTTGAATAGAACATCTAGAAAAGATAAGAATAGTCTCCATTTTAGCATATTTAGCTGAGAAATAAAAAACACTTTTATGATTTAGAGTATTTACAGTGGCGACGCCCAAACTGGTTAATGGTTAGTCACTTTAACTGCCATAGCGGCCCGAGTTCGAATCCGAAGGAAGATATGGAAGTTTATCAACGTATATTTTTTGTGCGGCAAGTGAGCATGCGAAATACACGGCGACCAAAATCCTCTGGAGAGGCTGAGGGTAGAGGGAAGAGAGTGTGAAACCTTCAGACCGACCTCCGGGGTGTTTTCTCACGGAATTACATTTAGGGTGGAAGCTTAGCAGTTTCCAAGGCCGATTGCCTAACATGCCTACATGATGCACAGTTGCCAGCCTTGCTTCAGCTTTTTGCCTGAACCTATAGTCTTATATTATTAACTATGCACCTTCTTCCCAAATTTGTGGCTCCTCCGTTCCAATCACCAATGTTAAACACAGATGACTGATATTGTTTTTCTTAAGAATTGCTACTCTCAGTATCGGACTTCTGTCTTAGCGCCTGCATCACGTGATTAACTCACGTAAGTCATCTACAAGATATTCTGCATCAACACTGAAGAGGGTTTTTTACATGGTAGTGTGATGGAACTATACCCGCGACACCGATGGTGAAATTTTGGTGACCCACCCTACTTCTGCCTGTACCTTAGGAACGGTGCAAAGGATTTTCGAGTCCTCTTTCCCTACCCCCAAACTTCTCAAACAGAACTTCTAGCTCGCCGCGTATTTTAAGTGCACCTGTGCCGCAAAGTTACTATACGCTTAAAACATTTAAGACTTCTCGGGACTTTGAATGCAGTCCCAAAGATACGCCCACCTTCACAGATAACCATAATGCCAAGCGAGAAGACTTAAATATACTTATTAGTTGTGAAAATTATTCTTATGTTTTATTAAATGTTAAACTCTGTCATATACTTCTTGGCTCATAACATAGTATTCTCTCAAGGCGGAAAATTCATACAAATGTATTGGCGAACAGCATAGTCACCGTGTGTAACGGAACCTTGTTTCCAGCTATGTTCAGTTCTCCCTTGACGTTGATTTTCCTTTTGAAGTTTTGTTGTTTAGCTTTTTCTCTTCTTTTCAGCTTTTCATATTGATGGTAATGTCAGCAAGGTTGTTGTTATCTTTACTTCATTCTTTTTTCTGCGATCGTGCTGGACATTCTTTTGTTTCTTATTATGTTCGGAAATCGTTTCATATGTATTACATAGGAGAAGCATCGACTTTATCTTAATGAATGTTGGTTATTGATGATACTGGTCGGTTTTATCAGTGTGTCAGTTCATGGAACGTAATTGCTACTGAGAGGGTGAATAACAGGTACTCTTTGTTGTCAAACCATTAGGCACTGTGTAGCGGTCAATTGCTGTTTTCAGGTAGGTATGCTTTTATACCAGATATTTATTACAAATATTGCTTAAATAAAGATCATATTTGGTATATGTTGGCAAATTTAAATTAAGTGTTGACTCTTCAATACAGCTACATGATATATTTCGTTAAAACAATGCAATAGACGTTCCGTAATCAGGATTTCTTTTTAGTCACACGTTTTTAGATTTTACTAAAGCTAATCTTATTCTAAGTACAAGACTTAAATATTTGTGTACCATCTGTTTGCAGAAAAGTATTCTGATTAGTAAAGCAGTTTTTTATTTTATTTTTCTTATTTTAAACAGCTGCTTCCAGCTATGAATTTGGGATAAGACACTACTTGTCGGTTTCACCGCCGACCAAAGCTCCAAGAAAAGAATGTTGCAGGTTTAAGCGCCATCTCAAAAAAAATAAGAAAGGGCTTTTAAAAAGTGCAATTTTAATACGATTGAGAAAGAGGGGAGAAACTCACTTTAATTTATTTCCTAAAATACAAATTTCTACTCAGATTTTTCAGGTGTCTAAAAATTAAAAACCGGCAACAGCAGCTTATGCTGTCAGGAATGTGATTTTTGAAGCAGTAAACAGCTGCCGACACGAAGTCTTTTCTTTGTCCGTTCAAAAAAAAAAAAAAAAAAAAAAAAAAGGAAAATTCGCTGGAAAGCTAAAATATCTCTTTCTTGGAAGACTGCAATAGCTTTACTTTCCCTTAATGGTGAACCAAAAAATGCTTATTCCTTTTGAATCTGAAGGGGGAGAAGGGAAATATTCTACAATTCTTATTGGGTGGATTTGGGTTTGCTATATCGTTTGACGATGAACGCCGAGAATCTAGGCGATGAATCGTTGATCATCACTAAAACCGACAAGTACCGATAAGATATAAAACTTAATTTCGAGTTCTAGAATGAAAATTACTACATTAAAAAAAAGAATTTTTTCTAAGTTACAGTTTACGTATTATCTTCAAACATTATTTTGAGAAATATTTCAGCGATAATATGCATTAATAAGAAAAACAGATATCTGCGAATACACAATTGAAAGTTCACTGAAATTTATTTATCTGAAATTAAGTTAAGTGCATTTAAACTGTAAGTTTAATTTAGTTGTTTTTTAAACCTGAAATGGGTTACAACTTGAAAGATACTTAGTTGTGTAAAAATTCCGAAACATAATGCATTAGTATTAAAATAGTTATATACCCTCTATTTATGCAGTTTAAGTTTAATGTAATATAACCAGATTTATACCATATCACATTTACTAGCTTTTGAAACATTATATTATTTACCCAGCGCCATAGCAACAGACATACTCATATATTATGTGAATCAGATTACGAACCTAGTTTTATACTGCACGCTACGTTTCGTACTGAAGTTTTTGGACATAGCGATAACAGCTTCTAAATACCTCATCTTAGTTGAGAAAATTCATATTTTTTATTTCATTATAAAAACGTAAATATTACCCATAAATAGAACTACTAATATCTATGTATTTAAGTATATAAAATAAATTGTTTAAAATTCATATTTTTGCTACAAATGCTATGTACGCTAAATACATTATTTAAAAATCATGTACTTTATAGCATTTTTATTTCCTTGCATGTGTGAGAAAAGTGAGAAAACAGTTATTCACTGTTACCTGGGTTTCACGAAAAACGTTTGTTCTTCCAACTTCTTTTACTGAGATAATATTTTAACTTTTGTCACAGAAATTTGTACAATTTTCGAAAATTATAGAAAAACTATAGTAACTTTTGAAATGAAAGTCACTTTTTATTATGTTTAATTTTTTCTTTTATTTCCTTACCTAAAATATTGTTTTACATTAAAACGATATATATTGCATTTATTTTAATATATTTCAGTTACTGAATTATTTGGATTATAAAAAAGTATTCGACGACTCTCTGCCTACGAGGAAAGATACCTCCGTGACGGACTTTTGTAAATAAAATAGAAACTGGTTCTTATTCACTTTACACATCAGTAAAAACTCGGAAACATCCATACAGGGTGCTCATTTTCCGGGATTTCAGACTAGGACGAATTTAAGAGGATTTAGCTATTCTAACTTGTGATTGATAAATTTGGAGGTTCGTTAAAACATTATCAGCATTAATAAATAATAATAAAATACCACATTGTCACTTCATATATTGTATTGTTAATACAATAACGCAAAAATCTACTCTCCAAAATTTTGCTTTCTCTCTAATGGATAGGACATCGCAGTTTTTCTCAAATTTGAAAGCACTTGTAGCAACCGCGAAGGTAAGAAGACGACTATAAGACGACTTTTGAATGACAGAGGTGCGCAACTAATGGTGGAGGTCCGGAGTTCAAATCTGGCGAAGGGCAATTGCAGATTTCTCCTATTTCCTAACATTAGAAAAACCTCACGCAACATGAATGTCTAAATTGCTTTAAGCGAAAGACTCAAACTCTTTCTTTACAGATTATATGAGCTCACATACATTCATTTTTGTAGACTTAATTTATCCGAAATACCATAGTTAGAAAAATGATGGTTGACATCCTGTTCATTCTCACCATTCCTATGGTATTTTAATATTATTTTTATATCACTGTTAAGAAGAAAAGGCATTGTTCTTTTATCCATTATGAGATACCTCCTCGTTAAGTATTTGTCGACAACTGCCAAAACCACTAGTCATCTAATCACGGAGAACTGTGCTCATAGTGCATCAGAAAAAGATAGACCAATATTACATACAAATACACTATTATAAACATCCGTATCATCTGCAGGTTTCAAAGTTAATGGTAGCCGGTTCGGCTACCTTTTATACTAAACCGTGCGGAAAAAATAAATTGTGAAAATGACACGTAAGTAAAACTAATTTAATTGTTTTGTCTCTAATTCTCGTCAACTCAGCCAGATCATGTTTAAGAATCTACTGTCTTTGCGATATGGGGGCATTTAAAATGACGCCGAGTAAAATGCTTCCTGTAGGGATTTTTTGAAGGAAACCTTGAATCCCTGTTTATTCTCCATCAGATAGATTTTTGACTAAACGTTTCCACTCATATCAAAAGACAATATGATTTAGATGGTTTTTTTTTTTTTTTATTGTGAACTGCATTCCACTCATGGAGTAGTATAGTTTCATTCGAAGAAGGTATAATCATAAGTAAATATGATATGTAAAACTGCGCAGAAGTTAGATCTTTATTGCATGTTAAAAGTGCACAAAATCTGATCTCAGATTAGTTTCATATTAAGGAGATATTCTCTATGTGTTCGATAGAATCAGGAATTTGGTACTTCAGAAAAGAGGTCTAGTCTGATGTTTTCGAAACGCACAAGCGTTTGTTCTTAAAACGAATGGCAGCCTAAGTTTGGAATTTTTCCAATTTTAAATATTGTACTGGTGTATAACATTTAACACTAGAACTATTAGTTTTTACAGTTATTATTATTTTAACTAACATTTATTACTTACTAGCCGAACGCGGCCAGCCTTCGTCTTGCTTTTAAACGTACCAGGAAAATGGCTAAAGGAAACATCAAACATTAAACTTAAAAACTGCACAGAATTTAACTCTGCAGAACAACTTTACAAAAAAAATGAATAAATAAATAAATACAAAAAGTGATAAAAAGACAAATTTCAATAAAAATGTATTACATATAAAAAATTGTATGAAATAAGCAATATCCCTTAATACAAATATTAATTATCCTAATAAATAAATTAACCAACTCCGCGTTGCCTTTTATCGACAAACGTTCAGTATCTAACATAAATATTAGTATATAACAAAAATATATTGAATTTAAAAACTGAACAGAATAATCGCTTTCATTTTTCCAAGCGGCAACAGTGCTGATATGAGCAACGATGGCAACAGTGATATATCAGCAACAATGGCTGCGTGCCATTGTTGATTATATAATGAGGGTTAATTATCAATTTGATGCTATTTCATCGAAAAACATAAAATTAAAAAATTAAAAAACTCATTCGAAGTTTGAAAAAAATCGCTTCGAGGTGCACTGGCTCTTGTCTAGATGCACCTATGTAACAAAATTTCGTAGTCCTGGGTCTATTAGTTTACGCGCAAGCTCGAACGAAAGACACACACACACTCTTCCTTTTATATATATAGATAGAAGATAGATTATTCTCATATATCTGTCATTTATTGAACATTTAAGAGGAAGGGATGTGTTTAGGAAATTTCATTTGGCAATAGGATAGCTAATTTTGGTAATACAAGGGTAGCATGCTCATCTGCAGGGAAGACTGAGTTCGAGATCCAGTTGAAGAAGCTCACATTATAATATATCTGGCCTCTTGAAATGAAAATTCAGCGGTTATTACAAATAAATATATTATTTTATCTTTATTTTTAGCAGAAAATGTACTATAGATTAATTGGTATAATAATGAAATTACTGTATTCTGTATTACATCATATTCTCCAGACAGTCTGGGTTTTCAAAAGATAAACCTAAGCAAATAAAATATATATAAGCAAATAAAAATTAAAATTAAAAATATTTCTTCTCCAATATTTGAACTCATGGATTTCTGATTTGTTAGCTAAATGTATTATACGAAGAAAGCACTCAAGTAGGAATGCGATAATTCTTTACATTCTCTCCTACTTTCAAGGCCGATTGAAAAGAGATACGAGACCCACTCGACTAAATTCAAGTGGTGAAAAACTATCTCCAAACATATTTCAGTTCATTTGCTGTTATTGAAACCTAATGGAATTTTTGAAACAGGAAACGTGAGGAATCAATTGTAGGCTTAGCCGAAATTCTAACTACGGATCTATCAGCTGTTAGTTAAAGGCATTAATCACTTGCATGTTTTAACATGCACAGGAGAATAAGATTTCTTACAATTTAAGTTTGGAGAGAATTAATTTCGATAAGCGATAAGCGACGGAGGACGTGGGTACTGTCCCTTTACCATTTGGGTTAATCAGTACAGCACTACGTCCACCTTTATCTTACATTTCGTATTACATTATATATTACGATACATGATTTAAACATTGCATTATATACTACATATCAAATTAATGCTTTTCCCTAACATTACATTAACTTCACATCAACTTATTACATTAAAATTCTTATCTAATAAACCCTATATTGGTACATTATAAAAGGGTTATTTCGCACAGGATTTGCATTAGACACAGGATACGCATTATATTATGATTATACACTGGGTACGCATTACATTATATACGGAGAAATTAATGATACATAGGAACATTATACGCAATAGGGGGTTATAAGCACGATACGGGTTAAATTATTCACAGGAAATTAGTTATACACAAGTATTGCATTATACAGGATAAATTATACACATGATAGGCTTTATACACTGGATGCATATTGAATTGTCATCTGGACCATGCCAATTGTACCCGTTACTCGATACACTGCCTACATCGTTATGCATAATACTATTATAAAGTTTGCATTCACATTATTTCAGTTGGGCTTTGCATTGTGTGTCATGTTGCTTATTAATCAGTGCATACTACATTACATATTACATTACATATTATGATACATATGACACTATTACGACTACATTACATATTACATTATATATTATGATACATATAACACTATTACGACTACATTACATATTACATTATATGTTATAATACATATAACACTATTACGACTACATTACATATCACATTATATATTATGATACATATGACACTATTACGATTACATTACATATTGCATTATTTATTGTGATACATATGACACTATTACGATTGCATTACATATTACATTATATATTATGATACATATGACACTATTACGATTACATTACATATTACGATACTTGGCTTCCGTATTAGATAATGTACTACATATCAAATTAACAAGATAGTTTATCAGTACCTACTACACTACATATTATATATTGCGATACATGGTTTACACACCACATTACATTCTACACATCAGATTGACAAGACGAAATAACGCCTTACCTTAACATTACATTAACTTCCCAATACTTATTACATTTATTTTCTTTCCTAATATACCGTATACTAGTAACAGATACATTATCATCAGATTGTAATTATGTTGTTTTTCATTGGCTTCGCATTAAATTATACACAGGGAAATTAGTGATACATAGGAAAAGCATTATGCACAGAAGGGGGTATATACATGATGCGTGTTATGTTATACGCAAGGAAATTTGTTATGCACAGGTGAAACATTATGCAGGATAAATTATACTGACTAACTTATACGAATGTGCATATTACATTACTGCTTATAATTAAACTGGTAAGTTTTACAATGTTATTCTGTACCGAAGTTCTTTACACTTATAATACATTGCTTAATCATTACATTAATATATTTACCATGTACAAAAACATATAATGGACTACATTGGCATTTATAATACACATAGATTACTTTTGCATTTACAGTTAGCAAATTATTGCAGGATTTTGCATCTGCGCATTTCTCCATTATTTTCATTTCGCACTTTAGAATGGGTCTCGTTATATGCATGTGTTGTATTAGTACACGTAGTACATGAACTGTCCTGCATTGCGTAATTTGCCAGTATTGACACATTGCTGTTCTGTTGAAGGCAGTTATACGCGCTGCAAAGTGCTTAGTTATATGCGCGATAACTGACCTCAGTGCGTAATGTTCATTACTGACTCAGTTCATTTGCAATATTTACAGTTTTAGTTTGTGAGCTGCTCGTAGCACATCATGCCGATAGTTATATATACATGGATTTTGTATGACATGGTTTTTAATTTACACGATACGTGGCACATGGTAAATGACGTTGCACACTCCACCTTGCATCTGCATATCATATCTTAGCACGTTTGCTTTAGATTAGACGTCTAACTCTAGACTCTAGTAAGTCTGTGCCCAAGTTCATGAGTTTATCAACTATCTTCGATGCAGGAAACAAGCAAAATCAGCAATATTCTCACCATGATTCGAGCTCCAGCCTTCCCGATTGCTATCCAGAATTACTACAGGAAGGCACGCGGTAAAGAAGGAGAAAATTCGTTACTTTCTCTCCGACTTCAAGGGCTAATGTGAAGGAGAGGATTAGGTCGCCGAATTCGGGTGGTAGCGAATTATCAACAACCACATTTTAGTTCGGGTTCCACTACAGAGCTATTTAGAATTTTTTTGAAACAGAGGAACATGAAATAAGAATTATAACGCTCAGTGAGATTCGAACTCCAGACCTTCTGATTGCTATCCGGGTATGCTTTCAATTACATTAGAATGGCACATAGTCAGGAGGCAGAAAATTCTTTGCAGCTTCGCCATTTTCAGTATAATGGTTTAATAGTTATATTGCATATATTGACTACATGAATTATGTTCTGATTATTCCTTGCAACGTTAATTTAATGACGTAGACACAGACAAATATGAAAAAATATGCGTTTTGTTTAATTTTATGTATTTTTATTGATTTCTACTATCATTAACGCTTTTTCTTAATTTCTTTTAATTCAATCCCTTAGTCTTCTTGCTCTTTATGCAATAATATGTTTATGAACTAATAAAGTAATGAGATTCTATGTTATTAAAATAGACTTAACTACGGAGGCAACCGAGATAACTTCTTGGCGGAACTGCAGGCTAGGCTGAACGAGCTTCAAAACCAATACGGGAATGTGAAGCGAGAGCTGGACGTGACAGCGACGAAGTTGGGTTCTAGTATGCATAGCATCAAGACATTCTGGAGCCCAGAGCTGAAGAAAGAACGTGCCTTGAGGAAGGAGGAAGCAGCGAAGCATGCTCTTATCAATGACC
The DNA here is from genome assembly GCF_044657685.1 of Stegodyphus dumicola. Lineage (NCBI taxonomy): Eukaryota > Metazoa > Arthropoda > Arachnida > Araneae > Eresidae > Stegodyphus > Stegodyphus dumicola. The sequence continues at coordinate 241,143,683 of NC_140768.1, read as the reverse complement.
AACTTAAGATGCTCAGATCAGAAAATCAGGTATTTAAATTTCTTGTGTCACCAATCATATCGAAAAATTAAAACATTTCTTGTTACTAAACATTATAACTAGATCTGCTAGTTCCTATTTTACGCATAGTTGTGGGAAATGTAATCGAAATTACAAGATTATTGATTTCGAATTGATTTATAATTTTAATTTAGTTACACAACTGCAATGTAATTACTTTGTGCAACTCCAACGCAACTGCAATTGCTGAGTAACTCTAGTTAAACTATTAATAACAGCATACATGTATGTAGTTGCATTGTAATCACAATTACAGTATAACTACATTTCTGAAATTATAATTAAATAATTGGGTTAGTTGCAGTGAGTGTAACAGCAGACTAGTAGACAGCGAGATCAGCAAGAGCGTAAAAAACCTTAATAAATCTTCTTGGGCGACCGTTAAAACGTGAAATCTTTCAGATAATAATTATTATTATTTTGAAAAGGGATTTTTTATGTGAGAAGTAACAATGTATAAGGTGGTTACAAAATTCCAAAAGAGTTTCAGCAATGAATGATCCAAAACGAGCATGCGTACTTGTATTACGCATCAAATTACAGAGTAATTCAAGCTTCGTTTTGGTATAACTGTTAAATTGTAAAGCATTTTAATAGGATTTCGTTTAGCGTAATATAAAATATTCTTGTCAGTGTTTCAACCTGTCACCCCATTAACACTCGAATTCAGTTTCCAGCAACGGATCAAAATAAAAACTTCTATCAGTAATCAAATGATATTTTAGGCGAAGCAAATTCAGATGTTTTAGTAATCAACTATCATTTGAAGATTTACAGGAATTTGTTAAAAAAATTCATCCTAAAAATATAGACTTTTTTTACCACTGGACGTTAATTTTTTATAGAGTCAAGCGAAAGCCATAAAAGACCCTTTTCATGGTCTAATAATACTCTTAAGCTGTTAAAATGTTGACTGTTTTGTATTTTAAATCTTGTTTCGAAATATTAAACGTGCTTCACAGACCCTTAAAGTTGCATCACCTGAAGAAATGCCGCTTTCTATTATTACCACTTTTAAACTAATAGAGAAAAGAAATTCGAAAAAAAATTTCTTTTTCTTGAGCTAAGTTTTTTTGTTCTTCGTCAAGTCTACCTAATTCTCTTGTTATGATGAAATTGCATGCAGCTAACCCATTTGTGCATTTAATATTTTTTTCATCATAAAATAGCTTGAAGTTAAAAAATTATCTCTTATTTTGAATGACATAATACTGCTGCATTTTAATGCATTTTTTTCGAGCAGCTATGAATACTGTAATGATACGATTGGGAAAAAATAAGTAATTTAACTTCTATTACTCGCATATTATCTAATGGAATAAAATCCATTTTATAGGGGTTTGAAGAGCTTTGAGAGCTTTAATTAAGCCTTTTTAATGCTTTCTTACTTAAGATTACTTCCGATTTGTTTCGAGTTCGGTAAGTATAAAATGCATTTGAAGAGTTTGATGAAGATTTCAATAATTTCGTACTTCAACTTTCTTTCCTCAAATTCTCAATAGCAGTAAATTTAAATAAATTTTATTAGGAAATTTATTTAAGAATTATCTGTTTTTTATCGCTGTAACCACTTTGTCATACACAGTATGTACACTGTTTGAGTTTCGCTGTGCACTGTAACTGCATTATATTTTACCTTTGCAGGCAGTTAAGTTCCTTCAAATCTCGTTTTTTTGTTCTTGTTTTATCTAGATCATTTTTGATTTTGTTTAATTTAAAGTGATTTTAATCAGTCGCGTAATCATTTCAGTAAATAGTGAGTTTAAAACCAATTTCTACGGTTTGGCACAAATTTTAACTTTCTTTGATGGTCTTTCTCCCCCACCACGTTCTTTCATTACCTTGCTGACATTTTTTCTCTCAAAATATTCTGCAATTCATATCTTTAGCATTAGCTTAAAAAATTAATTTTAAATTATGTTATATTAATAACATAAAACTATTTGTTCCGCCCTTACGAGTTGTTAGAGATCTGTATAACGACAGAAGAAGAAGAAACATTGTTATTTATATCAGAAGAAGAAGAAACATTGTTATTTATATCAGAAGAAGAAGAAACATTGTTATTTATATCAGAAGAAGAAAGAGATATTTTCTGGCTAAAGTGCAGAATCGCCCACTTGTTTGTTTGGCGCTTTTTACAAGAGTAAGAAGAATTGTATTTTTGTCAATTTTTTTTTACTTTTAAAGTGAAAAATAGGTCGATGTGTGCATGGATCAAGGGAGTGTGCAATGCCATTTTTGTGCAATTCTGGGATGCTTTTTAAGTGAAAATAGGTCTACATGTGCATGGATACCGAATATGTGCAATTCTTAAAAACGCGCGAAGCAGTGGGCGATTTTGCACTTTCCCCTATTTTCTTAAAATAAATCACAGCTAGTATAACAAAGCAAATAAGAATTACAAAAAACTCAGCTGAAACAGCAGAGAAAAGCCCAATTCTCTTTAACGCGCAAAGAAATATCGTTATATCAGAAAATCATTCACAAAGAAAAGTCTAGGAGAGTTATTACTGAGCATAAACTCAATGCAGACGTGTGAACTAACTATCGGTTCTTAATCAGTCATACTGATAGAACTGTCCAGGTACTTCAGGCAGCTTCGAAAAACATCTCTTCTAGGACCTTGTAATTGCGTTTTAAGAAACTTCCAGAATGTCGTTAAGATGAAGAGAAATCACCAAATGTCACGAAAACTTCTGAGGAGAGATTCTAAACAGACTTCATTTCTAACTGAGCCATCTTTTTAATTCAAACACTGAATTAGTACACGAAATAAAAACTTACAAATGTAAGTGGCCACAAATTCGATTAAACAAAAATACGCAGACAAATTATGGCTTAAAATGTAACAAATAAATAAGTGATTGCATAAAAACAATACAGAATACTATAAAGATACGTAAAAATATAAATACAGTCAAATAAACACATATTTACCTAAATTTACAATAGAATTATGGTGAAAGCGATATGGAGCACGCCTTGCACCCACGTTACCGCCAATAAATACGGCAACTCTAAGCAGAAGTTTTTGTAGAAGCGCAGAATGAATAGAGACCGTCTGTCGAGTTGGTGCGTGTTTGATATCTTGGTGTATGGTGTATGGTGTACTGAGAATACGGCAAAGCACACGAGGGCTATCTGCCTAAGGAGAGGGATGCCTTTGTGGAGGACTTTCTAAGGGAAACTGGCTCGTATACACGTTACACATGGGGAACGCCCAGGCAGCACGTTTGCGGGATTCGAACCTCGGATCGAAATACCAGTGTTCAGCGATTTTACCGCTTGGCCGCTAGTGGGCCCGTTTGAAATCTTGAAATTTAGAATAGTTTTTACTGTGTATTATGTCTTATTAAAGAGCTTCAGAAAGGCAGTGAGAGATTTAATGTGATGTTCTCAACTATCAACAGAACCATTTCACAGTATTGAGTTATTAAATTATATACTGGAATGTTAGATTATATACCAGAGTATTAGGTTATTGATCATTATCCGGATCTAGAAGAGACACGTAAATGATTCACTGAGAAAGTTCTCCAAACAATGATTCTTATCGCGAAATTAGTTCAGATGTTTCTAGCCAAGCAAGAAAATTTTATGAAAAAGTAGATCTGCTACCTCTACCATTTTAATTTTTTACAGCCAATCCTTCTGGTATTTTTACTCCTGCTATTTATTTTACCAAGGAATTTCGTCTTTATGATACATTTATTGATGATTATTTGTTTAGTATTATCATTGTGAAAACAGAAAGCGATTCTGAACAAAACATTTTGGTTTGAGGTTATTCAAGAAGTAGGAAAGAACCAAACTGATGAACAATGAACTCAGAACCCAAGAGCTCTATACCAAGATTAAGTGATACCGAGCAAATCGGATCACTGTACATCCCCGTAGTACGAGGCATTTTTACACCAATCCCTGTATTTATTACCCCTCTTAGCATATTCTTGAAATCCCCAAAACCAAATCCCAGTAAGGAAATTGTATTTTATCATTTTATATACCTAGTTATAATTAGGTATCTTATTTTATTTAACATGTAATTTAATTCTTTAAGCTACTACTTCCAGATTTATGTAAAATTTATCTGACGAATTATCTGTATTATGTGAATAATAGGCATGTTCAGTAACCCAAGTAATACTTATCAAGTTATGTAATCAAGAACCAAAATAAGTATTTAATCAGTTATGCAACCGTAGCTTGTGAAATGAGCATAACTGTATATATTTTCAACCTAAGCAATAGTTTGAATGTTACATCACAAAGCTTGATTAATGCTTCTGCAAGATTTACCCCTTAATGCCAATGGAGGCTCTTCTGTAAATCGCAGTGTACTCTGAGTAATAATCAAATATAATAGTCTTCCGTCCCATAAAAATAATGGACGTGCGGAACGCGTCCCGATAAATCACCAGTTTAAACAGCTAATACCTCAAGATCTCAATTTTCACTCAACAGGCGCTCGCGAGAACCCTGGAAGTGTCTTTCTTCTAGAGTCTAGACCCGTGTTTCCCAACGTGGGGACCACGCCCCGCAAGGAGGCAATGCGACTGTTAAGGGGGACAATTCGAAAATGAACTCATGCAGAGTTTAAGGGGACAAAAGACTTTTTAAATATGTTTCACGAAGTCAACATTTTTCGAAATTTCAATTTTTATTCCTCAAAAAAAAAAAAAGAAAAAAAAAAAAAGAAAAAAAGAAAAATGTAAGTGATGTATACGTTAAAGAGTTTTTAAATTGCGGTGCATTTTAAATATTGTATAAAGAATTCTCGCTGTAGACATGGACATTTAAATGCTTTCCAGACGTTTCTCGCACATTACAGCCAACAAATTTACTTTATTTTTTACTCTAGGAATGGCAACCGGTATATTATTCTTTCCTTGAATGGCAACAGTAGCTGCTTTCAGCTTTGTTTATATTGATCTTATATTTATTTCTTTCAGCCCTTAGTGAAATGAGGGGTGCAAGCAAGAAAAACCGTTCGTCAGTATTCGGAGGCATATTTAAAATTTGGTTTCATACCCGGTCCATAAACGGTCAACTTTTGTCCTTTTATGCCAATAATGCCTGACCAACAAATCAATGAAACTAGGTCGCTTGAGGCACATTTGCAGGCGAAATATAATGCTGATATTAATTCAGATTTCAATTATTTTCACACCTTAAGGAAAATTTTTGAAAAAAGAGTAATATTAAAGTGTCTATTTACTGCTCATAATGTAACTGTTAATCGTGCTCTTGAGGCTATTTATCAAATTTCATTACTCATCGCTTAATCTGGGAAGAGCCGTACTATAGGGGAGAATTTAATCAAGCCATCAATATCAGCATTTAAAACTGTTCTAGAAAAAGATGACAAAGACGTTAAAGCTATGCCACTAAATAACAATACTGTTTGCAGAAGAAAGATTAAATGAGGATATTGAAATACAACTTGTTGAAAAGTTGAAAACAAGAAAAGTTTCGGTGCAAATGGATGAACCAACTTTGAGAGACAGTGAAGCCGTACTTGTAACTTGTGTAAGATACATTCATAAAGGGGATTTTGCCGAATAAATGTTCTTCTGTAAATCATTAGAAAGCACCACTACCTCGAAAGATATTTATAGTAAGCTAAAAAAATATAATACATCTTGTACTGCTAATATGATAGTTAGTACTGCTAATATGATGGTGCTCCTAATATGATAGTTGAAAAATAAATTAAAGCACGCAATAAGAAAAGGGTTCCTTAAAATTGATAAAAGATGAGAATCCAGAAAGGCTTCTTGTGCATTGTGTTATTCGTAGAGAAAACCTGGTAGCTAAAAACAATTCGCCTGTTCTAAATGAAGTACTAAATTTAGTTATAAAGTGTATCAATGCTATTAAAGCTAGGGCCAAATGTGAACGTCTTTTCAAGTTATTTTATGAAGAACAAAATGAAGACTATATGAGACTTGTACTTCACACTGGAGTAAGAAGGCTGTCGAAAGGGAACTGCTTGGAAAGTTTTATGGAACTATTTGATACTCTTAGTTATTTTTTAAGCGACAAACCTGAAATGAAAAATCCGTTAACGGATGATAACAAGGCACTTGTGAGTTATTTAGCTGATATCTTTGAAAATTAAATATATTAAATAAACAACTTCAAGGAGCAAATAAATCTTATGATGCAAAAGGAAGATATTGGGTTTCATTATCCTTGTTGAATTATGTCAGGTATATACTATTTACCACAAAAAGTTTGAAAAGTCTCGCTGGCTTCACAAATGTGACGCGACTACCGCTATACTTGTTATTGTCGATCATCTGAAAATTTTATCGGCTGATTTAAAAGATTTTGTAACTTAAAACAAATTGATTTTCCAACTTAGATTATGCAGCCAATGCTAGTGGATTTGGCTGGCATTTCAAATATGCAGTAAAAAGAAGAACTCGCAGAAATGCAAAATGATGAGTCAATTAAAACTTTATTTAATATAAAAGGAGCGATGACATAGCTTTGTGAGGAAGCCAGAATCAGATATCCAAATGCAACAAAATTTGCAAGAGAACTATTGTTACCGTTTCCATCTTCATATTTTACTGAATGCGGATTTAGTGCCATAAATGATTTCCTACTAAAAAAAAAAAAAAAAAAAAAAAAAAAAAAACGGTTGAATATAATGAAACCGGGAGACTTGAGACTCAAGTTATCTAAATTGGAATCTGACATTAAAAATTACTAATAATTAAAATAAAAAAACTTTCACTAAAATGAGTTTCTTCTTCTTTTGAAAGTTCACTTACTGTGTTTGCTCATAAAATTTCGTAGTCATTTCTTCTTAAAAGCTATCATTCAAGTTTCTTTGGTGAAAATTTCAGTTTTAAATATTAAAAATTATGTATATGCTAGGGGGAGCTTAAAAGTTTTAGAGAGGATTATGTGGGGCATAGCACAAAAAAGGTTGGGAAACACTGGTCTAGACAATTCTTGTGATGGCACAATATCTGTAAACTTTTATAAAGTTCTGGTGGCCCCCGCATTTTAACCTGTCACCTATACTTTTGGTATGATTGTGGTTGTGATTGGCGGGCGTCTAAAGATAGGGTTGCGAGCGGAAATCGGATTTTTTTTTAAAAATAACATACCTTTTTTTTTTTTCATATTTCGATTCTACGACTCAAATTATGCCAAAGTGCCAAGTTTTGTAAAAATCGCACGAGTAGTTTTTAAAAAATTAGCACTCAAAATTTTAGCTCCTCCATGTTAATTGAATTTGGTATATATTTGTTAATATCTGTTTTTTTATTACACGTACTTTATTCCTTCTTTCTCAGTTCTAAATTTAGGTTCATTTCAAATAAAATTCACCCATTTTTTATGATTTATTTTTAAAATTTGTATTTTTAAATAATTCTTTTAAATTTTTCAAAACGAATTTTAAATTATAACCTATAAATGTTTACCATCATCTTAAAGTAGATGTATTTCTAAGCATAGCTCCAAAAACTTATGACCTTTTTCTGCTCTTGTACAATGAAAATAAGGAAAGGAAAAAAGGTTGCGATAAATTAAGAAGTTCGCGAAGCGAATTATTCTTGGCGCAAACTGAAAAAATACGCCAAGATAAATTTTAAAATTTCTCTATAAATTTATCATCAAAAATTATAAAATTTAATATCTAGGCATAATTTGAGTCGTAGAATCGAATTATGGAAAAACATTGGTATGTTATTTCAGAAAATAACAGACTTTGTACCGAAATACCTATCTTAGATTAATGCTATATATAAATCTTACATATATTCTAAGTCGGACTTTCGAGACATGGAAAACTCAAGTTTAATCTCGACAATCGGTCCAATAGAACAGGAGACATAGAACTGTTTTTTTTTTTTTCAAGGAAGGGCATAGTATTATAGTATACAGCTTTAGATGCGTTACTTATTATCATTTTATCTGACTTTAAATATGTCTCGGAAAATGTAAACGTTTAAAAATTCTGTATTTTTACTCATCAGCTGCAAAACAGTCTCAACCCAAACAAAACTGACACATAGTAATGTTACGTAGATTTTAAACCTTGCTTTTCTTGTCTTGTTTTATAAAAAGATATTTTTAATGTATGGGAGAGTGAAACATGAAGGAGAAGAAAGAAGAGTCTACTACCATCCTTCCTCGTCTAGAGTGTTTTTGTTGTCAAATAACAATTCACTTCTAAAAAGTAAATAAATGAATAACAGAGTCGATGGAAAATCGATGCGTAAATACAGGCCTTCACTGTCAATGATTTTGAAACAAAGTTTTGTCATCTTACGACGTAGAGTGCTTGCAAGGTGAATCTGAAGGTCAAGACGAATTGGTGGTTTTTAAGCCTTTTACTTATCATTCAAGTCTTTTGTTTAAAATATCAGAAAATAGGATTACCTGTTCAACAAATAATTCTGGAAAGAATTTCTTTTGTGAATTTTATAATGCAATATGGACAGAATTTTCAGTGGATAAAAACAGCTTTGAATTTATATAAATTTAAAAATCTTGTCATTCATTTGTACCGGTAATTCTAAACGGTTTTTCAAGTAAAAATGACTACATTTATTTATTGTTTATACATATTTCCACTATGTTTCTGAGATATAAAGTGTATAAAATTATGTCATGTATTTTATTACAGTAGAATATTAAATATATCTCTGATACGTTGGAAACATAATATGAAGATGCTCACTATTTGCACTCAAGCGTTGCATACAGTAGTGGATCAAAACGTCTTCTTTTGAGGGCTTCATGATCATATAGCTTCGCCGTGTTTAGAAGAAATTAAAGCAATTATCCCGTTGATGAGCACGTCGAAACTGCTTGTGACGCTATATTTCCAAGGATTTTCCTTGAAAAGCGTCCAACGTTTGCTTTAAGGCTTCGACGATAGAGAACCAGAATAATCCATCAATACGATATACTCTTCATAGAGGTTGTCAAGATTTTTTCCTTAATAACATATTGCGAATAAAGATAAACATCCACCAGTTGAAGTTCTACCGCATTTCCCCGTCACACACACACAAAAAAAAAAAAAAAAAAAAAAAAAAAAAAAAAAAAAAAACTGGAATATCGTTGCGTTTTGAGCTTATTTGTTAATTAACGAAGCTGCCAATGGATAGAATTTCCCAGGAAATGTCGCATATTTTTTTCATTTATTTATGAATTAAATATTATTAAATGAATGCATAGTAAACTCACTGAATATGGAAAGTGAGTTTAATGCATATTTTGTTCAATGTTCCACCATTTTGCTTCACTATGTCAAGAAAGAACTGCTATCATTTTCAAGCATTTGAACCCTTAATGGGCGACATCGGTTTTTTTTTTCAGCACAGAGCTAGTGGCTTCAAGTCTACACAAATGGTCTATTTGCAAGAATCCCATCTTGTACCAAATTGTGAACGGAAAATTCTTCGTATCGCCCACAAACTCCTTTTCTCAAACACTATTACAACTTTTTCTTTCTGTTTAACACTTAACCGGAATTTATCAGCCATCTTGCAAACTGCTATTTCGGGAAAGTGAAGTTCGGCGAATATTGGTGAAATTCTGGTGTTCTGTCCAATTCTACTTATACTTGTACCTGCGCAAAACACTTGAATTTTAAACTTTCAATACAACGTGGCGTTTTTAAAATTAAATATATAGGATTCAAATTTTTATTGGGTTCCTGGAATTCATGACATTTCATGAGCCACCTGTTTATACAACATGCTCCACACAAATATATGATTGCATCAAATACTTACCATTCTCATTGCTGGATCGCATCTTAGATATCAATGTCGACTCATTCCCGCTACTTCAGCACGGTCAAACGGCAATGTTTTGACCATCATTTAAAGTGTTGCCTTGTAAATAAATACTAAAATTCGCCATATAGAACAACTGACTAATTAAATCTGGTATATCATATAGAAACAGTTTCATTGATTTGTTATAAAAATAATATACTAACAAAAATTTATTCTTAAATTTTTCTGAGCTGCCCAACCGGGATAGTAGTTAGCGACACTGACTGCCGTACCGAAAGGGCCGGTTTGGAATCCTGGAGAAAGTCTTCTGGAGAGGCTGGTGGTATGGGAAGAGGGTAGAACACCCTCGGACCCGTGCCCTGGGGTTTTTTTCCATCAAACGTTGGGAGGCAGAACTGAGGAAAGTCGTACTGTTTACCTATATGATGCTCGAGGCTCTTGCCAAGGACAGGCGCAGTCTTGCAGTACTTCCCATGAAAATTCCATGGCCTTGTTCTGATGTTGCAGTTAGACAAGTGAGATAAATAACAACAAATTTTTCTTAAACTTTCTAAAACGTTACTAAGAAAATAACAAAAAAGGGTAAATATTACGGTGATCTCTCCATTAATCTGCATTGACTTAAAAATAATATTAGCAAAATTTTATTAGAAATTTTGTTAGAATTTTGTAGAATGATTAAAGCTGAAGCAAGCATTTATTCAGTACACTGTAATTGTTCTGGCCGTTTCTTAGAAACTAAGTTAATGAATGATCTTCATACGAATAATTTTCTGTACCATAATGAGAGCTTTCATAGGCATGAACAGTGTTTTCTGAAAGTTGCAAAAGGTCATGGTCATATATAAGACTACTGAAACAAACGGACTCCTGATCATTTGTTTAAAGGTGTTTCTGTGGCTTCCCATACCTATTATCAAAACTTGCCATTAAGAAACTACAATTATTTAATTTAAGACTTTAAATTATTTTTTCAGTATATTTTGTTATTTAATATTATTTATTTACTATGATTATTATTTTTTTATTGTTTGGTATGATTCAAATTACTTGTTCAGGTTTTAGTTTCAGATCAGAACACTGACTTAGCCGCCAACAAAGTCTAAATTAATGAAGTCAAGCACTAGCATCAAAAATATATTTTTTGGAGAAATTGTACAAAAGTGATAATTCATACATAATAGCTTTACATCACAATAAATGTGGAGTTCTTAAAAGATAGTATGGCCTCTCATATTCTCTAACTTTTCTCTAATTTATTTCGAGTTTATCTTGCGTGTCAGGCTGTTTATCTATACCACCAACCCTCTTAACTAAAAACGGGGAAACAACCTCTTTCAAACTCACTCATATAAGCTGCACTGTCTTCCGTGGGGCTTCGAGGGATTTAATTTTCTAACGCAAGTAGAACTGCCATGAACCTATTTAAGCAGACCAATTGCGCACACAAAAGGCCGAGCAATGTAATCATTCATTTAATTTTAGTTAAAATATGTAAAATTATAGTATCTTATGCATAATGTAACATAAATTGCCTCAAGAGACGAAGCTCTGCGGAAAAAAATAAGATTACAGAGGCAAGTGTATTTAACACTGGTGAATGACTATCTCGCTAAATTGGCGACATATTGCCAACCTGGGGATGGCTTTGACGACTAATTTTTGTCGCCAAATTTGGCAAGAAATCTTTAAAAATTGCCAGATTTGGCAAACATATGGCGTTATTTGGTCTGGTTCAGGGATAATTATAATTGAATAACTGTAATTGATTCCTATGTGTATCTTTAGCAGTATATGCCTTCTAGTACTTTTGAGTAATGGAAGGTATTAGATATTTCCTGGCGGCCGGTAAAACTATGTAAGGCCGGAGAGAACATCAGTGCTCAGTGTTTAGTTCAGAGCTGACTTCGGAGTACTGAGAGATCTTCATGCTAGCTTCGCTGTTTAGATGCGCTTTGCATTGCGTTGTGTAAATGGTTTTAGTAGTTTGAAGCGGTAACAACTGATTCTAATGAGAAGAGCTGTTGGAGTACTTTTGGGAAAGCTCCAGAACTGCAAATTCCTTTTGGGAAAATTAATTTTATCAAGTTATCATTGATTCCAGTACATTCACTCCATTACGAACCCGTACACACGCAACAATATATTTTATAGTGTAAATATACATTCATTTTCAGTGCGCCTTGTACCTTTTCTGTGAATGCATTAGTTGTGATACTTATTATCACTTATACCTGCGTAAAAGTTCTTACATTTCATACTTGTTATACACTCTTGCATGTTAAACGATTTTTCTAGGTTAGCAAATTCTTTGCAACTCGTCGGACATGTATTGCTTTCAGCTTATGAATAAAATTCGGTCCTGAAAAAATAAAATATAAAGATATTACTATGCTTCAGAAACTAACGGATGAGAAGGACTCTCATAACTGACAGATGAGAGAAAAATAAGACATTCAGATTATCCTTCCCGTGCAGCTCTTGTGCATGTCTGATTCTGAGTGCGTTATCATACTGCAAACCATAAGATCTTTAATTTATTTTTCAAATTTAGTCAATGTGTTTCTGATTGAAAATCTGGGAGAATTAAACGCTATAAACAGCCTTCTTGATAATTTAAATAATTATTAATTTTTTAATAACGGGCCTAACTGGTTGTGATTAAATTATAAGTATATTATATTAAAGCTAATTGCTAATTTTTATGAAAATTTCCAATTTTGTTTTTTCTTAAGGTAGTAGATTTTCACAGAGTATCAAAAGATTCCCCAACTTAAATTAATATAGCCTTGTCAATTTCTGAATTTATTATACCTTGCATCATTATTGTATTATTTATTTGTAACAATAAAGGCCTTTATATAAAAACATACAAAATATAAAAGAAATAAAAATATTATACACTAAACGTAGCTATTATATAACTGAAAATTAACTAATGTCTTGAAAATTAATTGTTCCGTTTAGAAACAAGCTGCCTTAATTCAGCAATTGGAAGAAGAACTGAGGATGGCCCATCTAAGGAATCCTGACGCTGACATACAGCATCTAGAAGCTTTGTACGCAGAAAAAGAACATATGACGAAAGAGATTTACCTTCTCAGGGAAACCATTAAGGTAGGGCGATGGCTTCATGTTGTAAAAAATGGGAAACTTTAATAGTAGACAGTTTAAGAGCTTTTTAGTACCTAGCTAATGAATAGACTCTAAAAGACATGTTGCGTCCCTTGATTTTACTTAGCTTTCAAACATCATGTTCCGTGCTTTAGTTCCCTGCCTTCTACCTCAGTTTACTTTTACCTATATGTTCTGTAAGTCAGAAAACTTTTATAAACACTAATGAAAAATGTTTGTCCCTTTTGAAGACGGATTCAATTGCTGATCGAATTTTTTATCCAGAAATCATTTTCATGTTTGTGATTTCTTGTAAATACTAAATAATAGTCATCTATTAAACTTGAAACAATTAATTTCGATTTTACCGTCTACTTTGCGTGTAAAGTCCCTAGTGCAGCCACCACAGCCCGACTGGATTTATCTCTTTATAAAAAATATTATAAGGCCAAACTTACGAAGTATATACGTATTAGATAAGTATATACGTATAATAAATATATTACTTCAGGAGCCGTAAGTTCTCTGCTGGCAAAATTAACCTTTCTTGTTTTGACAATATTTTTAGGGCGATGTTTCTTCCTGTTTGTGCTGTTCAGCTTGTAAAAGGGCGAGTATTATATGCATCTCAGTTTAATATCCGAGAAGAATTATATATAGATTATCTTAAACTTTCTCTTTTGTTTTAATTTGGCAATCTGTAAAAGAATTCTCTAAATTTCACAAGTTTCTTTCAACCAGCAGTGTTTCGCTTTCTAACTGTTAACTCGACACAAATGTAGAACAAAAATTTAGCAGATTAACACAATTTCTGGGTGCACCTTTTTCTTTAAAAACAGCAGTAGTACGATAAATTAAAAAAAAATACTCGTACTGGACTATTCGATATTACCAGTATATATACGAGTACTTTAAGAACATACTGGTATATATATTTGTGTATACAATACCAGTATATTTACGAGTATGTTTTTAAAGTACTCGTGTATATATATATGCATATACCAGTAAACCTCTGATTCTTAAAAGAATCGAATAATGCTTTAAATTAAAATGGCCAACCAACGTACCTGTGCTTTTCCCAGTGTTCAACCATTGTTTAAAATTCTCAATAATGTGACTCGAATTGTTTTTAAGATGTTAATATTGATGGTAACTCGACCAGCGCACTGAGAGAACTAAATTTGTTTGACTGCTCAGTGTTGACGCATACTCGTCGACTCGTCGAGCACACATAAATAACTTACATTTTTTGACTGCTCATTCAGATTGTTTTTGATCACTCTAACTTTCGAAAACATTACTAAGGTTAGATTTAAATTATTTAGGTTTAAATGTAAACAATTATCAGCAAAAAAAAAAAAAAAGTGCGTCCAAGCCACACACATTTTTTTTTTTTCTTCTCTCTTCTTCCTTCCTTGCTATTTCTTTTTCTTGGCCTCTATTAATCATAATAACCAAGATGCTGATGTCACTGCTAGCGCTGAAAATAATAACGGAAGGAACCAAAAATAATAATTAAAGAAGGTAACTTATGCCTTATAGCTCCTTTTATAACATCTGACCTGTTTTCGAAAATAAAAGTCTTAAAACTTAGGATTTCATGTTACATTGTTTTAAGAATCGTTGCCGCCCTCAACATGAAAACAAAGAATAATTAAATTAAATATTTTGATATTTTCCATTGCTTCAAGTACTGAGTTAGTATTTTTATGTATTAATTGTTATATAAACTTTGTGAATAAACATACCAGAAGAGCAAAAAATTTACCAAAAATTTGGAAAATTTGGAAATTTGGAACATGTAGTAACAATTTGTAAATTGATGAAGATATTCGGAGAATTTGCTTCTGATAACTTCATAAATTTACATCCCAAATATAAATAGTATAGTGAACATAAAAAAAAGTATGGCAACACTTGAAACTCTGTAAATGTGAAGATTGATCAGCTGAGTGCGTTCACGGCATATACATTTTTCCCCTTCGCCTTTTCTAATATAAGATATAAGCCAATATCAAATAAAAATTAAATACTTACAGTAATGATTCATTAAAAGTGCGCCTTCTGCTGCTACGATTAATATAAGTAATATAAGGAATGTGATAAATTCACGACCTTATGAACAGCAAATACGAATAAAAGAAATTTTTACCTGGCAGCTAATCAAAAACAAAAAACTCTTAATAACTCAAATATAATGAGCAGAGAACGAAAACCGTGAATGTTGATATTATTTTATAGTTGTCATCCAAGAGTAGCCTTAGACATATTCAAAAATTAAAACCTGCGTCTGCTCCTAAACCAGGATGAAATTGTTTAATAATCACTGTTAAAATAAGAATTAAGTTAATTCGGAAAAACATCTTAATTGCATCCAAAATTCGAACTGCTTGAAAACGATCATCAAGAGATGTATATATTTATATAGTAACTTTTATGAAGTATAATAATGTTCTTTGCTCCCTTTTACGCTGATTCCTTCATTAATATGAAACCTCTCTACCTGGACACTAAGACTGCAAATAAAAAAATTTGCAAGGATACGTATTAATATTTTCATTAAAATAGAAAGAGGTTTGGGAAATAAATGGAATTCTATAGAATCTTACCATGTAAGCTTATTCTACATGTAATGCTTTATATGTATTTATTATTTATTGTAATATTCTATAATCTATATTAAGTTTATACTTGAAAATTAGATTACTTATTATGACAGTTATCTGAAAATTATGAGTCGGAAAACTTATCTAAAAATAAAAATTATTTTTTTCATGTGTTTCGAAATCACTAATTAAGGAATGCTCATTACGCTTTAATTAATTAAAAACGTAAAACTTATATGTCGTTAAGCCTAAATTTACGAAAATACTCTTAAAAATGATTTTAATAAGATAAGAAGCTAGCTACAAATTAATTTATGAACGCATTTTTTTAAAATAGAACTACTCGTGACAAAAATCAATAAGTTACTGCCTAAATTTGTTTCAGAATTCTTGAATTTAAATCCTCAGGACTGTAAAGAATAAAAGAGGGAAATGTGTAAAATCTAATGTACCCTGGCCGAGATTGAAACCATTCACTAACTTATTAAACACTTATACTTTGGCAGCACGCTTAACGAAAGCATTAAGTCTTTATATTCTATCTCACTTAAAACATTCGGAAAAGGCACGAGATCCAATCCACCAAATCCAAATAGTAACGAATTTATCAACCACTTCGTTTTACTTGAGGCATTATTACAGAGATTATGAGGCTTTTGGAGGTAATAACATAAAAATTCAACTTTGCCCTCGCATAAATTTAAGCCACAAATCTTCTATTTGCGAGCTGGATATGCTGACCACTTGCATCCCGAGATCACGCACGGGGATAATAATTCCTTATAAATGTTCTTTTCGAATACATAATAAAATTAAAAGCACGAAGTTTTTTCTAACTAATTAAAGCGTAATATTTCACTAATCAAAATTTTTACTACGCGGGGTTCATACAAAAATTTGGAATTTTCTTTTAAACTTTTTATTTAAAAAACCTTGTTTGATACGCTTGTACAGTTACTTAGTGTAGACGACATTTGTTAATTAGTGAATATTAGTTTATACGTATCCTTGTATACTCCATGATGTATTTGCATGAAACGTTTTATAAAAATGAGAGGTGATTGATGGTTCCCATTTTTTTAATGTGAACTACTATTTTGTCTTTTATTATTGAAGCTGTGTTGCCAAATTCTTATGCAGAAACTAAAATGTGATATAATTCTCTCTCTGTGATGCTATGTATAGTTGTGATAATCCTTTTAAGGAACTAGAAATGCGAATCGAGACGCAGAAGCAAACGTTGGCAGCCCGAGAGGAAAGCATCAAAAAGTTAATGGAAATGCTGCAAACGAAAGGAATGGGTAAGTATAAAATCTGATACTTGTAAATTAAGACTATATTCAGGTTGCAGTGTACTTGCATTACAGTTTGCAGTTTCAGACATTGTCCTGCAAAGATGAGAGTAATTTATCATAAGTTAGATACGATTTTACCCAACACTATATATCGCTTTTATTAAAGGTAACTATATAATCAGGGGGCTAATTAAAAGATGTAAATTTTGTATTTTTTACAAAATTGATTATGTTCGTTCAGTAATGCCACAGCATGTTTCTTTTCCTTATTTAATGAATTCATGTAATTTGTAGTATGAGTCTACAACGAATAGTTGCGAAAATAAAGTTCGCGTAATGACTTTTATGAACAGGCTGTATATTTTAATCCAGTTATTTATATCAAATCAGTATCTGTGATCATGTTTAGTGCTGCATGATGGAATGGGATAGAATTATACATTTTGTTATTAATTCATCATCATTCTTTTCACGCCAGGTTAGCTCATAAGCAGTCAGTCTTATAGTTTATCCCCTGGAGTGTAATGCTGTTTCCGCACTTTGTCTCTAAGCCCATACCATTCAGCTTTGCTCATCTCATCTTCCGATTTCCTTTTAGTTGCTGTCAGCCTTATGGCTACGCGTCCTAATATCCTTTCTCTTGAGGACACATGTCTGTGTTGGTCTGGACTGGTATTCTTAATATATGTTCTTTTTTCCCGTATATATTTGGTGTTAGATATGGTCTTTATGTCCAAGCAATCTTTAATATTGTACGGAGAAATATCTTATAGAAATAATTCTCATTTTGTTTTTAAATTTGCTTCAGCTTCTAAGCTTTTGATTCATATAACAAAACCGAGTTTATAATTAAGTTTAAAATTAACAAATTCATTTTCAAGATAATATTTAATGGATTATAATATTTAAAGCACACGGTTCTTCATATAACATTCTGGTAGAAGCTTGAATCCTGTCAATTCTTTGGTGCTTTATTTACATTAGGTCCACTTAATTTTGGAAGGTTTCTGAACGAGGCCTAATTTTTAAAAATTTTGTAAAATTTGGAGTGAAATTTACGGAGAAATTCACAAATTTATGTTGGAAATTTTTTTTTCAGTTTGCGCCAAGAATAGTTCACTTGGCGAACTTCTTAATATATGGCAACCTAGTTTCCTTTCCCGTGAGAGGAAAAAAAGTCACCATCGTTCCTTTTTTCCAAATAATATTCTTTATATTATATTTTTAATTATAACTTATTATTTTAAGTATTTTTTTCTTTTTCGAATTTATTTTAATTGTTCAAGTTGCATGTTTTTTTTTTTTTTTTTTTTTTTTTTTTTTTTTCGAATAACTGTTTTAAAAATTACTATTTACCTATTCGAACTGCGTAAATAAAGGTGCAGCGTTTATTTTTTCAAATAGTTTTCTTTACATATATTTTTTGTCATAGTTATTATTTTAGGTAATTTTTAAATTTTTATACTTTTATTTTAATTGTTTATGTTGCATTGTCTCTTCAGATAATTGTTTTAAAATTTTCTATTTATTCCTTTGAACTGAGCATTTTTAATATAAATTTTTCAAACTTTGATTTAATTTATTTGAATTGCGTTTCATTCGGAAGAATACTTTGTAACCCAGACAACGATGCATTTGAAAACTGCATATATTAAAAGAGAAAATACAGTAAAGCACAGTTAACACGTCTTTCAATGTTCCGTTCAGAAAAGAGCCCACCAGCGGCCGAGCGGTAAAGTCGCTGAACACTGGTAGTTCGGTCCGAGGTTCGAATCCCGCGAACGGGCTGGCTGCATGGGCGTTTTCGTGGTTTTCCCCATGTGTAACGTGTATACGAGCCAGTTTCCCTTAGAAAGTCCTCCACGAAAGGCATCCCTCCCTTTAGGCAGATAGCCCTCGAGGCTTTGCCATAATCACACACACACAAAAAAATTCCCGTTCAGAAAAGATATATATAAATAAGAGAGATGTATAACCGACATTTTAACTTAGGATGACTTGCATAAACTGCTTTAAACAGTTTTATCATTGTGCCCATTGCTTTACACAATTTTATCCTACATTTGGTTTCTTAAAATGTTATTCATATTTTAGTCAAATATTTTATTTCTGAAATCGCAAGAATCAAATATCATAAGATTAAAAGGTTTTAAATTTTAAAAAAATACTAATACTAAATTCGCAAAAATTTATTTTTTCTTCTCTTTTTCTTCAGGCATTCTACTTTACTCTTGGTCTTTTTCTTTAGGCATTCTACAAGTATATTAAAAAGCATCCAACGTTTCGAAATATCTTGATATTTCTAACAATAATTTTGAATAAAGTTATCGCCTTTCATTTCATAAAGGCCCATAAACGGCCGAGCGGTAAAGTCGCTGAACACTGGTAATTCACTCCAGGGTTCGAATCCCGGTAAATGGGCTGGTTGCATGGGCGTTTCCGTGGTTTTCCCCATGTGTAACGTGTATACGAGCCAGTTTACCTTAGAAAGTCCTTCACGAAGGCATCCCTCCCTTTAGGCAGATAGCTCTCGTGTGCTTTGCCATGATTAAATAATCCAATCCAATCCAATCCTTAATTAAATATAATTGATTTGTAACTTCTACAAGAGCTGACGGTAAGAATTGAAGTGTAAATAAATAATGTCGTGTGCAATCTTGATTAATATAAAATTAAAAATATTTGCATAGAAAAATATTTTCATTCAGACAGAAAGTTTTTTTAAAATATTTGCAATTACTTTATAAGAAGGATTTATTAATAACCGTAATAATTACTTATATTACTGATGATTAGGATTCAGTTCTTAACAATTACATTCTAAATTAGAATTTTAAGGATATAATGAAAATACGCTACGCACAAAAATACATTTTAGGATAAAAAATTAGTTGATATTTTATGTTTTAAAACTTCTTAAATTCATTTAATAAACATCGTATCCTCGTTGTTAATTGAATCCGGAATGTTGGGTGACGTTTATATAATTATTCTTACTTGTCCACAGAACATGCTGACTTATCTAGCCATTAAGTAGCTGCAGATCATTTCTATATAACCATTGAACGTCCATTAATTCAGTCTCTAGAGGGTTGTATGTTTATATCATAATTTGACTTTTATAAAAATGATTATTCTAAATCTTATGTTTCTATAAAAATATACTGTGCTTTAAAAATGTGGATGAAAATATCAGCCGCTCTTTCAGCCACTTCAAAAGCAACAGTTTGTTTAGAAATAAATTATGCAGTTAATGTCATAAAATTCAAATAAATATCAAACGAAAATTCTCAGTTTTAGACAATTCGATTTAAACGAAGTAAAGTAGCAGACGATAAAACGCCGAAGGTAAATATTTACTCTTACAAAAATTTACTCTTATTTTTTTTTAAAGGAAGATAGAGAGAAATTAAAAAAAAAAAAAAAAGTTAAAAATTTGAATAATATCATCTGTATTTTTTTTAAATAGCTTCTCATATAGTATTTATAAATATTTATTACGCATCATTGAGGGAAAAAATCTCATATAATTAATTCTCCGTAAAATTTTACTTGAAATTTAAGGTTAAAAATAGCTGTGGCAAGTTCACTGTAACAAAAATCCATAGACCACATTTGGCGTTATTATCGCTCAAAAAAAAAAAAAAAAAAGATGCCAAATTTCAAAACTCGAAAATATGTAAATTCGTGTATATCTTAGAAAATTTTGAATAAAAAAGTCTAATTTTTTGCAGGTATTTTATGCTTAGAAATACATCTACTTTAAGATGATGGTAAAAATTTGATAGGTTATAATTCAAAATTTTTTTCGAAAAATTTATAAAAATTATTTAAAAATAGAAATTTAAAAAATAAAACACAAAAAAGGGTGAATTTTATTTGGAATGAACCTAAATTTCGAAATGTGAGAGAAAAAATCAAAAAAGTTTAATCTAAAAAGAGATATTAATAAATATTTGCCAAATTCAATTAACATTGAGGAGCTAAAATTTTGAGAGCTAATATTTTAAAAACTACTCGTACGATTTTTTACAAAACTTAGTATTTTGGGATAATTTGAGTCATAGAATCGAAATATGGAAAACAAATGGTGTTATTTCAGAAAAAGTCCGATTTTGTGTCAAAATACCTATGTTAGAATAGTGCTATATATAAATCTAATATATATCCTAAGTCGCGCTTTCGAGACATGAAAAACGAGGTTTGAATTTTGTCAATCGGCCCAGTAGAACGGGAGATACAGCACTGTCCCCCCTTTTTTTTTTTTGAGCAGTGTACAATCTCTTCTGTCGATGCCATGTAATTTTGAACGAATTCTCTGAATTTATATTTAATTATCTCTAGCCATTTAAGTTATATTTATTATGTCTGAAGAAAATCAAGAAAAAGAGGCACGGTTATTTGTAACTGTTTAGTACGAAATATGAAAAATTACGTAGCAGACTTCTAGAAAGCTTAGAATTTAATTTCACTGGAGAATAATAAAATTCTAACTCCATTTGATTTAGATAACATTTAACGTATATGGGAAAATTCCGCTTTAAAGCGGATATTCTGTGAATAAAAGGAATTTATGCTGTCAAGCGCTTTGTTCTTCCTTTTTTTAAGCACATACATTTCCTTGATTTCAGAAAAGATTCGACTGTATTTTATTGTTTTAATAGCTCTCTGTGGTTCTTTTTGCTCTACTTTCACATAACAACTTTTATCTCGTTGTTTCCGCAATAATGTTTTATCGTCTGCAATCTAATTTATAGAATTTCCGTTCCATTTCATTTTCATTTTTTGTTCTTTAGCAAACTGCGAATGGAGTGAACATTTCTCTGTGACTACGTGCAAATAGTTATTCAGAACAGGCTTGGATTAAATGAAAATTTTTGTTTTTAATTACTGTACAGACATGCAATCAGTTTTGTGTTTCTATAAAACCGTTTTATTGGCTTTCGAATATTTGAAACAAATGTTTTTGTATGAAACATATTATTTCTCAAAGAATACGTTCTTTATAATAACGATATTTTAATTACTCACATTGAACGTTTTAGATTTGATCAAGCTATTATGATTATGATTATATTTTAATATTAAAAAATGCGTAAACCTATTTCTATAAAACCGTTTTATTGGCCTTCGAATATTTGAAACAAATGTTTTTGTATGAAACATATTATTTCTCAAAGAATACGTTCTTTATAATAACGATATTTTAATTACTCACATTGAACGTTTTAGATTTGATCAAGCTATTATGATTATGATTATATTTTAATATTAAAAAATGCGTAAACCTATAAAGTATTATATACTAGAAGCTTCACTGCCAGCCTTCGTCTGGCTTTTAAATGTACCGGAAAAATGGCTGAAGGGAAAACCAAGCGTTAAATTTAAAAGCTGCGTAGAATTTTACTCTGCATAACAACTTCATAAAATATAGTTATTACGTATAACAAAATTACAATGAAATAAGCAATATCCCTTAATACAAATATTAATTATCCTAACAAATAAATTAACCAACTTCCCTTTGCAAAATCTTAAGAACTCAAATGGTATAAAAGAGTTTAAGAACTTTGTTTCCTAAAAAAATCACTCAAAACTTTTAAATATCTTAAAAACAGTGAAATGAGCAATAAATAACATAAAAGAATGCAAAAAACAAAAAATTCTGAAAATCAAAGTATAATTAATGATGTTTTATCTTATATTTTCAAGAGAAGAAAATTACAATGAAATAAGCTATATTCCTTAATACAAATATTAATTATCCTAATAAAAAAATTAGCCAACTTTCTGTTGAAGAAAAAAAAAAGTCATGCAAAACTTTTCAATATCTTACAAACAGTGAAATAAGCAAAAAATAACATGAAAGCAACTCAAAAAAGATAAAATTCAGCGCAGAATTTTACTCTACAGAACAAGTTTATTAAAAAAATCAATAAAAATGTATTATGTATACATATAAATGACAGTGAAATATGCCAATCTCTTAAAAACAGTGACATAAGAAATACGAGGAAAACTTGTTGACAAACCCATATTTATAAAAGAATGAAACTATTCAAAATGATGCGATTTCATCAAAAATCTATCAACAACAAGACAGGATAATTGTTGCCAAAATCACATTTCTAAAGATGTGAGAAGTGTACTCAGAAGCTTCATTTAAAAATTTTTTTAAAAATACAAAATATTATCATTTTTCCAAAATTCTTTTTGTAAAAGCAGTCGCAAGGATCAAAGTTTAACATGTCCAAAAATCAAAGAAAAATAAACTGTACCTTTTAAAAAATAAACTTTTTTAGAAAAAATACCGTTTAAAAGGTGTTAAGCTGCCTTTGTTAAATAAATTCGTATTTAATCGATTTATTGAAACACTAAATTTATTTTAAGTTCGTAAAATAGCTAAGTGCCTACGTTTCATGACGATGTGAAAATGGAGTGTGTAGAGTAAAATCTCGCTTTCCGATAGCCCACTATGTCTCAAAATTTCGTCACAAAACATAAGATAAAAAAAAAAAATTCGAATTCGAATTTCGAAAAAATCGGTTCGAGGTGCACTGGCTCTTGTCTAGATGCACCTCTGTACCAAATTTCGTAGCCGTGGGTCTATTAGCAGCGCTAACGAAAGACACACACACACACACACACACAAGACAGACTCTTTCTTTTATTATATGTAGAGACTATCATAAATCCAAAGCAGAGGAATTAAGGAGTATGTCTTGGGCTGTCTTAATTAATATTAATTAGTATTACGTAATTGGTAATTATTATCTTGGATTGTATTAACTTTCCCATCTTTTCCATTACTGAACACTTCCTTTGTATTTCAACTGTCAAAAACAAAAATGAACATTTGCATCAGTTAAAGAGGAAGTAACAAATATTAATTACATAATTGTATTTCTTCATGAATGTGTAGGAATATGGTTTATCTGAATATAAATAGCTAAGCAGCTTTATTTAACATTAATTTTATCTTAACAGAACTGCTTTCAGTTCTACTAAATTCATCCAAAACACTTTTTCAGTCGGTGAATTGGATTTACTTCATGCTTTCCATACTTCATGCTTTCTGTAAAAGTCAATGATATGAATTTTAATCCGTATTCTCCACCTATTTATAAATCCAACAACTTTTAATCGAATTAATTTTCTATATTTAGATGGAGTCATCTTATTTGTTTTATTTCAGTATTTTTCTATTTTCCTTCATTAACGAAGGCGTTATTATTTAGTACTAATAAGTTCTCAGAAACTCATTTGTGTTTCTGTTTGTGGTACTTTTCTTTAATTTAATTGCAGCTGAAGAAGTTAGTAATGTGCATTCGCTGAACTGATTCTTCTAAAATAAAATGGACGATAAAGAACGTTGTTTCGTCTATTTCGTCAGTGTTAGCTAGCAGGTAATTCCTTTCCTTAGTCTCTTTTAGTCTGTTTGAGTCTAACAACTTATTACAAATAACAGAAGACAATTGAAAACCTCTTATGCATTCCTTCGCTCCAAAAGAGGCATATAAATACAAAACAGTGGCTAAGCAGCGACTAAAAATCATATTTTATAACTCAAGACAAGAGTGCTTATCGCCTTCAGTATAGCTCACCAACTTTTGCGGTCTTCTGTCCATCTTTTCCGAAGTATATTTCTCATTGTATCATGAAGTTGTGATACTTTTCACTTCCTATCATTCATCTTCAAATCAATTTGATTTTACTTCTTACTTTCTGTAGTCCTATGTTGCTATTCAAGTTTGTCTCCTGTCATTCCACTCAGTTTTGCTTTCATTTCTCCGACCACTAACTGCCGTGCGATAAAGTGGCTGAACACTGGTACTTCGATTTGAGTTCGATTTCGGGCAAACTGACTGCAAGGGCGTTTTCATAGTTTTCTCACGTGTTAAGCTTGTCCAAGCCAATTTCCTTTAAAACGTCCTTCACAAAAGCCTCGCTCCTCTTAGGTAAATAGCCCTAGAGTGCTTTGCCATTACCAAATAATAATATTCCTTGATAATGCACCTCATCACTATGGGTGCGCTATGCACCCCACAATTTTATACAGCCTTCATTTCTTAAAGAATGGACGAAAATTGGGAAAGTAAACTCTGTGTGGCTAAACAACAAAGCTATACAGCAAAATGAAGCTGAAGAAAGAAGAGAGGAGGCGTTGCGACGCAATTAGCTTTTATATCGAATTCCATTTCAGATCACATGACAGATTACGGTCCAGATGTTGAGTTCAAATTTCATAGATAAGTGCGCAACACAGATTAGATGACGGATCTTTTTAGTTTAGTTAGAACAATTATTTCTCTGTTATTTTTAGAATGAAGACAGGAGTTAAAGAGCTATTATTAGTTTTTTATTTGAAAGATAGAAGTTTTATATTTTATATTGATATATGGATAATCTAAAATAGAATAATAAAAGTTATATTGTTTAGTGAAGTTAAAAACAATAATTGGGTCTAAAAAAGGTTTTTTTAAAAAAAAAAAGGTTTTTTGGACTCAATTATTGCTTTTTATTATTCTATTTTAGATTATGCATGTATCAGAATAATTCATATTAATGCAATAACTCATGTTTTGAAGCAAGGAATCTAATTTCCAGCAGTAAACTTTATTTTAAGGTGCCATTTCAGGGCAAAATTCGTTTTCATTTTTAGATAAAATGTAATTGGAAACGCAAAGTACTACATTAAAGCTACTTTTTTATTTAAAAGTTCAGTTTTAATTAGATCAAGTATTACATTTAACTGGAAACACATTTTACATTAAAATAGATAACACACAATTTCCATTATTCGTTCCCACCTCTAAAATATATGCAGGAATTCAATGTGTATTCCTAAAAAAATTATGAAACTAATAATCTCATATCTAATAATAAATATATTTAGTTTACGCGATTAAATTTCAGTGAAGTTCAAATTTCACTCTTAATTTTATAGTAAATCACACTGGCTGTATTTTTGCTTAAATTCTTAACCAACTGAATAACTGTTTTTGTATCACAGGTAACAAGATGATAGAAGAAGAACGAAAAGAAATAGAAAGACTTAAAACGAAGTTATTCGAAAGCGAAGCCAGAGCAAAACATTTAGAAAATATATTAGAAGCTAAGGATAAAGATCTTGGGCGTTTAAGAGAAGTAAGTTATTCTGTTTCAAACTTAATGTCTCTTCTAAATACGCGTCGAATTTCTTTCTTTGTATCTGATATCATTATGTATAACATATCTTTATAAAGAATGGAATATTGCATTAAAATAAGCTGAAATTTACATCTTATGATATAGTTCATGTTATCAATAGCCTTATATTTTAAGGTATTTAAAAGGGAAGGGCATTCGAATCCGTGAACTGTATAAATTTTAAAAAGGACTCCAGGTTCAAAATCCTTGCATTTTCGAAAACTTAATATTTTTTCGACTTTGTTTAAACATTTTAAAACGAACTTTTAAAAAATTAATCTTTTACTCAAAATTTTGTAATGAATAGTTTTTGAAATTGCTATAAATGCTCTTAAAAAAACGAATACAATTTTTGCAATATTCCTTACACTTTGGTTCTTTTAGGTACTCGTAAACGCAACAGTGCAAATTTGCTTTCACGAACTATTAAAAAGAAAATTTTTTTAAATATTTTTTCTGCTGGTGTTTCTGCTGTTATAATTTAAAAAAGAAAATTGTGAAGAATTGGGCTATTATTCAAATATTTTTAAAGCATGTTCATAAAATGTATCACAAGATTAAACTTTTAATTATGTATTTCATTTATTAAATTCTGTTTGTATCTTAAAAGATACAAATTACTAATTAAAAGTAAGTGTAATATTTTTTAAACTTTATTCTTCAATAAACGCCCATTTCAAATTTTGCTCTAGTTAAATTTCTAACTTGTTCTTAATATCAAATAAAGATTTCTTTTCCTTATTCTTATATGAAAGATTCAAGAAATTCAAGAATCTTCTAGCATTCGGAGTCGGATTCGAGAAATTTTATTACAAGTCATTTTACATTTCAAATTTCAATATTCTTGAATTGAGACGTTATGTATCCTGCATTGTAAAAAAGGGAAATTTTATGTGTAGTGATTTACCTTATAAGAAATTATTATTGTGTAAAAATATTTAATTTTTAGTAAAGTGGCTTGAACATTATTTAAATACAGGGTGTTTCATAGATCATGGGACAGATCTGGAGGGGTGGTGGAGCGTACTAAAACATGCACTTTTTTGTATAGGAATGTAGGGTCTAAAGTGACGGGTTAAGGCAGAAACGCAAAAAAACGACACGAGAGGAAAATGTGTTTATGTTCAAAATCAACGCAAAGGGCTTCTTTGCAGCAATACAGTATTCACAATAAATGTTCAAAAAAGGGAACATTAACAGTAATAAGAACTACAGCTGTGATTGGCTGGCAATGCAGTGGTAGAGGGCGGTAGTTGGCCGGACAAACCACGATCCAATGCATCAGAGGATCATTCGCAACTCAGATGTCGAGCGTGATGGGTGAGTTTACGCACAGGGAAGGCTGACATGCATCTCGTGTATGATGCTGCTAATGGGAATGGCAGAGCAGCGCTACGGTTGTTCCTGGAACGGTTTCCGAACAGGCGTATGCCGAAGCACACAATGTTCGAGAGGTTGCATCGGTCTCTGTGTGAAAACGGGTCATTTGAAACCACCTCTGACACTAGGAGTGGAAGAAACAATGCACGACAACCTCGCATTGAAGAATCTATCTTGAACATTGTGCATGAATCACTGACCTCAGACAAGTACAAGAGCTATTGCACGTCGTCTGCAGCTGAGTCAGTCCACCTTTTGGAAGTATTTCACCTTTGGAGTATTTCATGAAAATGGTTTGCTCCCATACGATTTGCAGAGAGTTCAAGCCTTGCAAGAGACAGATTACCTTCTTCGAGTTCATTTCTGTCATTAGTTCTTGCAGCTGTGTGCGGCGCAGGCAGATTTCCCATCGGATGTGATATTCACGGACGAGGCAACTTTCTCACAGGACGGCATCTTCAATAGCCACAACATTCACATGTGGGCAACTCATAATCCACACGGCACACGTCCACATGCATTCCAAACCCGCTTCTTCGTGAATGTGTGGGCGGGTATTGTTAACGACTACCCCATAGGCTCATACCTCTTACCTGCACGTACAACTGGCTTATGTTATCATATTTTTCTGCAAGAGGTGCTACCGGAATTGCTGCAGGATGTTCCGGCTGTCGTTCGTGATCGCATGTGTTTCCAGCATGATGGTGCACCAGGCCATAACCACGTGCGGGTCCGCAATTACTTGGATGGGACATTTTCGGGCCGATGGATTGGCCGTGGTGGACCCGTTCGATGGCTACCCCGTTCGCCAGATTTATCCAGCTTGGATTTTTTTATGGAGGCCATCTGAAGAGCATCATTTACGAGACTCCAGTTGACTCAATGGAGGACCTCGTTGCACGACTATCCATTGCGGCTGCAAGCTTGCGCGAAATGCCTGTCGTTTTCCAAATGTTCGTCAGTCCCTTGTGCGACGTTACCAAGCATGTATTAGTGCTGGTGGTCGCAATTTTTGAATATTTATTGTGAATACTGTATTGCTACAAAGAAGCACTATATATTGATTTTGTACATAAACACGTTTTCCTTTCGAGTCGTTTTTTTGCGTTCCTGCCTTAACCCGTCACTTTAGACCCTACATTCCTATAAAAAAATGCATGTTTTAGTACGCTCCACCACCCCTCCAAGTTTGTCCCATGATCTATGAAACACCCTGATTATATTATACAGCTATGTTTCCTAAATGTGTATTTTATAAAAGAAAGTGTTTATTTCAAAATTTTATGTAAGCTTAAATGTTATAAATATGAATAATTGGTGTTTAAGTTGTTCAGGAAATTATATTTAATCGATGTTATACAGTGTGATGATGATCGATGTGAAATAAGGCCTGTGAAATTTGATTTTGACATAAACCTATAAGTACAGAATTATAACTTTACATGAAAATCGAATGAATATGAAATGGTAATCAATGGCTGTGACCATAATGTAAAAACATTTGTTTACCTCTTTGTTACGAACGACTGAACGATTAAAAATCGAATAAACCGCAGTAAATTAATTGACTATGTAAGATAAAAAATAAAATTTAGCATAGCCAAACATCAGATTTATTTCACTATAAATTTGTTTCAAAATGTAACCCTTTATTTATTAGAATATTTGATGGATATTTACACATAAACAATATATACAAAATATCTGGAGGAAGATTTTTGAATTTATTTAATGTGATAATACAAATGCGGAAAAAAAATGGTAAAAATTATTTTGTTGAATATCATTTTAAATAAGGATATTATAGTTGAATTCCTATCAAAAAGTTTAGGTTAAAGATGTATTGAAATTTAAGTTATTTAGTTGTAATTCCTGCCTATTCGTAAAGCATAATTGTCTAACATTCTCTGACGATTTCATCCTGTCGCTCAAAACCATATCCGCTGTTTTAAAATTATAAGCCAAAGCATTGCTGCCCAAACTCTTGATGTCAGGCCATTGACAAACTCACGGCAAAGAATGAGAAAGACTGGAGGAGTTTAAATAGCTAGCAAATGTACAGTTTATATATACTATATATGCGTTTTGGCAGTGCGTAAGAATGCAGGTTATTTCGTTTTGCTAGTTGTCCATCTGCTTACCGATCTGATTTTTGATGAGTGATTTCCTGCATTTGTGACGCTGAGATTTAGAAGTTATTAATAAATGAAGCCAGATTATTTAGGCACCAAAGCTATTTGTTAAGATACACATATTGGAGTTCTAAAACCCCATAAACAAAGGTAGATAAATTTTGTTAAAATTAATTATATCTATAAAATATGGTTTATGTTCTATCTGAGTTCATGAAAATTAGAATTCTAGGTAAGCATGCATCAGGCTACAATTCGTTAGAAGCAAAGGGATATTATTGCAGTTAAAAGGCAGTTAGGTTAAACCTTACATGCTCAAGCCCATTTTGCTCCACAAATGAACACACGGTATTCATACATTAGACCACTAAGTGCACTTAAGTCATACTATTCTTAATGAGGATCACAGAACAAGATATTTTCCCCAAATGTTTCAATATTCTCTAAATCACTACTCTCTATACTCTGAGCCTTAACAAACCTCTAACGGCAAATTTTACTTTAGCTATAAACTCTTTAACCTATAGAAAAAATACGTAGCGTATATTTCCAAACTAATCTGTGTGTAAATCGAGGCGTAATAGTTTGTTTGCAAAACTTCGTCCAAACTTGAACCAAAATTCAAATCCATACATAAACCGAATTTAAAACTGTCTAATAAATCCAAACATATGTGTCGTCCAAAGGGCTAATTTATTGTGTAATCTATCTAGACCTATCCGATAAGCTGATTCTAAATGCCAATTCACCATCGGTTTCCATTCGAAATATAAAACATTGAAAGAAAGGGGACTTTTGGTCTGAATAGCTTCTCTTTCTCAGTTGTTCCAGAATTTTGGTAATAGCGGTTTGGTAATCGTCAACACTTTTGGTAGCAGCGTGATGAATTTTACTTTGGTTCTCAGTTGCCCCAATCTCAAGCAATCACAGGATTCCCCCCCCCCTTCAGTTACGCTTTCGCATTTGCGAGTAAAGTACGATTCTTCTTTTCTGATACGGGAAGGATACCCACGAAAACAACGTCATTATCTTTGAGACAAATGATATCGATGGTAATGAAGAAATGGAGGATGATAACATTTGAATTCGTATTATAAGGCCAATCAAAAACTTCAGCAGTAAGCACTTTGCGAAAAATCCCTTCGCTTATACTATATGGAAATATACGGTAATTGAAAAATGTATAATCTTCGAATTTGCTCAAATTTTTTTTTAATGAAGTGCCTTTTGCTTTCGGGTTTCATCACCTCTTTCAATATACTTGGTGTAAGATTGCTTAAGGACTTAATCTTTCCCTGAGCAACGAATTCTCTGAAAATGATATGCAAACACTATCCAGAAAACTATACCCAGAGGTTTATAAAAAATTTTAAGTCAAGTGGCGTATTTTCAATTTAAGAGACAACCGCAATCTATGAATCTAAATACAGTTTTGGCCACTGTGCTGTTGCTTATTTTAAAAGCCGTTTATCTGAGTAAAAGTTTTGAATGCCTGACGTTGGTCAGGCTTGGTAAGTATAAAAAATTAGTAATGAATTTTCGTTAGATACAGACATTGTTGTAGCTTGGCGTAGAATTTGTTGAAAGTTTAAGTTAACCAGTATATTTTAAATTTACAGTGACAGTGAGTTGCCATAAATCTACCATTTGAACTGATTGTTCTGTGTTATTTCAGTTACGGTCCTGCAAGTTGTCAGTAATAAAGTTTTACGTTAATATTTACTTTCTTAGTTGTATCCTGTCACCATTAAGAAAAGCAAAAATTCGGCAAGAAATTGAGCTAACTTCTAACTTTGGTTAGCCGTCAGACGCAAGCATATGTTCATTATTTCAATTTAAGTAATTAGATACTTTTAGAGGATACAGAGTAAATTATTATATACATTAACACTGTTAGGAGTATTATTACTCAAGTAGGTCTGCAGTTTGTATGAGAGCATGCACAATAATGTACAGTATAACCCAAACTTTCAGGCAAAGTACATATCTGTTCTAGCTAAATTATTCAGAAGTAAAACAAAGTGTGATGAAAAGTGTTTATAGTTCCGATATTCTCTTTTGCCTCACTTTCCACCTGGTCTTACGCTTCATCAACCCTTTCTTCTCTTCATAATTATTATGCCCAAAATTCTAGGATTTCGTAAACAACAGCTAATTTTAACCAGATACAGGGAACGTTTGATAAGTTAAAAAACATGAAGGGAATAGTGAAAATTTTGAAAAGTGAAATCAAGAATTAAACTTCAAAAAAAAATGTTAGAGCTAATTTTTAATTCTAAATTCCGAGGTACTGTACCAGGTGACAAGGCACCCGGACGGCTTTCTATGACTACTCGGGTATTACCCTGGCCCTGCAACCATCTTGAGTCTTCACAGTTGTAAGATGCTTTTATGTTTATTGCAGGTGCCCTATTCCGGCCTGCAGAGGTCTATGCCCATTTTTTCTAGTTTGGCCATTATGCATTTAAGCTTTTGCCGCGTGCCTCGATGTTTTATGAGAAGGCGTTTGAAAGGTAGAACATTGGTAGTTGGGAATTTTATGTGCCATTCTGCTGTTAAGGGGCACTCAGTGACATAATGGTCTGGTGAGCCCACGTTGCCACAAACACACAAATCAGTTGTTGCTAGACCCCTTTCTGCAAAGTACGTCGGAAAGGGGCCGTGAACTGTTATATATCGCGTGAGGTAGGGCGATGAGATGAGCCGGTCCACCTCTACCTTGGGCAGGAACTCATATGCTCTGCGGCCTTGCGGGATTTGGTCCCATTCATTCTGCCAGTTTCCAATGGCGGACTCCTCTATTTGCCTCTTTAGGCATGACCGGGGCAGGGGCACCTGAATCTGCTCCGTTTCCTCATTTTGGGCAGCCTTCTTGGCAAGAGCGTCTGCTGCTTCATTTCCCTGGATTCCGGCGTGCGCCTTCACCCAGGAAATTTGGATTCTCATTGACTTTTCTTGTAGACGGAGGACTTCTTGCAGGTGCGAGATTAGTGCGGAGCGCTGGAGAGGGTTGTTGATAGCATAAATGCTTGACAGGCTGTCAGTAAATATCGTAGCTCGACTCTGCCGTGTGTCAATTGCCCATTTCACTGCCTTTGTGAGGGCAACTACTTCCGCTTGGTACACTGAGTTCTGTGCTCCCAGACGGCCCTTCCATTCCTTTGCTATGTTTCCTTTTATATAGGCTATATAGGCACTGCCTACAGCGTTATCAATTTTTGACCCGTCTGTATAAAGCACGGCCCCTGGTCCGTCTAAGCGCGGGGTTAACGCTGGTGAGTGGAAAGTCCTTATGCCCAGTCCATATTCCGACGGATGTGTGCTTAGTTTGGACCTGCGTGTTTCGTAGACTTCTGGCAGATAGCATGTATCCCCATATGTGCATGGCTGTTGGAGTTGCGTCACGTTTGCAATTGAGGCTTCTTGCTGCGCTTTGATTGGGAGCGGCATAAGCCCTGCTAATACCGAAGCGGCCGCAGTCGACGTTGTCCTGTAGGTCTTCGTTATGGCCAGGACAAATGGTCGCTGTGCACTACTTAGCAATTTTGCCTTTCTGACTGTCATCGGGGCGGCCCAGATGGCTGCTCCGTAGGTTAGGACCCTCTCCGCGACAGTGGAGTAAAGTATCTTGTAGATATTGGGCCGAAGGCCCCAGTGCGGGCCTTGCATTTTTTGCAGATTGTTTGCGATTCGGCGAGCCTTTTCTCTTTGGGCTTTAAGGTGAGGCAGCCAGGTGAACTTTTCATCCAATATAATACCCAGGAGTTTTAGTTCTCTGACCCTTTTGATGGTCTTCCCATTAAGCTGGATGGTTGGGTTTCTTATTAAAGTTTGGCCTGGCTTATGATAAATTATATATTTCGATTTTGCCTCAGAAATTATTAGCTTTTTCTCCTGACATAGCCGAGAGAAGGTATCAATTACATCATTGCAGTTTTGCTGCAGTTCATCTCTACTCTTGCCGCCCACCACAAAGGTCGCGTCATCCGCAAAGGCTACTATCTGGGTATGGGACGGCCATTCGTATCGTAGGATGGAATCGAAAGTTGCATTCCACAAATCTGGACCCGCGCACGATCCCTGTGGACAGCCTTTTGTCTGGCTTCTGGTTATGACACCGCCAGTGTGTGTTACTATGAATTTTCTATTGGACAGGTATTGCTTGAAAACCTGCAAGAGGTTATCAGGGATCCTTGCCTGGTGCAGAGCCTCTAAAATTGAGGGCTACCACAGAGAGTCAAATGCGCGATGCAGGTCCAGACTTAGGACCGCTGCATGCTGTTTCCTTTCATGCAAGTGGCTGATATAGTCTCTTATCTTTGATAGGGCAGCAATCGTTGAGCGTAGCTCTCTGAATCCATATTGTGCGTCAGAGATTGCCCCACTCTGCGTCATATGAAATTTAAGCCGCTGGACTAAGAGCTTCTCATAGAGTTTCCCTATTACCGGGAGAAGACAAATCGGCCTAAACGAGGATGGGCTGTTTGGATCCTTCCCTTCTTTCTTAAAGAGCACAATCTGCCCCGTTTTGTAAGGTTCCGGAAAGCTTTGCAGTGCTAGCAGTTTGTTAAAATAACGCGTGAGAAAGCCGGATCTTGCTTTATGTATTGCTCTCAAGATTGGATAGTCTATTGAGTCCGGACCAGGGGCTTTACTTTTCGGGAGAATTTTGATCGTTGCGGAGACTTCCTTCTCCGTAAATGGTATATCATCTGGGACAGATGTGTGCAGCGTATAAGCCTGGTGGTCGGACGGATCTGTAATATCCTCTTCCGGAAGTACGGTGTCAAGAATTGTCCTGAGCGTGATTTCTGTTATGTGTCCAGCCTGCTGCCCTGCAAAGGCTCTTAGCTCCGGTGGTCTGTAAACTTTGTTCGAAGCTATCTTGTGGAGAGCACCATAGACTTCTACATTCTTAGTACAGAACTCCCTCCAGCTGGCAAGTTTTGCGGCTGCAATTGCCCTTTTGTACTGAGCTTGCTCTTTATTATAAAGAACACTAAGGGCTTGCCTCCTGTCTGGGTCTCTTTCGCTCTTCATCTTACGCCTAAGTGGCCTGGTGCGACTGCGCTGTGCACGGAGCTCTTTCGTCCACCAGTTTGCCACTCTTAAAACTTTTGGTGATTTCAGGCCTAGGGTGGCATCACAGATAGATTGAATATCTCGTATCATACTGGTGGTTAAGTCGTCAGCATCCTTTATGTTCTGACATTTCATAAGTGCCTCGTCCACCTGCTCTAGTACTGGTCCTAGCCTGCTTACAAGTTGTTTTAATTTTCTGCCATTGGTTCTA
Organism: Stegodyphus dumicola; assembly: GCF_044657685.1. Taxonomy (NCBI): domain Eukaryota; kingdom Metazoa; phylum Arthropoda; class Arachnida; order Araneae; family Eresidae; genus Stegodyphus; species Stegodyphus dumicola. The sequence continues at coordinate 241,108,835 of NC_140768.1, read as the reverse complement.
TAACGCTTGTTCATAAACTGCGCATGTGGCTGACCTATCTGGAACGTTATATAGCGATGGTCCGAGTTTGAGGGAGTGTCACTTACGGTCCAGTGCTGTATTTTCTGAGCCAGACGCGCTGTTGACAGAGTGATGTCGGGCCATCCTTTTCCCATTTGGGTCTCGAAGGTCGGCAGACTGTCCGGCACGTTATGAAGAATGAGTCCGTTGCATGCAATGAAGTCCACAACTTCTCTACCTCTTGGGTCTGTGGTCGGATATCCGAAGTCCTCCGCATAAGAGTTAAAATCTCCTGCCAATACATGGTGTGCAGGCGGGTAGGACGTAAGGATATTCTGCAAGGCATCTAATGTGGGAGAAACGTCTACTGTAGGTGGAATGTAAACATTCGTGACCAGGACACTCAGTCCCATAGCCTCGACTGCAATTGTGACCATGTCTCTTGACTTTGCTAGCACAACTGGCAACCATCTGCTGTGGCAACAAACTACTGCCGCTCTTGTTCCCTCACTTCCTGAATCCTGGATGACGGTCCATTGGAGGGGAAATTCTGCTGCTTGCCCTGCATAAAGAAAAGGTTCTTGAATTAAAAGGAAGTCCGCCTCTTCCTCCATAGCATATTGCACTAGCTGTGCAGTAGCCGCGCGCGCTCTTTGGAGGTTGATTTGGACAAATTGAGCACATTGCTTTCCTCTGTTCTTGAATTCACTTCCATTACTTTTGTAAATTAATTGACTTTTAAGGTAAAATTACTAACTGTGAAAATACTTGACTTGCTTCCTAGAGAGTTGCGCTTGTTATTAAGTGAACTGGCTGTTGTAGTAGGTAGACGATGCCTTGCTTGCTGGGCTATTAAATTAGTTGTCCTCGCCGTAGTCAGTACGTGCTTTAATCTTCTGGATGTGCGCATGGAATGTTGGGCAGTTTGCTGCGTACGCTGCATGGTGTGTATCCACTTTAACCTTTGAATCTCTGTTTGCTATGATGCAGTTAATGCATACAGGCAGTCCGCCTTACATTCGTTAATGTCATGACAGCCTCCGCAGTAAGCGCAGTAAGGCCTGTGGCAGCAGTCTTTCGACGTATGTTCCAGGTCCTGACAGCGGAAACAGCGCTTGGCTCCTGTAAACTCGTAGATACTATGTTCCCTCCATCCTTGGAGCAATCTTCGTTTGGACATGAGGACATGAAAGGCACCAGGGGTACATTCAATCACCCACTTTGTGGCTCTATTCCTTCTGTCCGGGCGCTTGAAGAGGACTCTACACTCTTCATTCCCAAGATTGCAAGACTTTTGTAGCATTTCTTGTACTTCCACCTCCGAGGTGCCGTACGGTACATTGTCGATTGTGCATTTCGGTGTTCTCTTCCGTGGCGTGCGTACTGTATCCTTTAGGTTATCGTGCTGAGCTAGGAACTGACTTATCTTCTGTACTTCATCCTTGTTGTTGCATCGCACCGCCACACCTCCACTAAGTTCCACCGCCACACCTCCACCAAGTTCGTAATGCCCCGAAGGTTGACACACAGATCTTCAATTTGGACATGCTTTTCTAGTACCCCGCGTATATCCGCACTCTTTTCATCACGTTTAGGGAGGATCAGCAGTGTCGGCATGTTCGTGACTTTCCTTTTCCATCTCCGCTTTACCGCTTGCGCGTACGTAGGTTGGCCATCTTTGCCCTCTATAACCGGGTGCTCATCCTGCTGTATAGTATCTTTGCTTGCATGGAGCTGCTTCACCTGTCTTTTTGCATTTTGCTGAATCGAGTGAGCAAGTTCACAACAAAGAACCGTCGACGTGTTTACTCCTATGTCTGCTAGGGTTGGACTCTCTGCAAGGTGTGGGCCTCTCAAGGCTAGCGTTTCCAGAGCGTCCAGAGCACATAGCAGTCGCTCACGAAGATCTTGAGGTAGGAGGAATTTGCTCCTTCTATGAGTGCTGACTGTCTTTCTTATAAATTCGTAGAGCAGGTGAACTTTGCCTTGATGGTCTTGGTCACTGTCGAGTATCTCTTGCGGATCGAAATCCGACCTTTGCATCTGAGGCTCTCCTTCCGACTGTGCAGATGAGTTACGTGTCATTCTTGAATCACCGATACACGTTGAGCACTTTTCACTTAATAACACATTTATATCACTTTCACGTTAACACTTGTGTCACCTTAATCACTTTAAATCAGTGTTGATGGAATTCACCACGTAATATCACTTTCACGTAAACACTTTGGATCACTTTTAAATACGTTAAAACACTTTAAATCACACTATAAATCACCGTTGACAGAACGTAAAATTTTAAATCACTTTTCGCGTAAATCACTTAACACTTGAAAACAGTTTCACCATACAATATCAACACTTAATAACACTTTAAATCACTTTTCACCTGTGCCACGTACATAACTTTCACGTTAATTTGACACAATAACACACTTTTCCACTTTAAGAACACCACATAAATGCCTTGTATATTATTAGAAAGTTCTGGAATTATTGCTGGGTTGGATGTAACAGGTACATTTTAATACATAAATATTGAGTGCTATAATCAATAGTGACCAGCAAGTAAATTGAAGACACGTTAACACTTTGGATCACTTTTAATCACGTTAAATTACACTACAAATCACCGTTGACGGAATGTAAACACTTTAAATCACTTTTTGCGTAAATCACTTAACACTTGAAAATACGTACACCATGCAATATCGAAACTTAATAACACTTTCACGTTAACACTTTAAATCACTTTTTGCATAAATCACTTAACACTTGAAAATACGTACACCGTGCAATATCGAAACTTAATAACACTTTCACGTTAACACTTTAAATCACTTTTCACCTGTGCCACGTACATAACTTTCACTTTAATTTGACACAAAAATATACTTCCACTTTAAGAACACCACATAAATGTCATGTATATTATTAGGAGATACTGGTAATATTGCTGGGTTGAATGTAACAGGTACATTTTAATACATAAATTTCAGTGCTATAATCTATAGTGACGAGCACGCAAATTGCAGACACGTTAACACTTTGGATCACTTTTAATCACGTTAAATCACTTTAAATCACACTATAAATCACCATAAACACCTTAAATCACTTTTCGCGTAAATCACTTAACACTTGAAAACACTTTCACCATGCAATATCAACACTTGATAACACTTTCACGTTAACACTTTAAATCACTTTTCATCTGTACCACGTACATAACTTGAGGTACTGTACCAAAGGACCCAGTTTCGAATCCCGGAGAAGGAATGGATGTTTGTAAATGTATAATGTCTGTGCAGAATAGGGCACTCTAAATATGCGGCGAGCCAAAAGTACTCTCGAGAGCTTGGTGGTAGGATAAGAGGGATAGGAGACCCTTGGACCCGTCCCTCTCCGGCTGCTCTCCTTCAGAATTAGGATCTTAACAGAGCTAAATTGTTAAGATACAATAACATGCCGAATAAATACTAATTCAGAAGTCAAACAACAAAAATCAGCGTTAATTTACAAAATTTTCACAGGACTAGTTTCGATGGTTTTACCGAACCATCATCTTCAGCTGCAAAACCGCAAATGAACAAGATAGGAAATAATGAACATTATCTAATTTAATCTAACTTATCTAAACATTATTTCCTATCTTGTTCATTTGCGGTTTTGCAGCTGAAGATGATGGTTCGGTAAAACCATCGAAACTAGTCCTGTGAAAATTTTGTAAATTAACGCTGATTTTTGTTGTTTGACTTCTGAATTAGAGCTAAATTGTATTGTCACCTGTATGGTGCTAAAGGCTTGTGCCAACGACAGGCGCAGTCTTGCACTCCTTCCCACGATGATTTTCGTGGGTTTGTTCTAATGTTGCTGTCAGGGTTGTGAGATAAGTCACAACAACACAAATCAATCTCTCAGGCGTTTACAGAAACATCCATCAATTATTTCAGTTACTGAGAAATGCGGAGTTTCGTAGGTATTTGTATGCGAAAAGAAACTAAGATAATAAGATTATAAGGCTAAACACCAAAGTTTTTCTTGCTTTGAATGTTACCAAGCTGTTGTTAGTTAAAAGTTAAAAAGCTGGAAGTTTCATTAATGTAATTTTCTGGACTGCCGGAAGAATTATCGTCTCGTTTTGCTTATCAGTACCTAGTACGCTGAGAAAATACGACAAAGTAACAAAATTGAAAGGATTTACAGCTGGAGGTTACAGAACTTTAAAAAAATGCAAAATTAACTTCTACTTCTTTCTTCTGAACAAAAAACAATGATTCAGACTTTTAGAAATCAAAAAGTTAAATTGAAAGACTAACAGCCTGATTCTGTGATTTTCGCACAAACCTTTTATTTCAATCAAATTCATTCACCAGTTCGTACACCTATTAAAATGAACTTTACAAAGTGCTTTTTAATAAAATTTTTACATTTTGGAATTACTTGAAGCAGCAGAAAAAAAAAAAAAAAAAAAAAAACAGGAAAAAATTAATGTATGTGACTTCATCAAAGTAATGCAAAACGATCTAATTCTTAAACTATAACTACCTCGAATAGTTAGTTTACATTCGGTGCATCTACTGTATTGTTTTGTTTCACACTTTCAAGCATTCTGTTATATTAAATTGGAGAAGCATTGCATTATTTATCAATAACAGTGTAAAGCTTATTTTAATTAACGTGTTACTTCTTATGTTAATGTCTTTCCTTCACTTCAACAGTTTCGTCTACTTCATCAGAATATGTAAATGAAATAATTTATAAAGAAGAGAATATGAATCTAAGTTTAACAGTAAGTTGTAGGCAATCTCAGCCAGGCTTGGTGAAACTCCTCTGTTATTGTCATGTTTTAGTGCTACTGCTATAAGTTTGTGAGAGTCTGAATGAATTCAAGTTAGAAGTCTTCCAATAGCAAAGCCAGGTTATTAGGCTTTGAGTTTAAACTTCGATTTGCAAACACTTTGAATCTTTTGTACCAATCCAACCGTGAGCAACGGAAATTAATTTTGTTAATTGTTTTAGTTATTTAACTTCTAGTTGAAGTTTAAGTCCTTTTAGTTGTTTTAAGTTGCTGCAGTTACTTAGTGCTCTAATATTACTAAAAGGTAAAAAGAGGTTTAGAATTTATCCGGCAGTCTAAAAGATTAGATTACTGTTTAAATGTTCAGTCTTTAACCTTACTTTTACTGCTGGTACCCTTACTGCTAGTAAGCTCAAATAACTTTATAACCTGATAACAGTTTAAAATGAGTTCCGTTTCCACCATTATTAAGAATTTTTTGAAGTCTTGAGAAACACTGTATATCCAATAATGTTTCAGGATTCTCCCACAGTAATCGCAGTTAAAACAATTTCTGTATTGAAATTAGTATCTCTACTTGTTAAAAAACTGAGTTTCTGTGGCTATCAAAAAGCCATTATACCATTCAAACGTAATTTAAATATGCGTTTAATATTTCGAGTTGATGTAAACGTAACCATTGTTTCATTAATTAGATTAAAATCAGACTTACTGGCCTGTGATACAACAGTCAGATAATTATCCGTCTTGTTAGAGTAACAGGATTTTAGAAACAGTAATTAAAACGTGACATCCAATTAACTGTTGTGTGAGTAGGCATAGTTAGTTACCTATACTTTAAACTACTGACGCTAAACTATATATAATCAGCTAACTAAACGTTCGGATGCAGTTTTAATTATTTCATAAAATTCTGAAACAAAACGATTAGATTAAATTATTCGCTAAAGCGCAACTCCCTTTATAGGTTAATTTATCATTTGTTAGATAAAATTTTCCTTTTATGGATTTATGCGTTTTTTGTTATTAGTCTAAATTACCAGGCTGCGAAATAATAATTCTAGATTTAACATAGAATGTATATTATATGTAATAAAATTCAAATAAATAAATATATTTTAGATAATTTTGATTCACATTAGGTTATTTATTTCGAATATTAAATAATTTGAATTTTTCGTTAAAAACCGGGCGGTACCTGAATATGAACGTCCATGCAGATGAAAATAAATTCTAGCTTCCCAGAAAAGATGCTAATGGCAACAATTTCATTACTATATAGACCATCAGTCACTATGCACGCTGCATTTATACCAGATGATCCAAAAGAAACAAAAAATTAAAAATTCCATGCTTCGAAAAGTATAGAAGAAGCTCAGTGGCACGTCAGAACAGCTATCACAGAAATGCATCGAAAGATATGTGATTTTTTTTTCATAATGAAAGATATTATTACCAGATCATTTACATTATCCACCGACAGGTGATGCTTTAATTGTGTCAAACGTTCGTACAGTTGCGCGGCACAGTTTATTACGTAGTTAGGGTTATAAGTATTTTTCAGAATGGTTGTCAAGACATGGCACTACGCTCTCCACAGCTTCTAAGAGGATTCAACTGTAATTCCTGTAACATGACAGCGAAAAACTTCCTTCAGTATGGCCAATAACGTCAGCTATATCTGTGACAACAAATAGACTTATAAGGTATTTCTCTCGCCTTCTTAACATGCCTTTGTGGTGTAATGATCATCATGCTCGGCGCGTATCGAGACACTCGATACGGCCAGCGTAGTGCGAGGTTTGAGTTCCGGCGAGAGCATTGCTCATTTTTCATCTCTCCTGCTTTCACAAAATATCCAACGTCTCTACAGTGGCGCCCAAGCTACAAAAAAGGTGGATGATGATTCTCTGCCAGCAGGATTTGGCGACTGGCTCCGCTTATTCCCAGTCGCCCTTTAAAAGGGGGAGTATATAAGGTATTTCTCCCGCCTTCTTAGCATGACTTCGTGGTGTAGTGGTCAGCAGATTCGGCGCGTATTCGAGACGTCAGTGGTTCGAGTCCTGGCGAGGGCATTGCTAATTTTTTTAGGTCACCTGCTTCGAAATAACCTAATGTATCTGCAGACTTACAACCAAAACTCAAAGTCTAGAGACCCGAGTAAGACATTCTAGCGGGAAAGAGAGGTATACACTTATTAACATGTGGGGTTTCACCCTTTTATCTAACAACTAAATGTGTAAGAACCTCGTTAAAAGTTAAGCGAATAATAGCTTTAGTTGAGAAACGAAACCTCAAAAAGAGTTAATTACTCTTTCCTCATAAAAAATAAGAATTAAAACAGTTGGCTCCTTTCTCAAAGCGTACAGCAAAACTTCCACTTGGGCCTTGAACTCAAGGTATTCAGGAATAAAACTTAACTAATGCTTAACTAAAAAGATATAGCCGGAGCTATCAAAGTTTTAAGCAGTTGGCCCTCTAAATATCGAATAAGCTAGGGAGGCTATTAAGGGCCTAAAATACGGCCGAGTGTAGTAACAGCTTAGAGAGAGAGGTACCAAAAGGCGAACGCGCGCTAGCCAGAAAATCTGAGGCTGTCTCTCTAAGTCAGTGGAACTTCGACTTAAATACCACTCATTTGCATTAAACGCGATTCTAAAAACACATTCTGGTAGGAAATTGTAAGCTGAAATTAGGAAGGACAGGAAAGTAGCTGTTATTAAAATTAACTGTTAAAAGCTTAGGACAAACCTTACAAAGCCTCAGTTGTGATAGAAATAGTTCAAAATGTACTGTTACGGACTTCCTCAAAAAAACGAGGCCTATACTGATTGACACAGTGAACTCACAAAATGATGTCAGCTTTGCATAGAAGTTTCTATAATCGAATCTGGGCTCACTGTCACTCAAATGAGGCAGTTGTGTGCATTAACACTTCCTTTAAATAAACATGAGCCCCGTCAATCAGCAGGACATTTGACAGCCGGGAAAAACCCAGTTTGCAAATTTCTGGGGTCGGTCGAATCTGGTTGTTTTCAGTTCCATTTCGTATTCGTTTACTATGCATAGTCTTGGGAATGATCCCCAGTGACTGCCATACTACATCGTACGAAACTCAAAATTTACGGACGGCCTACAGAGCGCACCGTCGTTGAAAAATGTAATTATCTTGGAAATTAAAGTTTCCGTTATGTAAAATAAAAACCTGTCTTTGTGTGCATTTCTGTAAAGGGCGCCTCATGCTACTGACTATTACTTTTAGAATTATTGACTTTTCATTTTTTTCTACTTTTAGATCATCCGATATACATTCCGAATGTGTGCAATATGTATTTATTGCGTTTGCATGTGTGTATGATTAAAAATAGAAAAAGACATTGCAGCAAAGTTGTTTGGCGTAGAACGTAAATCCATACGGAAGAGGAAAAATTCTGATTACCCATAATGCTAATCCTGAATGAATAGGAAGCTTGGCAGTGAACGCAGATTAAATTCCATTTAAATTCACATTTGAGGCCGCAATTCACTTGGCACTCTAATCGCGCCTATTTTCAGAACGTTTGCATTTTTAATACTATTGCGATAGTAACAGAGGCCAGCAAAATGACTTCCAAGCAGCAACAGAAATACAAGCAAAGTACCTTTATCCGATATGGCAGCTCACCAAAGAAAGAAGGTTTTGGCTTACGTTAGAAAGTTTTCAGTTCTTCAGGGTTTAGGTTTCGAAATAACTACGTCATCAGCATTACGCAGGCTCTGACATAGATTAATCTAGAAATCATGCAGTCCAGAAATGTTGTTATTATTAGAATAAATAGGAAATACCCAGATTAAAAGTAAGGAATTAAGAGACTATTATTAAATTAAATTAGAAAGCTGATTTGCAAATTTTTTATCTTACATACATATATATTATCAGACACTATTACCTTATAGAAACATACTCTGAAAATTATATATATTATAGGTTCTGTCTCTGAAATTAGTGACAGAACAAAATAACTGTGCTAGTAAATAAAAGAAAATCTTCAACATAAAAATTAATACAAGTTAACGATATTTTTATGCCTTATTGACCCACCATATTCTCGTGTGCATAATCTTAATTTTTGCCTGTAATTTAAAACCTAATTCTCAAAAGCCGAGAATAGAATAGCCTGTCTACTATCCACAATAGTTTTTTTCGTTCAGAAGGTGTGAAAGCAGCTAAAATAAAAAGAGTACTTATTACACATCGTGACAAAATTTTTATTATTGGTCAAAAAGAAATCTTTCTGTATTTAGCACCCCTTATTCACTGTCACAAGAGTAGTTGCCTGCACTATCAGTATTGCTATCACTGGGTAGCAGTATCCAACAGCATCCTTTTTTCAAGCGTCGCACGTTGGACTGATCCACGTTCAAATGACCTGCTACAGTTTGGTTTCTGTTTCCCTTAGAGAAATGGATAACTTGCAGTTTAAAATACGTATTGTAGCTAAATCGTTTGGCCGACACTTTTTTTTCAAATAACCTGCAACCGCAACTAAACCTGTACAATCATATGTAATGTTCATACAATAACAATGAATCTTGTACTCAATCGTTAATTACGCGCTGCTGTGTTGTACCCACTGCTCTGTAGTATGATACTGTATGTAAGAATATGCTAAGGCTTAGAACTTTTTTAATTTGTTTAATTTAAAAATTACTTGCCTCTTCAAATAAATTAATTGGGCTAGAAAGATAGGCATCTTATTAGACAAAGAAAGAGACAAATTAGCTCCAAATATTGCTATTGCATTTCGCATTTAAATAACAGAATATTGTTGTCAAATTCAGCACAAAACAGTTACAATACTTCACTATATTCTCATTAGAGAGTCCTCTCGCAAAAGATCCAAATAAACTCGAATTCAAACAACAGCTAATTTCAAACAGATCGTCTTCATAGGCTAGAACAGGATAATTTTACTTTCCAGTTAGATGTTTTATTATTTAATAAGAGGAATTTTTATAAAACAAGCGTTTTACAGTAAGTTTAATTAGATAAATTTACCTTATTAATTCTCTCATCCTAGCAATGCGGTTACACGTAGCTATACCATTTCATAGCGTAGTACTTAAACTGAGGAAAATGGCATATTAAGGAATACACAAAAATAGATAAACTATTATTACTGTATGATGTACTTCGAAAGCAGTTAGTTAAAGTATTTCGTTAAATTTGATACATTTTATTCCTGTATCTGATTCTTTCTTTGCTAATAAGCGGCAGTTTACTTAAACGTTTGACTGGAGGCTTTGTCCATATGCAGCTAAACTTTACTGATGCACTATCTATATAAGGTTAAACTTTCTTCATCAAAAATTGTTTGAAAAATTGTTTTGCTGATAATACAGTGAATTAACTTTAGTCTTCGTTGATACTGAGTTTTAATTTGCCATTGTTACAAAATCCTGCAACTATCGTGAATGCGATTGGGAACACTTTTGTACATTGGCAGAGCCATTTCGTACCGTTATTTTCGTCAGTTGAAAACTGATTTATTTTTTTTTAATTACAGTTACCTAACTCATCGAGTGTTACCACAAATTTTAATTTATCAGCAGCTAAGGGTTTTTCATGTAATTTTCTACAATTACTACAGTGTGCTTTCCTATGCATGTATTTTACATTGTTACTATTAATTTGAAGTTTTAAATCATATGCTGAAAGCTATGCTAGGCAGTATATGTTACGAAACAAAAAACATTCGAGTGAAGCAGAATATTTTGTAGCCTTAAAATTTTCAACTAATATACAGAAGAACATAGAATATAATGATTTTCAGAACCTTTTGAACAGGCATTTTATTTTAGGTGGATGAACTTCGCATAGAGTTAAATAAAAGGGACCAAGAAATTCTCGCCATGAATGCCAAAATGAAAACACTGGAAGAGCAGCATCAGGACTATCAGCGCCACATAGCAGTTCTCAAGGAGTCATTGTGCGCAAAAGAAGAACACTATAGTATGCTACAAGCTGACGTAAGTAAAACATTTCTCAGGTAAAATAACGGTAACTATAGTTTTCTTTTGTTCTTTAATATTTAATATCTTTTGCAGTGGCTTAGAAAATGAAATTTATGAATACCAATATTGCTTTAAGAGAGCATTTTAAAACATCCATTAAATATTCTTATATAACAGAATGCAATGGTTAAATTTGTAACTGTTCATTTATTCAAACTCCTATAATGTATGAAGAGAACTATTACAATATAACGTTTTATTAACTCAGCCATAATCGTTGTAATTCAGTTGTAAGCATTTCTCATTTGTTATTTGCCATTTCTTATCGTTTTCCTAATGTTACACTAGGATTACGCAGATCTAACGCAGTTAGATTACATTAGTTAGTTTTACATTTCGATACAACCGAAACATTAACACGATTTTCAGATATAGACAATGACAATAACAGTGTAAACCAAAATGCTTTATCTAAATTTTTAGTTCAATTTAAGCCAACACAACTGCTGTTAAAAATTCGAACACTTTTATGCATTTAAATCTACAACTTATAAGTAAAGGTTCGAGATAAAAAAAAATTAATTCAAATATAACTGTTGCTTTCATCAGTATAAAACATCTATTATAAATACCATCTATATTGATACATTTCCGGACGTTTTATAAATCAAAGTAATTAACGTTAACACTTCCGAACGAAACGATCAATTGCGACCATAGTTGCTCCAAGTGATCAAATTGAATTAATAAGTCTGGTGTGGAATTTTGAAAAATAGTTGTATAAATCGTCGTTTATACACACACAGACGTTTAAACGTGTCTCCTATATTTTTATAATAGATTTTCCAGTCCTGTTAAGACTATAAGAAGAGAAACTTATTTTTTATGTTAATAAGATGGTTATTGGGTTTTATATATTAGTAAGAATGCACTCGTATATATTTTGCCTAGAATTGATGGCAGCTTCCAGCGGAACAATGCGACGTGTCACACAGCTCGAAATGTACGTGAATGGTTCGAAAATCACGAGGAAAACTTGTTGTACTTCCCAGGACCTCGAATTTTCCACATCTGAAACAAACCCATCTGAAAATTTATAGGTCCACTTAATGAATCTTTCGCCACGCATCTTCTAGCAGTTATCAACTGCGCTGCAATCAGCATGGTTTCATATCCCTGCAAACTCTTTTCAGCGCTTTTTAAGCCCCTTTCATCTTACCTAACCTCTGTTCGTGCTGCGCGCGGCAATTATTCTGGATATTAAATGATGGTCACATTAATGTGACTCGGCTGTGTATTTCATTTTTCATTTTTACTTCAGCCAGTTGACCATCAGGTGCCTGAAAAAAATAGGCCATTAATTTGCCGTCACGATTGCGCTAGCTGGATGAGAGTTGCTGCAATGACTCTTGTCTTGTATTAAATCCTGCTAATTACATGTATAACATGAGTCAGTGTTTCTTAAGATGTCCCCCGCAAACAAAAAGCTTGCCTTCTCTTAGGCAGATAGCCTACTGTGCTTTGAGGTAATCCAAATAATCCATTCTAATCCGATCCTGTTATTTGCTTTTTACGAATACTACTAGTACGAATTTTTACGAATACTATAGTCCATTCGATAACACTCATACAAAATGCATGCCCTTATCCCATGTAAGCGACACATTTAAATGAAATTCAATATAAATAAAATGTATTTTTTAACATATTTAATTTTAAATTTTCTTTTTCGTGGTCCAGCTTCCTCAATATAAAATCTGAGAGTTTCAAAGTTTAAATATAAAATAATCCTTCCAAGTTCATTTTATTCTGAGAGAGTTCTGAGCATGTTTAAAGTAGGCTATTCTATGTATTCCATAGTGCTGATTAGATCTGTTTGCTGGATGCTTTACTGGATAAGTATTACTGGATGCAGCTTCATGGCGAGTTGAAGAAACATCTGTGTTGTCAAACTATACTAGAATTCTGTAAAATTTGTTTCGAGACTTATAAAAGAACTTGGAAGAAGTGAAACTTTCCATGAAGAGAATGAAAGCTGATTACTAACATACTAAAGCTGTTTTCCTTTCCACTTTTTCCCACAATACTTTAAATTCCTCTCAAGTTTTCGCCGAGAGTTGCTTGGTCAGATACATTTGTCGAGAACCTATTTTTATCCCTTTCAGGTAAATATTCTGCTTTGCTACGCCGCAATACGATGTCTGTTTCCTCTAAAATCCAGTACACAATCTACCAGGTAAAGTATGCATTAAAGAAATGAAAGTTCTATGAAATATATTCAGAGGCTCTCTCATCATTTTTTTCCACTTTTTTCATAGTTCCTACAATCATGTATATTTGAGTTTCATGACAGGTTTTTCCAATACCTTAGGATAGTTGATTCGATATATCGAATGTTCCAGATTCTTCTATTCTATTCTGAAAATCTGAATCTTTTGACAAGAACACACTTTTGTGTATGAAACAGCAGCTTTTTTAGTTCATTCATTTTCTTCATTCATTTATTTTCTTAGTTTCATTTTAATTCATTCATTTACTTTCTTAGTGTGTCAGAATATTTTTATTGAAATTTTCTCTTTAAAGAAATGCAGATTACAACAAAATAGCTATAATGTATGTAACTGTTGCTCATCTGCTATATGGTAATTATACTAAAGAATTTATTAAATTTAACAAATAAGAAATATTACAGAATTTATTTTAGGAGTATGTGGGATGTGAAATATTATAAACATATTTTACAAATAAGACGAAACCTAAATTTTCTCAAATCCGATTCCTAAACTGTTCTTGCATTTTTCGAATCTAAAATTTCTGGAATGTTTCATGTAAGAATAGTAAAAAGAAGAAAATCGTAACATTAAAACTTATCAATTAAAGCAAAATTTGAGATATGCATGTAAGGAAAAATATATTTAAGAATACAATTTCTAAATTAAAATATTACATACGAAATTTAGTATAAAAAATAAATAAAACTCTTAACTATTAAATAAAAAAGAAAGAAAGTTTGACCCAAAAAAGTTGAATAACTATAAAAATTCTTTACATTTTTTAGACTAATGAAATAAGTGCTATGATTCAAATTTTTAATTCCCAAAACTTTTTCAAGATTCGTGAAATTCAAAAACTAAAATATTCAAATGTCTCTTTTACTTACTTAATACTTAAATCAGTATTACGAAACGCATTTTAAAATTTGTTGAGAAATGTGTACAGTAATTCCGAGCGCGAATTGTGAAACGCTAATTCGCATATGCACATTATCTTACATGTTTCCAACGCCAGAATTTCATTCAAATGAGGTTCAATGTTCGTTCATCAACACTGAATGCTTGCTGGCATTTGTTCTAGCCAGAAGCTTGTCAAAAATTTTTAAGGATTTCCATTTACTGAAAAATGAAGCTAAAAGCAAAAGCACAAAGGGGGCGGGGAGTTTCTGGCTAAGGATTTTCAGATGGAAGAAAATGTTAAAGAATTAATCCAGAATGGCGATCAAAAAGTAATAAATGAAGAACTAGATGATCTACCGCCAGGCGAGAGTGAAATTCAGTGATAATGAAAAAAATAAAGTGTCTCTATCTCACGAAAATTAAATGAATTCTTAAAAAGGGCAAAGGAATTTATTTTGCAATGGAAATTGCCATAAATGAAGGTCGGAAAGAACACTTTATGAGAGGCATAATACCTCTGGGCTTCTTACAGTGAACATTTTAAAAAGTTGTGTCTTTCATTCTCGCAAATAAAAATCATCACTTCAAGACTAATAGCTGTGCAGGCAAACCTCCACATTTATTCAACATCAAGTCTGTTCACTGCGACAGCTCAATGACAGAGCGAGATTGACTACTACAACCGGTTTTCTGTTTCCTTCTGCTCCTGGACTCCGAACGAGGGGTAGGACGTGCTTCTGTCTGTTCTCACCGTAGATGACGCGTGTCTACAATCTGCTCTTTTTCGTGCCTTTCTGACAACCATCTCTAATAGTTTCAAGAGAATGCATTTTGTCAAAAAAAATAATAGTAAGTGATATGAAGATTCAACTAAAATTGATCTAGATGCTGATTTCTGCGGTAAATGAATGATGTTTTACGACTTGAGACGTTCTCGAAAGGAATTCCGTGCACGTGTTGCGTCTTGTTGTGTTTCCACAAAAATATACTGGAATAATAATAAAAGTTAAAAGCTAATACTGGAATAAAATAAGTTAAAAGAAAATATGAAACTCATAAAATTTCTTGAGGCTCTTAGAGCTGATATCAGGATTGAAGTTAAAATGTTAGGTCCATCTTCATTTGAAAGTCCTTCGCTATAAAAATTGAATTTTGTTATCATGTAACTTTGTGTAACGAAGATGAACTGAGATTTTTTAGATTTGAACTTTACATATTTTATGCACGAAAGGTTAGAACTCAAAATGGTAAGGCTGATTCTTACTGCTGCAGTAGTTTGCCGTCTATTGTCTTCTGTCTGGATATGTTTTCTTGATTTATACTAGTATTAATTTAATACTAGTATAAATCAAGAAAACATATTTTCTTACATAATTTTTCTTACATAATTTCAAACATAATTTCTTAGAGCTGATATCAGGATTGAAGTTAAAATGTTAGGTCCATCTTCATTTGAAAGTCCTTCGCTATAAAAATTGAATTTTGTTATCATGTAACTTTGTGTAACGAAGATGAACTGAGATTTTTTAGATTTGAACTTTACATATTTTATGCACGAAAGGTTAGAACTCAAAATGGTAAGGCTGATTCTTACTGCTGCAGTAGTTTGCCGTCTATTGTCTTCTGTCTGGATATGTTTTCTTGATTTATACTAGTATTAATTTAAAATTCCACGATTTCAAGATATAATAAATTTCTCGTAATTCACATTATTTGAAGTGTCATCATTTGGGGGTAAGTTACTTTAATTCCACATTTTTTTCCAGAACACACACTTCTATCATCACATGTGGCACCCATTTATTATTACATTCGGTGCCGTTCCAAAAATTTAAAAAAAAAAAAAAAATTAAGGTTGAGCACCTGGATATTTCAGATAATTAAAGAAACACATTTTTTTTTTTTTTTTTTTTTTTTTTTTTTTTTTCAATTTGCTTTGTGAACTTGAGATAAAGTATGTGATCTAATATTATTTGCTACACATGTGACTTAAATTAATGTATGATATTTAAATAATTTAAGATATATGTGATATATTTAAATCAGAAGTAACGTTCAGTAATCTAACATTGGATTGTCGTGTATTTGATACGTATAATGTGATGCTAAATATCTAAATGATATGATAATTGATTAAGAAATTATAAAAAATTTGTTATCCCTACAGTGATTATTGCTATAATTATGCATGTTGATAAGTAAATTTTTGTATGTTACAAAATTTAGCATTAAGTATTTATGTCAAAAATTTATGTGTATCTTAATGTGTTGAAAGTGAATGTTGTAATGTAAAAAAAAAAAATAAGTAACACTATAGTTCATCTATGCCAAAATCAAAATTTAAGTCAACTACCATAATGACTACGTCCTTAGCATCTGCTCTACCCACATTTAGTGGTAATGTTTCGGAAAATGTGAACTTCTTTTTAGATCAGATAAATAGTGTGGCAAAACTTGAAAAATGGTCCAATGAGAAAAGGATGATTATTTTAAAAATTAACTGTAGGGATAAAGCTCTAGAATTCTGTGTCAATGACCCACGGGCAGCCAGGGAAAATTATTTTGAAAATTTAGGGAAATTGCTAAGAGAGAAATTTGCTAAAGTTGAATCTTTTCAGGTTATTCAGCAAAAATTTTCAAACATATCTCAAAAATGTAATCAGTCTGTCAGAGAATTAGCTGAAGAGATAAATACTGCAGCCATAAAGTACATTAATGAAGATTCGATTGAAAATCCTAGCTTACAGAAGTTAAAAGAAAATATGAA
Organism: Stegodyphus dumicola; assembly: GCF_044657685.1. Lineage (NCBI taxonomy): Eukaryota > Metazoa > Arthropoda > Arachnida > Araneae > Eresidae > Stegodyphus > Stegodyphus dumicola. Next base: position 241,092,100 of record NC_140768.1, on the reverse strand, counting down.
ACTCACAAAATTTCTTGAGGCTCTTAGAGCTGATATCAGGATTGAAGTTAAAATGTTATATCCATCTTCATTTGACAAGGCTGTAGAACTGGCTAGTAATATAGAGAATGCTTTGAATGACCAAAAAACCTATCTTAACAGTATTAATGCTGAGCAAAATTTAGAAATTAACACTCTGCTGAAAGAAAAATTTGAATAAAATAAAATCATTCAGGAGTTAAAAGATAAAATAAATGAATTGTCTCAAAATATACAAATGAATAGCTATCAATCAAAATTTAATCAGAGTGCTTCTACATCTCAAATTACAAACAGATTTGATAATGTATCTTGTCATATATGTAGCAAAAGACACTTAACACCACAGATTGTTGGTATTTTCCTAAGCAAGATAGACATGATTATTCTAGTAGAACTTTCATATGTCATAGAGACTTTCGTAATAACTGGCGTAGGACTTATCATCCTTATAGAGGTAATAGTCAGTACAAAAGATAGCATAACAATCATTTAAACTAATTAAGGGTTCTTGCCAGTGATATGACTCTAAATTTAGACCCCTTGCAAGGATCCGTAAAGACTGAGGGCATAAAAAATATTTCAACAGACAAAATACATATAAAAAATTATTGAAGGAAATAGCAATCAACTCCAAAATAAATTATTAGAAAATAAGAATAATGAAAATAAAAATGTTACCAAATTGTTAATGTCTTGTAGCTCTGAAAATTCTAATTATCTACCAATAATTAAAGTTAAAATTGGTTCGCAGACTTATGAAGCTCTTCTTCATACAAGTGCTAATTTATCTTTGGTTCAACCAAATGTAATTGAGGAAATTAAACAGTTTTCTAAAGCCGAAATTGTTTCTCATATGATTAGAATAAAGACAATTGAAGACTCATCTATTCCTTACATGTCTGCAGTTAACTTAAAATTCAAAATAAATGGTTTACTAATTTATTTTATATTACTCAAAACAATTGGAATTCCACGTATCAGATGATTCTAGGGTATGACTTTATTCAATGTAACAGAATTTTGTTAGATTCCGTAAATAAGAAACTCATAATTGATAACATCCATCTGGACTTTGAGGAAAATTCTCCTAATAAAACAGTAACCAATTCAGTTAACAATACAAAAAAGAACAATTGCAGTTTATATGCAGTAAGGATGGTTTCTAATATTACTGTCATGCCAGGTCAATCTCAGATCATTTCCTTAGCTGTACCTGAGGTTTTAAAACAATCTAAAGAAATTTTACTTTGTCCAAAAGCATCAAAAAAAAAAAAACAAATTTCATATCAATGAATCTTTGCATACAGTTGGTCGTTACAACCACAATCAAACTATAATTGAAAATAACACGAATGAAAAATTAGTTCTAAGAAAGAATTCTGTCATGGGAACTGCTGTGCCATTCCATTTTGAAGATATTGTCAATCCAAAAAATCATAAAACATTACAAATAAATACAACAACAACATGAAACATTACAAATAAATACACTAAAATCCGCAAGAAGTAATTAAGCTCAAAAAAGAAGAATTAAATGTATCAGATTTTAAACTAGATCATCTAAATGAAAAAGCAAAAAGTGAAATGATAGAATTATTAATGAATAACTATGCTGTATTTTCAAAGTCATATAACACTTTAAGAGCCACTGATAAAGTTGTGCCAGAATTTAAACTTCATTATTTTCCTATTCAGAACGAGACCTTATCCCATTCCTAAAATTGCTAAACGTATGCACAACAAGAAATTCCAAAATTATTAGACGCTGGCATAATAGAACCATCTTCTTCCAGTTAAAGCTTTCCTGCTATATTTGTCAGAGAAAGGAATTTATCTGGTGAGGATAAAAACACACCAAAATTTCGTATTGTTGTAGACTATTATCTATTAAACAGCATCACAGAATCTTACAAAATCTGTTTACCAAAAATTTCTGAAATTTTACACAACATTGCTGGTAGGAATTTATATTGTGTACTCGACTTGAAATGAGCTTTTTTCCAAATTAAGTTACAAGAGTCTGATAAAGAAAAGTTGGCTTTTTACACCGAGCTTGGCAATTTTCATCCTTGTAGGCTTCTCTTTGGTTCACGCAATAGTACTTCTTATTTCCACACATTAATTTCAAAATGTTTAAATGATATCAAAGGTAGTAATGTTCAATTTTTTCTGGGTGATATTATTGTTGCTGCTGACAGTGTATCTGAATTGAAGGCAATTCTTCAAAAGGTTTTTGATAGGCTAAGAGTATTCAATTTGACTTTGGATCCAGCTAAAGTGCAGTTATGCAAATCTGATATAACTTATTTAGCTTTAACATTGCTAAAGCAGGTTTTTCTCCTTCTGAAGATAATATAGCAAAGATTTCAAAATTCCCTATTCCAAAAGATGTTAAACAAGTTCAAGCTTTCCTTGGTATGATGAATTATTTTATACACTTAATCCATAATTTTGCTGAGATCACTCAGCCAATAGTACACTTGACCAAAAGAAATGTACCTTTTGTCTGGAATCAAGACTGTCAGGATGCTTTTGATCTGTTACAATCAATAATGTTAGAAAACTATAAAACTACGATAAAAAACATTGATGATAATCATGAAATTTTTTTAATTACTGATGCTTCTAAAGTAGCTATTTGTGGTATACTTTTGCAAAAAATTGATGACAAATTCTTTCCTGTAGAATTTTATTCGAAACTTCTGACTCCTGCTGAGTCTAGGTTTCCATCTATTAGACATGAGCTGTATGCTATATTTTCATCTGTGAAACATTTTCATGAACATTTGTATGGAAAAAAATTTACTATCTTAACTGATGCTAAACCTCTCACTTTTCATATGCAATTGGATAAGCAGCCTGATATTGTGGCCAAATGGTTATTGTATTTACAAGATTTTGATTACACTTTAAATCACATACCTGGTTTTTCTAATCCTGCTGATTTTCTTTCTAGAGTTCCTGAAGAATCTCATAATGTAAACAATATTAACTTATTTCAAGCAAAAAAATAATCATTTAAACATCCAAAATATAGTTAATCACCAAAAAGATGATAAAATCATTAACGACATCATAAACAAAATTAACAATAACAATTCTGAGATTTGTAGCAAATACTTTATTGATCAGAAAAATGGTATAGTAATGACTAAGTTAAGACCTACAGCACATCATTTAAAGACAAAGCATTTAGAAAACAAAATTCTGCTTCCAAATTCTTTAGTGAAACCTTGTTTAGAGATTGCTCATGCTCCACATTTTGGTACCAACAAGATTTATGAATTCATAAAAAAGAAATATTTCTGGAAGGGCATGTTTTTAGACACAAAAAACTTTCATGAAAATTATCAACTATGTTTGGAAAATAAACTCAAATCTTCTAGAACAGTCACAAGTAATATAAAAAAATCTGGTTTAGCCCCTGGAGAGATGTTAGCTATTGACACTGTAGGTAAATTACCCAGGTCACACGATGGTAAATGTTTCATTTTAACAATTATTGATCATTATTCAAGATATTTAGAGGTTATTCTTTTAACCAATATCACTTCTGCAACAATCATAAGATGTATGAATCTGTATTTTTCAAAATTCGGTATTCCAAAGATAATATTATCTGACAACGGGTCAAACTTTTGTTCTGCTGAATTTGAGAATTTTTTAACAGATTTAAATATTGAACACAGAAAAAGTTCCATTTATTACCCACAATCTAATGGGATCATAGAACGAGTTCACAGAACTATGAAAGAAAGCATAGCTTCATTATCTAATCAGGTCTTTGAATGGTCTGATACAAAACTGTATTGCAATAATTCAAAACGCATAGTAACTGGTTTCATTCCTGCTCAGTTATTTTTTGGGAGAGAACTCAATACACCTTTAGACTTAAACAATGAACCACATGCAGTAGACAATCCTTCATAATGCTTGTTGCGTCAAAAGGAACACATTAAAGCCACTAGAGAATTAGTGAAACAAAATGAAGAAAAGTATTTTCAAACTCAAGATAAAGTTGTGAAAGGCAGAGAAAGCCCTAAATTTAACATTGGAGACGAAGTATTTTTAAAGGATTTACAACCACCTCATGCCTTACAGCCAAAATACATTGGTCCTTTCAAAATCGTAAAAGATTTTCGAAATGAAAATTATTTAATTCAAAATATCACTGACAACAATACTCAAAAAATTCATTGCAATAAATTGTTTAAAAGAGTTCCTCTGAGGTCAAATTTAACTAATTAATAGCATTGTTTTCATCGAGCTTGTTTTTTCTTGTTCACTAAGTAAAAAAAAGTAGTAATAATAATAAGCATTAAAGAAAGAAAGAAAAAATTCACACAAGTTTAGTGTTTGATTATGAATGTGGTTAGTGGATTAGTTCCAATTAATTTTTTTAGAGTTTCTTGGTTAGTATGGGTGTAGGTTGGCCACCTTCATTTATACGTTTGGTCAATTGCAGGCTGGTCCGGGTTGACTAAGGTCATGGAATTTTAAAAAAAAATAGTTCTAGAGCACTTAGTGGTTATTACAAGTATCCAGCTAGTAATGAAAATGTGCTATTTTAACAATTTGAGAATTTGTAATTACTAAGTTGTAAAAGAAAATTGTAGAGTAACCATTCTTACACATTTACAAATTATTAGAAAAAATTTATGCTATTTAAAAGAGTTGATAAAATGATATGATTTGAAAATTGTTAAGTAAGAGATATAGTAATCAAGAGTTGTTAACAACAGTGAAAGATTGTATGAAATATGAGATGTATTCAGTTACAAATATGTCTACAGATTGTAGTGAAATCTATGCTACTGTATGTGAATCATGTACTGTATGTATTAGTTCTTAGTTTTAATTTTTAACTTGCCTCACATGTGTAGCAGCTTATCCCCAATTTTTGTTTTTATTTATTCATGCCAGACAATGAGATCTTGATAATTTAATATTTGATCATAATTTGGATTATGGAAAACAGATATATTTGATTAAATTAACATGTGCTAATTTCAAATGGACAACAGATCCTAGAATTCTAATTTACGTGGCTGCAAATACATCAAGTCTCCTCTGCAAATTAGTGTTGTGCTTCATCAAAATATTGTGATATGATTTTGTGAACTTGTGCTACTTTTTTTTTTTTTTCGGGGGGGGGCCGGAGGAAATGGGCAGGAAAGCCTCCACATTTATTCAGACGAAAGATGATGCAGAACTTAACACAGATGAAAAACCGCCACCCATAGTTTTTCAACAGGAAAAGGTCGAATGGATGAGTATCGAAGAAGATTTAAGAAAAATATGCGAGGAAGAATTCGATGCGCAAATGAAATCAAAAGCGATCTTGTTTACGTAAAGACATCTAACGATTTCAGGAAAACTACAGAATTATTGAAGAAAAGAGGAATCCCATTTCACACATATCTGATGCAACACGAAAAACCTTTAAAGGTAATATTAAAAGATTTACCATGTAAAATAACTGAAGAAGCGATTCTTAAGGATCTAGAGAGACGAAAATATCCGATTCTGAAAGTGAAACAATTCCATAGAAGTTCAAAGAACAATTTTGAAAAACTGCCCATCTGGCTACTGGAACTTAAGAAAAATGCAAGCGGCTACGCAATTTATGCTCAGAACAACATGTTCAGCTTTAACATAAAAATTGAAAAATATAACCCGAAAAAGAGACCCACACAGTGCTTTAGATGCCAGGAGTGGGGACACTCGCAACATCTATGCACTAATAAAGAACGATGCTGCAAATGTGGAGAAGAACACCGGAGCAATTTATGCACATTAAAAAGAGAAGAAAATCCAACCTGTCTGTTTTGTAAAGAGAAACACGTAAGTAGTTACCGTGGATGTATAGAATATAAAAAGAAATTCGAGAAGACAGAAAGGAAAAATATTCACCCTAAACCTAAAGATTATAAAGAACGCGCTGATGACTTTCTAAAGCTAACGACAGAAAGTAAAAAAGAAAATAGAAGGATCGAAACACCGCTGTATAGCGAAAAAGTTAAAGGTAAAATTAAGAAAATACCGAAAGAAATAAACGAAGCAATGCAATGGTTACAAGATGGAAATATCCAAGACTTTATCAGTAACATCATAAAACATATGGAAAATATAAGGAAAGCAAAAAACACAAGCGAAAAACTTGCCGCCGGTTTCCGTGCTGCGATGTATATTATGAAGATTGCCGAAGAGGAAAATTAGTTGAAAACATTTTTAAAAAAGAAGGAAAAATGGACTTTAATCTCAATTTGCTTAACTAGGCAAATTTTCTCTTTTCAAGCACCAATCGAGGTCAGCACTTGGGAGGGTGACCCCCCACGTGATGGGCCTCGACGAATCACGTTTTAGACTTCTAGTGAGGAGAAGCCTAATTGCTGATGAAAATACAGCTTGACTGAGGCTTTCGCCACCTTCGTCTTCGGACGCGGTGCATTAAGATGCACCTTTGAACTTTAAAAACCCGTGAATGGCCTAATGGCAACTACTCGTAGATCTATTGGTAAAAACTCGTAGTAGTTGAGACCATAAGTGAAATTCAAGATTCAAGATTCATTCACTGCGACCGCTCAGTCGCAGAGCGAGATTGACCACTACAACCGGTTTTCTGTTTCTTCTGCTGCTAGACTTCGAAGGGGTAGGACGTGCTTCTGTCCGTTCTCACCGTAGATGACGCGTGTCTACAATTTGTTCTTTTTCGTGCCTTTCTGACGACCATCTCAGATAGTTTAAAGAGAATGCATTTTGTCAAAAAAAAAATAATTATAATAATAATAGTAAGTGATATGAAGATTCAACTAAAATTGATCTAGATGCTGACTTCTGCGGTAAATGAATGATGTTTTACGACTTGAGACGTTCTCGAAAGGAATTCCCGTGCACGTGTTGCGTCTTGTTGTGTTTCCACAAAAATATACTGGAATAATAATTCAAGTCAAAGTCCTTCGCTATAAAAATTGAATTTTGTTATCATGTAACTTTGTGTAACTAAGATGAACTGAGATTTTTTAGATTGGAACTTTACGCATTTTGTACACGAAAGGTTAGGACTTAAAATGGTAGGATTAATTCTTGCTCCTGCAGTAGTTTGCCGTCCATTGTCTTATGTCTGGATATGTTTTCTTGATTTATACTAGTATTAATTTAAAATTCCACGATTTCAAGATATAATAAATTTCTCGTAATTCGCATTATTTGAAGTGTCATCATTTGAGGGTAAGTTACTTTAATTCCACATTTTTTTCCAGATCACACACTTCTATCATCGCATGTGGATCATCACATGTGGCACCCATTTATTATTACAATAGCACGGATTTATTAAGCAGTAATTAGAATCCTTTCAATCAAAATTTGCTGAATTTTTTTCTTTTTCATTTAAATAATATTTAGATTTGTTTAAATTTCGCATACTTGTTTATCTGAATTATACCTAGTCAACTGATAATCTAATCTGAATCAATTAATAATCTTAGTCTGAATCATGTTTAAACAATTAAGGTAATCCACCTCGGTCAAACGGCCGATTTTGGCTAAAATTGTCAATTTTTTTTTTATTTAACATTTTTAAAAGTCAGATTCTTAGCTATCAAAAGCAACTTTTCTTTGGTTGATATGTTGATTAGAAGTGGAGATATACCAGTTTTTCTGATAGACGAACAAACCGGAAGTTATTGTCCGCAACACCGAAGTCAGTGTTTAAAGGGCTTAATTTGGCATACAGAGTTTGTACATTATTACGTATGATATAGAGTAGGAGTTAAAGAATTAGCCTTATTGAATTTAAATTATGTTATTTTTCCTTCATTCAGTGTATGATTTTTTTAAAACCTTTTTTGAGTGTTTAACATATTCGACCTATATTAGTAATGAATCAATATTTCCCAGTTATTCTACTTCACTGTATGTTTATATGGTCGGCACATATTACATAAAGTCAAAAATACATTTTTATCATCATTATTTTCTTATCAGTGATGACTAATGTTTTTGTTAGTTTGGATCTAAAATTTTCCGTTTTTTGCATAAATTTCACAAAATAATGAATTTTTTATCGCTTTTGTATTGATTGTATTTAAGTGCGAGCGCACTTCAGTAAAAATCTTCATAAATTCAGAAATATAACAAACATTTTGAAAAAAGCCCATCGAACGAGGTCGGTTACCTTAAAATTAATCTGAATTATGCTTAAATTTAATTTGAATTATGCCCAACACATTTCTTCCGTAAAAGGTAAGCGATTTTGCCGTACGCGTGACGTATTAATTACGTAAACTCCGCATTCGACAGGGGTTTACTGTATTGCATTTTTCCGTGAAGTAAAGAAATACCCATTTTGAAACACAGCTGGAAAGTTTTGCAAAAAGTTTCGCTATCAATTATAGCTCACTATCCAAAATAAATGCGGTGCTGACTGATTTTTATGACAAGTCGAATACTGAAGTTATTAGTAGAAAACGATTTTATGCTTTTTGTTAATGCTTATTTATGATGATGGATAACAATTTATTTTCTTAAACCGTTGTGAGCATTAGCTGGATAAATCATTAGGCCTCTGCACAGATGTTCCTGCGAGTTCATTTTTAATGCTTTCTGCCCTAAACATTAACGATTCTGCTACACTTAAATGCAGCTAAAACTATGAGACAAAAAGATTGCTTGCCTTACTTTTCTTTTCCACCGACATTCATTGGGCCCTTCACTGGGTTTAGTCAGCTTTTCGGCCAAAAGCTCTTTTATGGGAACTGTTTAATAAGGCTTGTCCTTGCGATGCAAACCAAATATCCGCACCTGTTTAAGACACATAAAACTGTTGATGCATTAAATAGATAAGAAGGAAATTTATGTAATAAGAAATTTAGCAGGACAGGCAATATGTTCAGACAACTCAATTCTGTGCATCACATTATGTGCATGTACGCAAAGAAACAAAATAGTTAATGCATAAATATAGGTACCCTTATTATAAAGATACTAAGACTATTATAAAGGCACAAACTGTAGCATTAGCACTGATGAAATGCAGACATGATAATATTTAAATTAATATTTCCGTATGAATACATTTAAAGATAAAGCATACACACACTACTATAAAGATAGCAAAACTATTTTAAAGCATTCATTGTATAAGCTGTATTATAAAGATACAAATTGTAGCAGAATACAAAGGTGATAAAAACTGGACGTGGTAGTACTTACATATACATTTTCATATGAATACAGTTAAAAGAAAGGAATAAAATTACCTATAAATTAATAAATTTGAGTAGCAGAACAATGCATTAGTATAACATTAACATCAGAAGTTTATTTGGAGAGATAAATCCTACAACAAAGCTATACGTTATTTTTGTAACTGCAGAAATGTTAATAATTTATGCAATAAGTAATACAGGGATAAAAGAATACAGTATAATAACACCACATGAACAGAAAGAAATACATCATAAAATACAAATCTATATTAGTGACTCTCTTTTTTGGGGAGGGGGGAGGGAAGCAGCAACGAATAACTCCAGGCTGTGAACTATATTCTTAGCAATGGCTGTACAATATCATTTGCTAACTAAGCGCTTATTTTTTTTTTTTTTTTTTTTTTTTTTTTTTTTTTTTGTTCGTGTTCCTCAGCCATGCTTGTTGGTGAATCATGAAGGATCTTCTCAAATGATAATGTCTGGTATACATGTAGATTACATATAGTATAACAAATAGTTATTCAGCATCGCCGATGCTACCGTGGATGCAAAGATGAAGGCAAATTTCTGAAGGTGAAACGAATGTTTTCTTATCAGCCAAATTTCCATATTAATTTCTAGCATATCATCATGTCATCATGGCAGATTATTATATTTTCTCCTGAAACCAGAGAAAGTAACTATGTCCTTACCGGGATTCGAAACTCGAGCCTCTCGGTTGATAACCACCTACACATGAAAGAACGGAAGACATCCGTTGACGGACATTCTGAGGGTATTTATTCTCAATTTTTCTAATGATCTTGCTTTTCCGAAATTCACATAAGAAAGTATGCATATTCTTTAATTTTAATTATGTTCTGCATTTTTAAGAGTTATTTATTGAACGATATTTAGGAATAATATTGGTATCAGGGTTAGATTGGCAGTTCCTTTATTACTTCTACCTGATCTGTTCTCATACTTTTGTTAATTTTCTTTCAGGTACTATCTAGAGAAAATATTTATACCTAGGGGGAATATATCTATTTATATGAGAAAATATTTATACCTAGGGGGAATAATCTATTTATATCTAGAGAAGACAATTTTAAAGAATTAACTATACCTAAAATATCTTGTAAATTCTAAACAACACGTATTTTATATAAATAGATGTTAAATTATTTACATAATTATTAATAAACTCAAAATTTTTCAACGATTACAGATCTAAAATTTTTCTAGAATTAATTTCTTTTCGTGCTTATAATAATATTCCTTGAAATCGAAGAAGAAACATTAAGATTTTAATTCAAAAAGGAAAACAAATTCCATTTCGTTCAACTAACAAGCATTCACTGTCATACTTGCGAACATACGACACTTTTTTAGATAAAGCTGGTCTAGTATACGAAGGCTACAAGCTTTTTTGTGTTTTCAGGAAATTCAAGAGCCACGCCAGCGCCAAAAGTACGTCAAACCTGGGCTGTTAACGTAAGTCACACCTGTTGTCAGAAAATATCATTGCTGTTCTTTAACAGCAAAGTGAAGAAAACAGATATTTAGGATTATAACGCAGCTGAAGAAACCTGTCGGAAAGAAAGGTACTTCCGGAAATGATGACACACTTGGAAAGGGCAGCTGACACTTCAATTATGGAAATAATGATGTTGTGCTGACTTCGGAATTTCATTGCGTGAAAGAGTTCAGCAGTCACATACAAAAACAAAACAAAAAAGTATTTTTCGGGGTTTCACTGCATCAAAATTATTTTATGACATTTTTGGATCTAACAGATCCCTCAGGATTCGAAGTCGATAGTTTATAACTATTTATCTAAAAATGAAATTTAATGGAAATTTCGAAGTTTAACGTTAAATTTTCGTATTCATGGCATTATTCCCTGTGACATCTAAAACGAAATTCGAAGAAAATAAATAATTGTTACATAGGGGTGTGTCATTAATAGCTTCTTGATTTAAATAATGATTAACCTTTCGCTCGTATTGTAAGTTTTCATTTCCCATAATTGTACAGCCAACGTTAAGTTGATAGAAAGGTTCAAGCGTAGGACAAAATGTTTTCCAATTTTACTTTGAAAATCGCCATAATTTTGGCATAAAGAATAAATAATTACTTAAATGTTGGAAACGCGCTTAAATTTGCTGGAATTTACCAATTGGTTTAACATTTTCAGAGTCAATCAATAGTTGTCTGCAGGAAAGTTTTCGCCAATCGCGAAATTTCCCGATTTTTTAATTTTCACTTATAGAGTCATTAGGATTTTTTGAAAGCAGGATATGTAAAAAATGAGAAACGCCCTCGTCGGGAATCGAACCACGGACCTCTGAAATACGCGCCCAGCGTTCAGAACACTACACTACGAAGGCATGCAAGAAAACGGGAGAAATACCTTATATACTCCCACTTTTAAAGGGCGACTGGGGTTTTTAAGGGACCCAATCGCCAAATCCTGGGTGTGGAGAATCATCATCCACGTCCCTTTTAGTTCGGGTGCCACTGTAGAGACATTAGGTATTTTTTGGAAGGAGTCATGAAAAATGAGCAAAGCCCTCGCCGAGAATCGAACCACGGACCTTTGGAATACGCTCCCAGCGTGCAGACGACTACACTACGAAGGCATGCTAAGAAGACGAGAGAAATACCTTATAAATTGAACATTACGATAGTGAGGTTTGCTGTTTATAGATTTGTTTTTCCCTGAAGCTTTTTAAAATTTATACAAATAACACAAGAGTTTCAAGTTAAAATTTGGCGAGCAGTTCAAGAATAAGGACCTGATATTCTAATATAGAATATCAGTTATACAGAATTCCCAAGACAAAGCTTGTTAAACAGAGGTTAATGCTGGCCGCCATTTACCAAATAGTTTTTTTAAATAATAATGCAAATATGTTTCCATAACTTGTATATTTAATGTTAAGAATGGAAACAAAATAATAATATATAAAGAAAAAAATTTTATCCGTTATTTAAATTAATTAAACAGCAATGCGCAACGTATAGAACGTAATTTTTTTTAATTCGTCAGTTCTTGGTAATTGTTATTTATTAGTTCGATTTCAAAATTTTAGGATGAAATAAGCTTTATGCCTCCATTTCTTCCTTTTTTTATCTTCTGCTAACCATGTAAATGTTTTTATCAGCTTATTCTGAAAATAAATTTTTGAGAAGAAAGAAAGGCTAGAAGGATAATTTTTCGCTCTGTCCACTTTACACTTATTTGAGTTTTGAAGCTGTTATGTTATTCAAAGGATTTTAAGAGCAATTTTCTACTGCAGGTGGAAGAACTTCGCCAAAGGCTGGAAGAAAAAAACAAAATGATCGAGAAGAAAACGCAACAAACAATGGCCGCCACCCAAGATAGAAACCGTCTTTCGCAGGAAATGCAAGAATTGAGAGACCACATGGACATCAAAGACAGAAAAATCAATGTTCTGCAACGAAAGGTTCTATTACATAACTTTTTCTCTTCTCATTTTCATCATCCCTTTTTCCTTATACCCCGTTTATTTCATTATTTCCAAATAATTTTCTTGCCTATGCCTTATGCTGTATATGTTATAATTCAATGAAATGTATGACAAACAAATTACATGTAATATGCTACTCTTTTAAATTCTAAAATAATTTGTTTAGTAATAATGGAACCAACAAAATATCTTAAAAAATTGTTATTTCAATCTGTGCAACTGTATTATAGGGTGAGATGTTAACCCGTTAATTGCCAGTGTAAAGTTTTAACGGTTGATTATCTGCAATAACTTTTCTTTATATTAATAAAAAGCAGTTTGCAAAAAATTTTGCAATAATTAATACGTGATTTAATTTGCGTAAATAGTTCCAAAGGTTTTTGAGAGTTTAAAGCGTGGCACGTTTGCTACATTATTTCAAAATTGTTATATTTTGTATTTTTTTAAAGTTTACCATTTCTCTGGAAAACTTCTAATCTTTTTAGTAGTATCAATATTTTATAAATCGAGTTCCTCTGCAGTTAATTCTGCTCTTTGGGCTACATTTTTCTAAATTTCAATTGGAGACCATGAAAAACTGTTAAACATTTTAAAAGTTACATTTTTATTGTCCAAGCTATATATTAAATGTTATTACTTTTTTACTGAAAACCAGTAAAGTCTATTTTTGTTTTGACTTTTATCTGGCTACAAGCTACTTAAAATCTCTAAATATTTATTTATGTATTAATTATCAATATTCAACAAAAAAGTACTGGCATGCATTAACTATAATAGAAGCTAAAATATTTTGCTCTTCGAAATAAATAACGAGTAAACTAAACCATTTGTTTTGTTAAAATTTCAGCGATTAATCAACTTGTTACTTTAATTTTTATTATCGTTATGAGCTGACAACCAACTGTTTAATGAAAAATAAATTCCTAAGTTCTCAGGTGAAGAGTAATTATATCGACTCAAATAAATAAAATAAAGTTATAAAATAAAAAAACTGAAATACACTAAGTAGACCATAAACTAAAAAATTATGCGTCATAAAGAATGGCTAAAATAGGCTAAATGTTCTAATAAACGTCTTTTATTGAATCAGAAATCAAGGAAATTTCAGCATATTCTTACTTTTTTTCTGACTGTAGATTGAAAACCTCGAGGACTTGTTGAAGGAGAAAGATAATCAAGTTGATATGGCTAGGGCTCGCCTCACCGCCATGCAGGCTCACCACTCCTCCTCTGAAGGTGCTCTGTCAAGTCTCGAGGAAGCCATTACAGACAAAGACAAGCAGATCCAGCAACTGCGAGAACAGAGAGATAGAGCTGAGCAAGAACGCAACGAAGAACGGGAACTGCATGAGCGTGAGATCGCGGAATTCAAAATGAAAATGCACACCTTAGAAAGTGAAATGGAAAAGCTCCAGGTACGCTTGGAGAAAGCGGCAGCCGAAAAAGACAGAGTGGAAGCAAAATTGGAAAACTCCCAATCAGAACTTGGGCAAGCGAGAGCAGAGCTAGAGAAGATATTAGGAGAACAAAACAAATTCCAAAGCGAATGGGACAGACAGAGAAATGAAACTTCCTGGCATTCTATGGAGAATGAAAGACTGAGAGAACAACTTGAACGTATGAAATTGGAACTCGAAAAATCACAGAGCACAATTGGCAAATCCCATTTGTATCAGTCGGAAGAAGTGGTAAGGCTCCAAGAAAGGTATGAGAAGGCGCAGTCAGAGCTGAGAAGGGCTCAAGCTGAACTGAGGATGAATCAAGCAGAACAAGAACGGTCTAGAGGAGAACTCGAACAAATTCAAGAAAAGCTGGAGCGATCACAAGGTGAAATTTACCGTCTGAAAGCTAAATTAGAGAATGCTCAAGTGGAGAAAGAAAGTCTACAAGAAGAATATGATCGGGTGCAAGCTGCGGTTTCGCGTTGCCATTCTGAGAGAGATGCAGCACTCACTGAAGCAGAAAAGTTAAGGACTGAGCTCGAGCGAGTCCAAACGAATCTGAGCAAAGCTCAGCTGCAGCATGAGAAGACACAAGCTCTCTTGGATAAGGCGCAACTGGATGCAGATCGCATTCAAGAAAAGTTGGATAAATCCAACGCCGAAATCCGACGCATGCAATCAGAGAGAGAACGCGCCCAATGCGAGATCGAGAGTCTTCAAATGCAGCTGAATCAGGTTCAGAATCAGTACCAGCGACTCCAAAAAGACAAGGAAACATCGCATATTGAGATGGAGAAGTCACGAGAGAAGTGTGACCGTGCCCAGAGTCAGCTGCAACGCCTTCAAAAAGAAAAAGAAGTCTTCCATTCTGAATTAGAAAAATTACAAGAAAAAATCGACGTCCTACAAACGCAGCTGAACAAAGCACAGAAGGAGAAAGAAAATTCTCAAGCAGAATTCGAAGTTATACGGGAAAGGCTTGAAAAAACTCAAAATCAATTGGAAAAATACCATGTGGATTACGATACTTCACAAGCAGAGTTACGTGTTCTCCGTGAGAAACAAGAAAAAATGCAGCTGCAGCTTCAAAAGGCAGCTGAAGACAGAGAACTGTCGAGAGCAGAATACGAAAAACTTGTTGAAAAATTAGAAAGATCTCAAAGTGAGCATTACAAACTTCAAACTAAATATGAACAAGTACAAGCAGAGCTCGACAGAGTTACATTGGAAGTTGAAAAATCTCACATAATAGCCAATAAAACAAAAGAAGATGCCCGGAAATCATTGGAAGAGTTTGATACATTAAAAGAAATGTACGCCAGAAATTATTCCCAATTAACTAAAACAAAAGAGTCTGAAGAAAAAATGAGAGTTGAATTAGATCGCTGCCAAATGGAATTGGAAGTCATGAGAGACAGACACGAGAAAGCCCAGATTGAACTGAGAAGACTGCAGTCAGAGAGAGACAAATTACAAGCAGATGTTGACCACATGTCATTAGAAATGGAAAGAGTTCAAAATCAAGTTGGTAAAACACAAACTAGTCATGAGAAATCTCAGGAAGAGCTAGCTAGAATGCAAGTTGAACTGGAAAAAGTATACGAAAAATTAGATAAATCTCAAACAGAATTAAGACGAGCCCAGACAGAGAAAGACAGACTCCAATCTGAAAAAGAAAATGTTCAGTCAGAATTAGAACGATATCAGTCTCAAATGTCCAAATACCATTCGTCCCAAGAAAAATCTCAGGTTGAATTTGAACGACTGAGAATAGATCTCGAAAAAATAAAAGATAAGTATGAGAAGGCAATGGTAGAATTGGAAAAGACTAATCAACAGAAAGACATCTTAAACGGAGAACTACAGAAACTACGCGTTGAAATGGAGCAATTACGAATGGAGAAAGGTGTCACTATCCAGGAACGAGAGAAGCACAACGCAGAAGTAGAGAGGCTCCACATCGAAGTTGAAAAAGCTAAAGACAAATATGAAACGGCTATAGCCGAATTAAAGAAGTTACAAGAACTCAAACTGAAACAACAAGCTGATCCTGAAATTTTACGAAAGGAAGCCGAAGCTGCTCAGGCAAGAGTAGAAAAATTAACTGGTATGGAAGAGAAAACTAAGCAGGAAATAGAAAGAGAGGCTAAAGACATTGAACGGATGCGAGATAGATTAGAGCGTGTACAAGTAGAATTGCTAAAAACACGAGACGAGAGGGATGCTCTCCAAAAAGAGGTTCAAACACTACAAGTCTCGTTGGAGGAATATCGAAGTAAAGCTGAAGCTCAGATGTTTACGCAGAAGGAGATAGAATTCGCTCAAAGTGAAACAGCTCGTCTGAAGCAGCTGTTGAGCAAATCGGAAGCAGAAGTGCAACGAACATTGTCCGAAAACAGCCGCTTGCAGATGGAAGTCGAACGCTTGAAGCAAGACATGGAAGATTCGGAAACGTACGCGACGAAAATGCGCGATAGTCAAGAAAAGATGCAAGCAGAATACGACAGGATGAGAGGAGAGGTTAAAAAAATGCAAGAGAAGTTAGATCAGGCTCAGAAAGAGCTTCGAAAGATATCAGAGGAAAAGGATAACCTCCAACGGCAGCTAAAGGAATACGAAGCCGAGATAGAACGCACAAAATCAGCAGTGGGCCACGAATTACAAGAAGCTTCGAGATCGGAGATCGAGAAGTATAAAAAAGAGATTAGTAGACTCCAAAATGATCTGCAACGCATTGATGGACAGTTGCAAGAAACGGTAAATGAGAACCAAGATCTTAGAACAGAACTGGAAAGGTCTTTGGATGCCTTGGCCACCATACATAAACAGCTGGAAGACACTAACGCTGATCTGGCAAAAGCAAGGGAGCAAAACAAGCAGCTAAAGGCTGAACAATTAAAATCACAAAAATTATCTGGGAAAGCAACAGCAAGTGAAAAGGAAATTGAATCCCTGAGAAACGATCTTGAAAAACAAAAGTCCGAAACTCAGAAATTGCAACAAGAAAACCAGCAGCTGAAGAAACAACTGGAGAAAGCTCAGGAGGAAGTAAAGAACTTCGGTGTCGAACGAGAAAGATTCCAAGCTCAATTAGAAATGCTCGTTCAAGAGTTGGAAAAAAGAGAGGTAAGTAACACTAATGTGAATTTAATAAAATTTTAAAAGTCAAAATTATTAATTAGCTTTAATCTATTACTAAATGATTAAGCAAATTAATTAGTAGTTCTCTAAACTATTAGTATATGACTAAGCAAATTAATTTAGCAGCATATGATTTCTATTATCCTTTTTACTAATAACCAACTCCAACAAGAAAATAAACACATTGCAATTAATGTTATGGGAAATTAACTGATTTATTCCTTCAATAGTAGATGTATAATGTTGAAAGAATTCTTTTCTTGCTTTTTTGTGAATGTCTCGAGCGCAGACAAGGGTATATTTTTTTAATCAGTCAAATTTGTTATTATTTACAGTAACACTTGAAGTAAAGACTGTCAGCAACAGCTGAGGTAATAACATTATCGCATTTAAGTGTACGATCATCGTTGCCCTATCCAAATGTAAATTCACGGCCATTTCAGACAGTAATACTTTCTTTCATGAAAACATCACGGAAAGAGTAGAAGATTATGAATAGCGACAGCAGTTAATTTAACTGAACGACAGTAGTAAGATTTCGCAACAACATAGCTATGACGGAGAAAGAGCGTTAAGTCGCGTGATGCCGAAACGGCTTTATTGTTTGCTAAACTTTACTTACATACTTCAAACAAGAAACCTTTGAATGAAACATGGACATGAAGTTACGAATTAACAGAAGTATACAAAAATTTGGAATTAAGGGGCTAAAAATAAATATTAGTTAAAAATTAAATAATCATTAAATAAATTGGATTGAAATATTAGATTACTAAATTAGATGGTAGATAGATTTTATAAAATAATCACGACTGAGGTGTAGCAGAAGGCGTTAAATGAGATGGCACAATAAAGCCCTAGATCTACAAATGATATTACTGTCATAGAGCAAAACAACAAGCTTTCCACTATTGACGTTTTCTATGTTTCGAAATATTTTGCAACACGTTTGACCATAAACGCATGTATAACTTTGACGCTGAATTCTTTGTGTACATAATGGTTCCCAATGGTTCCATCAACAATAAACTATTTTCCGAGAATGATAGTTTGAACGAAATGGAGTTTCTCAATGTTTGCTTGAACAGTATAGCCTCAGACAAGGAAAGCATAAATAATAATAGGTGCTCTTATCGATGAGTTGTTTATTATTTATACGTCGAATGGAATTCAAGTAATTGAGAGATTACATATAGTTTTACTATAAATTTAAAGATACTATAAATTTAAAACCATCCATGCCTTCTCCTAGATTCGAACCCGGGCCCATCGGTAACGCAATAGGCAACCCTAACCCCTGTACCGTCTGGGAAGGTCTTCAAGGAATTATATGTAATTTTAAAGAATACTATGCAATTCATGTTTCATTGATGTCTTGAGATTGTAAACTTACTCACATCCTGTAGATTTCCAGTCTGATAATGCAGGACTTTAAATTAATGATTAGTATTTTACTTCTAAACAAGGAGTCTGAAGTTGACGTGTCTTGAAGAATTGAGATTAAAGTCGCAGTAATAAATTTTCATCCTCTTAGAAAATAGGAGGGCTATCTCATTTGCGTTTAATTTTGTTGCTCAAGCTTGATAATATAAACATATCTTTTCTGTTTTTTTAGGCTGACATCCATAATCTTCAAGGTCAAAAGGGTAAAATTGAAGCTCAACAAGATGCAGAAGTTGCAGCTTTGCGCAAGCAGCTGGACGAGAAGCAGAAAGCCCTTGAAGATATGGAGAGAAAACTTAAAAAGAGAAAAGAACGGTTAGACCAAATGGAGCAGCAACTGAAACAGGCAAGGCAGTAAAAAAGTCTTTTAGGATTTTATTAGTATAAAACATTTGTTTTTTAGTATTATTTACGGATGAGTATATATATATATATATAGTAATATATATATATATATATATATAGTATATATATTTAAATTTAACAAATATTCTCTATTCGCACAAAGCAAATAAAATTTAATCAAGAAATTTTAATTGCAAAAAAAAATTAAAATAATTATTATTGCTGCGAATTAATTTAAAATGTTATTTAAATTCTAAGAGCATATGTAAATTAATCGCACATATCTAAAACCATGAAAAAATATATAATTCCGAAAAATTAAATTTATTATTCCAAAAATTGCATAAGTGAATAATTGTTGAACATGCAGGAGACAGACTTATAAAGGGGTAGTTGCCCGAAAACCTAGCTCTTCAATTACTCAATTCATCTTTCGTCATCCATATAGGCAAGAGTAAAAGTGAAATTCGAAACCAAAAGTAAAACCAAATGTTGTGAATTACTAAAAAATAAATTTAAATAGTGGAATTTTTAGAAAATAGAAAGTAAATGACTAGAGTTAAAATTAATTAAAAGTCGATTAAGAGTAAGAAACTAAATCTTTTTAGAAAACCAAAGTAATTAAGAAACTCTTGTCTATTGGAAACTTCCCCAACACGAATTATGCATTATTATATTATTAAAATAAACTATATATCACTATCAAAATATAATAATAATAATAATAATAATATATGTATGTAGATATATATATATATATATATAGATTATGAAATAAATTCCTTCCCATCATCCATCAACATAGCCTCTAGAACTGTTTTTGTTAGCAGAATGGGAATCAAATGCTGGGCAAAGATGTGAAAGTTTGCCGTATTACTTGCCGTCTAGAGTAGTGCTATATCTAAAATTTTAAAAAAATACTATCTTTCAGACCCTACTAGACTGACAAGCAAGTTATTATTTTAATCTGGCCTAAGATTGCAAAGTTCTAGACAAGTTAAAATAAACTTTTTATTGACCTCATGAAACTAATTAAATGCACTACTTGAATATAACTACGCTATTTTTGGGTATTTAAAATAACATAAGCTGAAATTTAAGTCAAGTAACGTAGTCGGAGACTATATGAAAATAGTTTACTGTTCCCTGCAGATAGTCCCTCTACTCCATTGCAGATAACAAGAATCAAGTCTAACAGTCAGCAGTGGAATATCCGTCAAGACCATATAATTTTTTGTTCATGAAGACAGCAAGATGCCACTTTAAAATTATGCTAATTATTACAAAAAAAAAAGGAATATTAGCTGGGTATGCGTGATTTTCTTGGAATCATACAAAATTTTTGAAAACAGAATTAGATTCCCGATGAAGTTTTAAATGTTGCGCCACATTTTTTAGCCTAGAAGGTTATTATTTTATAACCTCACTTTAGCGTCGAATTACTTTTTTTGACAGTTTCGCTTTCCAAATAACTAGCTTCTGGCACGGCTAGCCACGTTAAATAGATATTACAAGAAAAGAAATATGTATATAATGGTTTAATAAATTCAGCTAATAATTAATGAAATAGATAAATAACTATGTTTTATTACTTTTAAATCGTTTAGCTTATTAATCAGTAACAGGCAAATTAAATGCGTGGGTGGAAAGAAGGTTTCACAGTGTGAGGTACAGTGTTCCGTGGTGACAACCAATGTCTGGAACGCCTGGGTGTGTCATACTGGATCGTCACCATCGAGATAGATAAGACCTGCGCTCTGAAACGAAACTGGCTTGTGACGTCACGGTTAAGGGACCCTCAGCAAACATTTTGTTGGCTTTTATAAGTTGTAATTTTTTATTCATTATGTTTTAAGAATTGAATTTATGTTTACTTTTGACATCTGAAGCATCATCCCTTGTAATAATTACTAACACTAGTAATATAAAAATTGTCAGCAAAATTTATGATTATTTATTTTAATTGGAAACTAATTTTATATGAAATAACTGTCCTAAGAGGTTAAAAGCATAGCACTTATTTCATTACATAATATGTAGAATATCAAATGCAGAGTAAATTTGATTCTTGACAGAGTACTGTGTTCTTAAATTTAAATATCAATGTTTTTTGCAAATCATTAAATATCATTTTATCATGATGAAACTTAAATGCATATGTTTAGCTAATATAGCTTCTGTTCACTTTTATATATGTTATTATCATGCAATCAGTTTGTTTAAAATTTGTTATGCAATATAAATCTTTCTGAAAATGATAGAAAAGTTTCGTATGTAAGATTCATATTAAAGTAATTAAATTGCGAAACTGCAAAATGAAATTTTAAAAATGTACAGTTATTGAAGAAGCAGTAGTAATTGAATTCATATGTAGACATACTTGTTTTCATTGTATTTCAATTCAATGCAATTTAAAAAAATTTTTTTTAATTATCTTTTAAATTACAATCTTTAATTTGAGTACGTGGCACCACCAAAAGCTATGTAAGTTAAGTTAAAAATGTTGCTTACATTATACAGAAAAGTTTTGAACATGATGTTAGGATTTATATTTTCTTTTCATGTGGATATTAATAGAAAAAATATTTTCAGAACAGAGGTAACGCTTATAGTTAAATAGGTATGATATAAATATTTGCAAGGAATTTCAGTTTTTAAAAGTTTTTTAAGCATTTCGCATATTTTTAAAATATTTTCAAAAAAAATTGTGTATAATTTTATTTAAAAAACTTTTTTCCTGTCTTATTTGGAATTTTAATATGGATAGTCTTCAGAGCTATGTAATAAACATTATCTCAATTTAACTACAGATTCTGTCGAATAATTATGTAGCATTAAGAGGAAAACATTAACTGTAATACAGATTAACATACAATATGTAAGTAAGAAATAATTTTAAGACTAGACTATTTAGTAATTTATTACATTCAGAAAAAATTTCTGACTGATATAAGGCATTTAAATGTTAGTCTAAATATTAAGTAGTCTCTTGCATTCGTTTGATGTTTTATAATCCTGCTACATTAATATGATAGATATAAAAAATATGCAATAATTATAGAATGAGTGATAACATGTGTTCCCACTGGCAAACATTTTGTTAAAGTAGTGGGTGAAACAAAAAAATTTGATGCGGTGATGAGAATCAACGAGAGACACAAAGACAGTGCAGAAAAATCAAAGTAAAAATTTTAGCTACTTGAATTTTAAAACCAATTTTTCTTCAAAGAAATGATTTGCTTTTAAAAGCACCACACCATTCTCAAATAATTTTGTTTTGAAAATAAATACTAACAAAAGAAAATGAAAATATTTCATATTCGTATAAGCTTTGTAAAACATTATATTGCCGCTTGTAATTTTGTTTTAGACTGATTTTGTAGTATGAGATACCAATTTCATAGAATAGGTTTCGAAAAACGGGTGTTTAGCAAGGAAGCTAAACTGCGCGAAGATCGGTCCCCTAGCAGTGACGTAGTAACTCAGCGCGCAGGCCTTATCTATCTCGATGGTGACGACTGGACCCACTTTTCATCGCTGATGAGTACTCGATCAAATATGGATGCATTGTGGTGCCGAGTAAGCTATGACAAACGGCAGCTGTTGCTTGTTTACATCGGACAATGAGTGGGGTACCCACTTGCTCAGCTTGTATGCCTTTCCTATACGGTGCAAATGGAGTCTGATCATTTTCATTAGATACTGGAAGTGTGCAGCAAGCTCAACACATGTTTGGCTACTGAGACTCTCTGTGGTTACTCTCAAGGCCTCATCGTCCAGGCTTGTGGCCGACCGCTGCGTGGTGCTTCCCTAAGACCTATCCTCTGACCTAAACTTTTGGAACTACTGCCTAGCGGTTTGTTCGTTAATGGCATCATTCTCAAAGGACTGGCAAATTCCGCGACTTGCTTCTGCTGCTGACAGGCCCACTTTAAAATATGGATGCATTGTGGTGTCGAGTAAGCAATGACAAACAGGCAGCGTTTTGTCTTTCGGATGAAAGCAATAACACTCAACAATTCATTTTATAATCTATTAACTGTCAAAACATAATGCATATTAATTACTTCTGAAAATCAATTAATTTACGATTAGAAATTATTAGAAAACTAAAAAAAATATATCCGGCAAATATTCACCTTAAAAACTGCTGTCTTCCACAATATTACTGATAGCAATTAGCTTTAAACATAACAGACAGATAATGGACAGTATTATAACTCGATTGAACATTCTGTTTTTAAAACAAAATGGCGTAGTTGTTTCAAAGTTTAAATGCTCTTTTTCAAATCATCCGGCTGTAGATTTTTATATAAAAAACGTGAATAAATTTCTAAAGAATAAAGGCCTGCTACTTTAGAAAAAATAGAATAGCAATAGAAGAAAAAAATATAGATAAACTTTCAGTTTCTAAAAGAGAGTTTGCATTATATTTTCTCTGGAAAAAATAAATACCTCTATTACTCTTAGAAAGAAAGTGTTTTATCCTGATAGGAATATTGCAAAGAGAATCCCAAGGAAGTGATAGCGGAAGAAAAACGAAGTCGGAATGTGAAACGAAGAAATAGGGAAACGAAAGCATATTTAAAATGACTTTTTGCTTCCATAAGCCAGCAGAGTATTACGATGTATAGGAAGAAAACTGATGTGAATAAACTTACACAAAAAGTTTTAAAAATAAAATTAAATTCACATTGCGCTATAAAATAGAGAAATACTCTAGAATGTATTGCAAAAAGTTTAAATATCCTTAAAACAGTTAATTGAAAGAAGCAGTTGTCTTGGTTATTTATCAAAATTGCAGAAATATTACGCAAAACTTTAAATTCCACGAAATTTTCAAAAACTAAGAAATATTTTAAAAAGCACTTCCGCTTCTCTATATCATACTGCGTGTGCTAAGTTAGTATTATAATAAAAGGTGTGTTTCGTATGCGAATGGTTTTAATAATTAATTAGCTAGTAGTTTTGTTCAACTTTTGCTGTTGCTATTATTTACGATGTTCCGTTTTATGTTAGAATTTGAAACGAAAATGAAATTTGTTCCTTTCGCTAAGCTGCTTATTTGTTGACTATAGTTACATTTACAATTTATTAATAATTTTGTATTCTGTTATACTCCGATTAAAGAAACAACACTATTTTCTAGCCGGAATTCGCTCTTTTTGGAAAATCGGGAAATGGGAGTTGCACTTTTCCTGACATCTCCTCAAAAGCGTTTTATCTATTTGAATTAATATAAAAAATTTTATATAGTATAGTAAATATATAATTTATATAGTATAGTAAATTTACCATTAAAGTTTCAAAAAACTAAAAGAAAATGTTTTAAAAATAAAACACATAAACATCATAAGATTAAAAAGAAATTGCAATTTGATTTTTGTATGTAGATATCAGTTTATCATCTGACACCATTTCAAGCAATGTTGCGATAGACCTACTAATATAAGAAATAGTCCTTAAAAATTAAAGATTAAAACATAACATTTTCCATTTGAGAAAGTTGCTCAAAATGGAAAAGTCAAATGGTAGGGAAAACTTTTGCTGTGTAAATTAACGCCACATTAGAGTTGGACAATAAAACTTAATTATTTAAGATACTGCTTCGTATTTCTTTCACTGGAGCACCACGTTTGCAACCAATCTCCTTCAAATAGTAAAACCTTTATTTTGCAAGATTAGATCATGAAATCCTTTTACTTATTGCCTTTTGTACCTACTTTATTAGTAAATCGCATAGCTTCGAAAATATACCTATATTATTTGTGAAAAAAAAAAAAAAAAAAAAAAAAAAAAAAAAAAAACCGCTACTCAAAAATATATGTATATGTTTTACCTTTGCTGCCTTTGTGCTCTGCTTCGACTACAGAATTTTCTAAATTTCTAACCTAAATTTTAACGCTATAACGTATAATCATTGAAAATGTTCTTGATATTAGTATATTGTTAATACTGAAAACTTGTAAGGTAGTTTCTACTATTTTTTATGTAGGCTGAAGCTATGAAAGGGCATGCACCTCCTCAGCAAGTAGCAGAACTTCAGCGGAAGAATGCGGAAATGCAGAAGGAGTTGACAACACTGAAGGAAGAATCCAGCAGATCCCAGACAGAGCTCGCCAGATTACTTCAAATCATGTCCACCTCGGAAGAGGAAAAATTTGCCTTGAATCAACAAATCAGTAACTTGCAGCAGTATGTACCCATTCAACCTTTTTGTCTCCATTTCAGTTATATTCAGTTTATATTGATAACATTTTCTTTATTCAGCTGTACTTTACATTGTTAATGATAATTATGCATAATAAATTTTTATGAATTAACATTTATAAACCTAATATGTTTAAATATAACCTTTAACAAACAAAAATCGGAGCATCGCGAAAGGTAATGTGATTAAAATTCAACTTCATGTGCAGTTATTTTATTACTGACAGCTACGTTTAACGCATTTAAGTTGTACGGAATTTTCTCCGTCCTTACCGCGTGCTTTTGTGGTGTAAGTGGAAGCACGTTTGGCAGATAATCGGAAGGCTCGGGATTCAGAACCCGAGGAAGACATCGCAGACTTTTTCTGTTTCTTACTTCGATAAACCTAATAACTCTATAGAGTTTCGCAGCCCATTTCACACAAACTGAGAAGTTCACGGTAAAATGTATCATAGGGCGGAAATATACTAGTTGATCAAATGTTTGCACAGGTCACTATTTAAATCAGGTTTTCGCTGCTAGTGGACGATGTTGGTGAGCATGTTGGTGAGCTTGTGCCATTGACTTGTGCCGAATGGCACAAGCAACGCAAATAAGGCAGCGAACATCCTAGAAAAGCGACAGAACAGGAAAGTAAAAAAAAAAAATAATAATAATAAGAGAGACTCCCGTATGAAATGTGTCGCATCAGCTATCCAGTAAGGATCCTGATTGCTATTAGATGACAAGGGAAGCGAGAACAATGCTTCCAATGCTAATTTTTCTGACTCTGTTTTGTCCAGTCAATAACGTGAACAGCGACTGTAGAGATGGCAAATCCGATCAATGCAGATTTGTGCCTAATGAGGACAAACTGCCTTTCAAGATGAATAATTTAAAACACTGGTCTCTGAATATTGTCATGCAAGTATTTAGAGACAGGCCACTCAGCACATAGGTGTCGTCTTTGATGCTGACTTCAGACTTCTCTTTTACAAGCCATCTGGGATATCGCTTCTTTTGATCGCTAGTGCTCTGTCATAGCTATTTTTAACGTTTTCATGACATAAAACAATATCAACATAATTCTAAGAGCTGCTGTGTTGGCGTTTCCATCACAACATTAAAAGTATATCTTCTAACAGCAAAATACCAGGATATGCGTATACCAGGGATACGTATGATTTTCTTAAGATTCTCTTTGTATTGACGAGATACTTCCTAACCATATAGGCTTATCTCACTCCTGTACCATATAGGCTTATCTCACTCCTGTACTATATAGACCAACCATATAGGCCTATCATAGTTTTGTACAATAGATATCTAAGATATCTAATGGGGCATCATCTGGATTATGTTCCGTAATATGAAGAAATTAACCCACCGATTAAACAGCATCTACCCTGCAATCCTGCATGATACTTATCCAAGGTACTTTTCCATTGATGCTACCCCATTACAGTTTAAATAGAGGCTAGACGTCCCTCTGTTAGTTGTTCATCATGCTTAGTTTTCTTTCTTGAATAAATAATCTTTTTATTTTAAAATGTTAAGATCTTTTTTTTTTCGCATTTCTATGCACTTACGTGTTTCTGTATCCGTTGATAAATCCTTTTAGATGCTTTGATTCTTTTTTTTATTTTCGTTTGTTATAAAGAGTTTCGTTTGTATTAAAGAGTGTATTTTTACAAATACACAAATTTTAACACAATGACGTTTTTTTCACGACAGTGATTCACGTCCGTTGATAAATCCTTTTAGATGTATCGATTCTTTTTTTTTTTATTTTCGTTTGTTATAAAGAGTTTCGTTTGTATTAAAGAGTGTATTTTTACAAATTCACAAATTTTAATACAATGACGTTTTTTACACGACAGTGATTCACGGTCTAGTCACTTTATGAACAGAGATTGTTGAACGTATATGCTTATTTACAAACCTATCTTATATCTATATCTGAATATTTTCTATCTTATAACTGAATAATAAATTTTGAAATGTTTACATTATAAGAAACATTTACTTTTTTAAGAAACCCGCTTTTGCAGTTTAGAGTCAAATATAAGCAATGCAAGATTTGCTGCAAACTATGGTTGCTTAGTTGCTTGCCATCTTCCCTTGATGTTATTTCATTGCTGTACTTGCTGAGCCACTGTGACATTGAAAACGTTTTAAGTAGCTGCATCTGAAATAATTTTTAAACAGTGGAAAATAGCTGAAAAAAATAGCTAAAAATTGTTGAAATAGTTTAAAAGTTGCTGTTGAAATGGAAGTTGACCCCTGGTAAATATTGAATTAATAATTCAGTTACTGATTACATTTCGAAGTTAGATTAGCTGGCTTTCTACAATAACAAGTATCAAACTTCGGTTTTGAGCATAGAAACAAACATATATGTAGAACAATCATAGAAATAAATGACTTCATCATCGTGGTAAATTGAATGAAGAATTCAACGTAAATAGGTAATTTTCTTCAAGCCTGTAATTGCTTCTTGGCATTACGTCATTCCTACCCATAAGTTTCACAGAAACACTTTACGTTCTGACAACCGAAGAAACTTAACAACCAACATTATGCCTGTTTATTATTAAAAAAATATTACAGTCAGTCTACAAAGAAGTAAATATAGTACGTATAGAGAAAAAATCTCCTTATACGATTTCGCAAGTTCGTGGGCTAATTATATTGAATGTGTTGCACAAGCCGCTCCTTTGTCATAACAATATGACCTAAGTTTTCGCAAACACTTTCGACTTTTAGGTACTAAATTTTGAATATTTAATGGCTTCTTTTCTTCATTACTACTAACATTTTTCTGTTTTGTTTTTCTATAAGCTCTAGAATAACATTACAAATTTTTATAAGGTCCGATCACTCTCAAGCTAATCCTCCAAGACATGTTAAATACGCGACGGCTTACAGAATATCAGACTGCACTATTAGCAGGATAAGATCCCGTGTGTCTTCTGTAGCAGAAACCATATACAATCACATACAAGAAACACCCAGTCTATCTTCAGACATCGGAAGAAACAAGTAATACTAGTTTTTTAGCATTAACTTAAACGACAATGCTATTCAAGGAATTCCTTTCGCGAGAAATCTAACAATAAAGTTAGTAAAATATTCGAAGTAAACTCCTTACAGAAAAACTGAAAGAAGCAGTTTATTTAATCAAAGCAAAGGAGTTAAGTGCTATATGCCTAAGTGAAGGGGTCCCTTCTGTGGAGGACCTTCCTAAGGAAACTGGTTCGTATACACCTTACATGGGGAAAACCGCGAAATCTCCCATGGAGCCAACCTGTCCGCCGCGAAGCGAACCCTGGACTGAGCTACCAATATTCAGCAACTTTACCGCTCGGCCCCTAGTGGGCCAAAACAACTGATGGATTAACAAGAAATCCGAAATGAACATTTTTGAACAAATCTTGAAACATAAAATTAGGCAAAGCAACAACCTTCTGTTTGGCGTACATTTTAACCAAGACTATCGATTTTGAGGGCAACAGGTGCAGATCCCTCAGCATCAAGAGAAAAGATATTTTACAAAGAAGACACATTTCCTTTCTCCTGATGATGAGAGACCTGAACATGTTGCCCTCGAAATATTGGTTAAAATGTATGCTAAACAGAGTGTTGTTGCTTTGCCTAATTTTATGCTTAACTTTGTGTGCATTCGTCTCGGTTAAATTTTGAAAGTTTCGGAAAATTTAAAATCGCAAAAATCTTCTACAGAATGTAAAAATGCTGTATGAAAACCATTGATTGATGTTGATAAAGTTGCGTGAGGAAACTACAGCCTATTTTGTAAATTTCGGCACTTTGAATGTCAGTTTGTATCCTTAGATCGAATGGTGTAATATTGAACCAAAAATACTCCGTTTGAAATAATAGTGCATTATTGCATATAACGGGCAGTACAATTTTAAATAATGTAGTTAAGAATGATTATTGAACTTGGAATAATCCTGAATTCAACTGTGAGATTGCTTGCATATTAAGTGTGGCAGTTTCTTTCCAGACATTCTTCTCTAATCTAAAGAAAACTTTATTAAATATCTAATTAAACGCTGATTTAAAGAGTCACTATGCCATAATGCACATTTTTTTCTGTTATACTTAGTGAAAACGAATTTATAAAAGTTTAAATCGAATTGGTATTTTCTAGTTTTGCGAACCGCAGTATAAACATGAATGATTTCCGCAACGATTTCTTAATATTCAAACATACTCTTTCCTTTAAAGTGAAAAATTATCAGATGCATAATAAAAGTGATGAATTGCGCAGATTTCGGTGAAGATCCAGTAGGACAACATGTCGCCTTATGAAGCATCTATCGTACAAATGATAGTTTGAGACCGTTACGCGTTTTATTCACCAATGATCACTTGTTAGCACGGATGCTTGCAAATGTTTTAGAAGCATTACATGGTTCCCTGCTTTTCGTAATGAACCTTGGGTAGCTTTGCCCTTCCAAAAATCTTTGAATTATAATACATTCAGTATTATACAGGGTTTTTCAAGAAGATGAAAGGTTAAAGATCACTTGAATTGTTGGGTATAGATCGATGACTTGAATTTAAGAAATAATTCAACCAAGATAAATCAGAAGATCATGATGATTTTAATCACTTGACCCTATAATAAAATTATTAGAAATCTAAAATTTTATACCCTAATTAAAATAAACTGTTTCGTTTTAACCGTAATTTAAAATATCTGATATCCAAGTAAATTAGAAAATAAAAGAATTTGATTTAAGTCTCTATGCGCATTATAATAAAATAATGCTGCTTGAGTTATATGTTCTAATGCATACTCTAGTGAAATATCGATAAATTGTAAAACACATTAGTAGAAGAAATTGCAAGATTGCTCTGAAAGAATCCACAGCTCGAATTACTTGTCACTAGGAAACGCTTTAAACCTGAAATCCCATAAGACAACAATGAAGTGCCTTGTAACTCTGAGACTTTGTTTAGATATTACGAAAGATATATAAATGGACACTGAACATCTTAGATAAAATTGCATTTAAAATTTGAAACAATCACGTTTAAACTAGGGGTTAATCATTTTAAAAAAAGTTAAATGCAAGTAAAAAAATTTATAATCTAAAAATAAACTATGTTCCTCGTGCGGCATTTCATGTTACTCGATTTCTAAATAGGGTAATAAGCTCATCCAGAAAGTCAATATCGTTTGGGTATTCCAAAAACGATTAGCCATTTGTTTTCATTTGTATTTTATTACAGAAAATTCTACATCCCTTAAACTATTTTTCGACATATTCACCATCCTAATTAAGGCATGTATCATATCTTGGTACTGATTGCAACATATTCGCTTTGTAGAATTCGACCGCCTGCGACCTGAGCCAGTTCTAAATGTTTACCTTGATCTCATCATCACTTGCAAAGGGCTGGCAGACAGAGAAATTTCTTGACATGAGAAAACAAATGGAAATCGGATGGAGCTAGGCCTGGCCTATAAGGGTGGTGACAAAATTGTTTCCAGCGAAATGAACCAAGAAGCGTCGTCGTTACGCGTGCGGTATGTGGTCGCGCATTCTCATGAACAAACACAATGCTCGAAGATAGTATTCTACGTCTTTTGTTCTGTATCGCGCGCCGTATCTTCTTTAATATCACACTGTAAGCTGTAGCGTTGATTGTAGTGCCTCTTTCCATCCAGCCCACTCACAAAATTCCTTGATAGTCCCAAAAGATGAAGCACATGATTTTTCTTGGAAAAAAAAGAGGTGAATTTGCTTTTTTGGATTTCAGAGAACCAATATACCGCCACTCTAATGACTTTCGTTTTGTTTCAGGAGTTTCGGAAAAAATCCATGTTTCATCACATGTGACAATCATTTTAAAAAAATCATTTCCTTCCGTCGCATAACGCTACAAAAACTCCAAGGCTGCTGCCATGCTTTTCCGTTCCGTTTCCGTTAGTATTTTCGGTACCCATCACGAACCTAATTTTTTTGTAGTGCAAATATTCAGTCATAACTTCGTGTAATAAAGACCGTGAAATGTTTTGAAAATGCATTGACAAATCCGAAATCATGAATCGCCTATTGAAATGAATTTTTTTGTCGATGCACGGTACCATTTCTTCGGTGATCAGCGATTAAACATCCTAACCCATTTTCGCATCCGTAAGTTTCTCTTATCTGACGATAAATTTCACACGATCGAACATTTCTCTCATTCTAAAACTCGATAACGGTTCTCATTTTACAGCTGGCGGGCCGATCGATTGTTTTAAACATGATCATCTACAAACAATTCCTTTAAACGTTAACGTAAACAAACAAATGGGTAAGCTAATTCGTTCTCGAGTTGAACGATGTAACTATGCTGCTGCACGACCTTCGTGCTGTCAGATGCACGAGAGATTTGCGCAAACGGTATTTATTTTCTGGATCAGTATATTTATTTTACGCAACAATAAATTCAACTGAAACACGCTTAACTATAGTTGAAACACGATATAAATCAGTATCTTCGAAAACATAATATCTTCGAGATGTTATCCATGAAAATGAGGGAAATTGATGCCGTCTCCTGATTATCCTTTTCCATGATGGGATGCAATGTCCTGCATAAAATTCACAATCTTCTGGCGTTGCTATACTTCTAAGACTGTATAAGATTTTTTATTGTGGTATTTGAAAACTCAAGTTTTCGTTCAAGATGTACGTGCCATTAATTGCCTAAAAATTACAGTTCATGAGAGGCTGAAAATATTATTCATTATATGCTACATCGCATTTCGGTGGATGACCGAATCACTCAACATCCATTCGAACAGCAAGACTGTGAGTATAGGGTTACCTATGCTGTTAGTATGCCACAGAAAACTTGACAATGGATAATTTCTTTTCCTTTGTTTTCTCAAATGGGTCATGTTTTAGAGTCGGCGGGTTTGACGAATCAACAAACATTAAATATTCATTGCCCTCACAGGGTTTCAAATTTTGGACCTCTCGATACTAGCCTTATATGCTTCCAGTTACACCATGAATGTACGTGGTAAAGGGAGGTACAGTATCTCACATTCTTTTTCACTTTAAGGACGGCTTGGGAGGAGGAGACCCACTCACCAAATCCTGTTGGTAACAAATTGTCAGTTGACCACATTTTAGTTTGGGCATCAGTTTAAAATGATTTTAGAATTTTTGGATCCAGAAAAATGAGACAGCTTGCAGTGTCTTAGACAGTATTCCAACTTCGGACCTTCTGACTGCTAGGAAAAAGTGCATCCAATTACAGCACAAGCTACGTGGTTAAAAAAGATAAAATACCTTAAAACATTCTTTGTAAACCATTGTAAAAGCCGCTACAGTTGCTGAATAAGTAATTCTAAAAACCCAGATGCTTCACATGAACGCATCTAAGATATTGCCAATGCCAAGTCAGTGTTTATTGCAGCCTAATAAGTGGCAAGATCCGTGGCTCCTTTTTCTTTGTCAAGCTGTGTCAACTTTAATATGTATCTGTTCATGCTACGAATCTTTTTGTTTCTTCAGATCGAGCTAATGGAAATAGAAGACGTTCGGTTGCAATTTTTTTATGAAGATGGAGCAACACCCAATATGAAAATCAAGTGCCCGACGATCTAAATCGAAGATTTCCAGAGCTTGTATGGACAGAATGAACCTATCTCATGGCCTGCAAGAAGTCTTGATCTTACCACACTAGACTTCTTTCTCAAGAAAGAAGTTTATGATGAAATAATTGATAGCTTTAACCAGCTCAAGAATAGAATACTCAAGGAATAGCTATGCTAGACGCTAGACGTTCTCGTCAGAGTATAGAATTGAAATTGAATATCATCATGACGTCTGTCATGATGATATTAAAATTAATTTATTAATTTTGTTTGTGATCGTTTTGAGTGACTTATTTAAATACAGGGCATTTCATTGCATTTTATGAGGTCACGTATTCACAGAGCCGTCAGAAAATCCCCCCTTTCTTCTTCAGAGATCCGTTATTATATAGTCAGTATTATGAATATATATCTTGTCTGTATTATTTAAGCATGTCTACTGATTTCTCCATAATGTAATCTTTATCTAATGTATACGTATTAAAATCTAGTTCATATCTTTGATTTTTTTCCTATAATGTAGAGCAAATTGCCAAATTTCGGCAGGTATCGCTTGGATTCTGGCTGCTATCCTTTTAATTAAAGTAACTGTGTTATTTCTACTATTTTAGAGCTTTGAAAGAGAAAGAGAGTCAGTTGAATAACTTGCGGAGAGGGCAGCAAGGAGGAGGAGGATCTCAGACATTGCCAATGCCAATTCGTAGGCCAGAACCTGATAGCAAAGATCCATCAAAACAACCACAAGTAATTATTCAATTTTTCATATATTTCCATTCCCTAATTTTAATTAAATTAACGGTACTTTCTTTGTTAAAGCGGCCACACTCTATGAGCTGATGGACACATTTAAATTTTAGTCGATGTGGATTGGGCAATTTATATTTGGCAATTTAGGCGACGAAACGCTGTGGCCGTTTTAACGAGAAATTGCCAAACTGATTCTTAAAAAATGTAAGTACATTATAAATTACAAAGAAAAATGTATGAAATGCCCTATGACCATTTTAACTCCTCCCTTCCCCAATGAGGGATTCTAGCCGTTTGTAGGCATTGGCCACTACTGCGGCCGGAAGCGGTGGTCTCTTTATTATGGAGACACCCTATAGGTGAGCCACCGTTGCCTCCTAAGAAGAGACGGACAAATTATTTTCATTCCTATCTGGGCGGCTTTTAACGTTCGTTAGGGATAAAATGAGTTTCTTTCTGTTATGTAATATTAACACTGATCAAATTATACCTAACTTAATTTCAAAAACTAGGAAAAACATTTCGATCAGGAAATTTTAGATTACAGTCTAACATCTTGAAAAGTTTAACGTCAAAGTTTCGAACGGTTAACAAAATATTTTGCAATTTTAAAAGTATAAAAATCATAAAGTTAGAAAACAAATTGCCGCCCAGACGGTACAGGGGCTAGGGAAGCCTGAATGCGATATTGAAGAGCCTGTGTTCTAATCCCAGAGATGGCATGGTTGTAACTGTCCGTCCCTTGATAGGAGGCGATGGTGGCCCACCTATTAGGTGCCTCCATAATAAAGTGACCATCACATCTGGCCTTGTATAGATTAATGGACTGTGTTGCACTGGAACTGTTCACAATCTGCTATTGGAAAAAAATGCAATCTAATCTCCAGTATTATGATTCTAATTTAACGGTTAAAATAATTTCAAGCTGAGCAGTGTAAGTATTCATCCCAAAGAACTCAAGACATGGATTATAAAATCATACATGTAAAGAGAGCTGTTAAAAGTGACAATGACAAATGTAGGATTAAAAGCTTGATATGACATTATTTCAACACAAATTGTCATCACATTGAGACTTATGTGCTTATTTAATAAAGAAAAGGTTTAATAATTTCTAACAATTCTTCAATTTTCTTTCCATTTTCTTCTACTTTGCAAAAATACGAAATTCTAGAACTAAAAATAATTAACTCATCATGAAGTCTTCCTTTGAGGTGTTAATAAATCCTCACACTTTTTAACTCGGAAATAATTTTATATATTATTGCTGTTAAATAACACCTAGAGCTGTGGTTTGAAACTGGCGGCCCACTAAGCACTTTTATACGGCACGCGAAGACGTTTCAGTTATGTATTGGTTGCAAAGAGGGAGTTTGTTTCGTAGATTTCAAGATTTTAAATACTTGAAGTCAGAATTTGCATCATTTTAATTTCCATTAAAAACGAGCATGAAAAACGCATTAGAAAATCTATAAGTGGAGCTTATTAATTTATAATGTGATGTAAATTTTATTCAAAGATTTGAAGATATAGATTTCATTACCTTCTATTCGTACTTGTAAAAATATAAATAATTTCAGTTATTAATTTTTGTGCTAAGAATAATCGCTCTGTTTGGGAATACACTTATATGTGAACAGACTTTTTCACAATTGAAAGTTAATAAAAAAAATGTAATAAGAAAAGAAGTCTATAATCATTCACATTCAAATATACGTATTTTTTATGAGTCGAAAACGAATTTCGAAAATAAAAGAAAGACTAGCTGGCCATTATTTATTCTGAAGTTTTGTTTCACTTGGCAAATTTTCTCTTAAAACTTAGAAAGTTTTATATATATATTTTTTTTAGTTTAAATGAAAATAATCAATTAAAAATATAAGTATTATTTGAAAGAAATGTCAGTCTAAGCATTTAATATTTAGCTGCCAATGTATTTGAATTAGAAAGTGTAACCAACAAAAATATCTTGCAGGTGCCAAATATAAAACAAATATAAACCTGGTTTCTTTTTTCCTTGTGCTATATTATTAGTATTGTTTATGTATGTTTTGATAAATATTTAATAAGTTTAATAAACAGTTAAAATTTCTTTAAACTATTGTTTATTTTGATACCAATTTTTTTCATTTTGTTAAAAAAAACTGCCCGCCACCTGTTTTCAGGTCTTGCATACAACCCACGTGCAATTTAAGTGTGAGACCATTGACCTAAAGTACACTAAAATGGAAAGCATGCATTTTAAAAGCCTTTATTATTTTCTAACATTTGCTTGCTACTCCGCGTACGTTTATATCATGTATTATCATGTGACCGCTAAAGTTATCATTTAATTTCAAGGTTACCTGAAATTACCATTTACGATTTTAAAGCAATATTATATGTAAAACTCAGAAACAATTTTTCAAATTTAATTTATATTGGATTAAATACAGATCTAGAACAAACTACGTTTAAGGATTATATTTTTTCAAAATTTCTGCTATTCTTCTACATTTGTAAATTTGCAGTTGCATTAATGAATTTCTTTTACTTTTTATGCAGAGTTTATTAACTTTAACATTGTTTCTAGTTATTGGTTTCTGTCGAAAGTAACATGGGTTTTTGTCTGCTTTTACGGCAAGCAAACATTCCTCGTAATGAAAACGATCGGAATCTATTCCTTGCTTTTTTCAGAATATTTTCTTCACGTTTGATTCCCATTAAAAGCTTACCGAAGGTACTGTCAAAGAAGTGCAATGATTGTCGTTCAACAGTCAAATCTTACTTCGAAAGTTCTTTGGGATTAATGTATACAATGTAAGCTAAAAGGACGAAATCAGAAATAAGGCAACACAAGATATATAAGAGATATATGCCATTGGTTGCATCCTCAAAATCTATCATGTAAGGAACTGGTGATAGCATTATATCTTTGAATGAAATTGGCTGAAAATCTTAAAGAAAATAGTGACATTTTAAAATTGATTCACAAAGCTCAAGGAGTCAAGAAGCTTTTAAAAATTCAAAAGTTAAAACGTTGTTATGTAAGCCCGTTTTACCATTCACAGATTGCAGGGTGATATATCGAGATTGGAATAGAGTAAGTATGCGAAAAATTACTCAGTTTCAAAATCTCAGAACTCGACAATCTGTGTAACTCCGGACTAGTAAGTAGACACCCTAAATTACCGTCTCCTATGGAAGTCATTACTTGCATCAAAGTGATTATGGAAGTAATCATTTTGCTAAAAACAGAAAAATTACCAATACGTTATGACATAATGAATGAGATGAGTAGCTGAACGATGTTTCGAGGAACAAATCATGCCTTCTTTAGCAGCTAGTAAAAGAACCAGTCGGCGAAGAAGTGTCTCACAAAACAGGTTCAGCTTCTCTTCTCATCGATTATATCATAATAGTGAACAATCTTATCTCATTTTATCGATTTAAAAAATAATCAATCTCATCTAATCGATTATAATAATAATTAATTCCATCTCATCAATTTAGATAATAATCAATCTCATCTAATCGATTAGGATAAAATAAAGCACTTTTCACCGATTGTGATACAGACGATGATATCTCATCGATTATATCATAATCATAACCGATGATGTAAACATTTTACCAAACTGTTTATTTAAGTTTACCTTAATTGCGACTTTTGTAGTCTAATAAGCCTACTGTATTCTCGTTGCTTAAAGATGTACTAAAACATGACACATATCGAAAGACAAAGAACATGGCTAATTAACTCAGACGGTAGATTTAATAGAAAATACTTTTGCCTAAGAAATTAGCACAGTTATCTATGTATATATTATTATTTGTTTAAAAATGGCTTTTATATACTTGCTTAACATCAGTAAGAATTTTAAGCAAGCAAAGAATTTATTTAAAATTTCCTGAAAAGGATTTTAAGAAACAAGTTTTAAAACTTAAGCTGAAACTGTAAGAGTGAAATTAAGATACGTTCACTGGATTTAAAACATTTCTTCAGATGTGATTAAAAGTTTATTTTCTAGATAAATTGCCTTTGCTTAAACAGATTGTAAGTGGAAAAAAGTAAAAACAGCAAATATTGATTAATTTTAAATCAGCATAAATTTTAATCATATCATTGATGGTAATTTAAGTGAATCCTAAGAAATCATATCGTGGTTGTATATACGATTGGCAGTAACTGTTTTCTTGATTTATTACAGGGTGCAGGACCGGCCAGTTTCTTCTCAAGCTTCTTCTGATATGTCTTGAGTTGCTCTTTGCACAATGGACCATACTTAGTTCCAGCAGACATTATTTTTCATTACCTACGGTACTGCCATGTGAACAGTAGCGAATATCACTTTACGCCCCTGTTCTATGTTTTTACTTCTTTGTTATAATATATATATATATCACAGCAAATAAAAAAATGCCGCATGTTGGTTGTCAAATCATCGGTGCCTTCTATATTAATGATATCTTTGACGATGGCTCGAGTCCTGGAGAGCATATACTTCCTCCTTCAAGAAACTTCCTCTTACGTTTCAAAGACACAGTCCTCTTGTATCCATCTATGGCTCTTGTTGCTTCCTTTTTTTCCGTACTCAGTGTTTCTATGTCTGGTACCAATGTCGTCTCCGGACCATCCTGTAAATGTGTGCCAATTTTTCTCTGTCACACTCTGTCCAGCTGCACACGAAGCCAGCTGTCGTTCCTAACATCCGTTTTCTGAAGAATGTAAAGATCATGTGTTACCCAAAGAAATGGGAAGTGTCTTCTTTAGGTAAGTGCAAAGCTAATTTAAATCGAATACGCTGTTAATAAACTTGTAATTGGATTATAGGTGAATCATCTATGAATGAAGAATAATAAAGATACTAGAAAATGTTTCTGTTTAAGAAAATTGTATGAATGAACGACAAGTATAATAATTAAAGAAATAATAGAATCTTTAACCTCGAAACATATCATTACAACAAGTGTTTTAAATATCGTTTAATGCTTTTTTTTAAATTTTTATCATTAGTCTCTGATATGGAGTACTTAGTAGTCAAGATTTAAAGTTACATATTTCTCAAGATTACTGCAAGTTAAAAATGTGGGTACATCATAAAAATAAATATCTTATTTATTTTTATACCAAACTCAAGTTTACAAATCTGTTTAGCCCAGATATGACGTCAATGAACGTTGGCAGAATGCCAAAATTGAATTGTCGTGGACGCGTGGTAGTTTTGGCTTTACGCCAATTTTCCTTTTTCCTCTCTTCGTAGACAGCAGGATGACTTTCGATTAGTTATCTTCAGGTCTGAATGTATTTCACCTAAAATATGACTGTGAAAGTTGTACATTTTCCCAGTTTACATATTACGACTGATTTGTTATTAAAGTCCGCTGCTTAATTTTACAAGGATATTTTCACATGCGAGTTCATTTAACAGTTTTTAAATGCTATTTTCACTCTTCGGTATTTTCTCCAGAATATATCTCGAAGAAGAGACCAAATGCTTTATTTACTGTTTCATCCCCCAAAATAGTTAAAGTTAGACTAATGGTTCGAAAAATAGTATGCGCTTATAGTATACTTGTAAATAAAAACTAACCCCATAGTATGTTTATTTTATAGAATTCTATTCATATATTTGCAAGTTATACACTATAAACACAATAACAAAATTTTAAACTTATCTCCACCAGCGTGAATAAGCCTGGCATAATATTCTGAACTCGACGCAACTTTAGGAGGAAAACTACCGCAAATTCAAACACAAAGGTTTTCTCCTTTTCAACGCAGCTAATTTTCTAAATATATTTTACTAATATCCGCAGAGGGGGTAGCGGATTCCATTTCATTCACCCAAAACTCAATTTTTGTAACGCAATAGTATCGCAAAAGACGCAAAAAAATATCGACTCAAAATAAATCTATAGAATATCATCCGCTGTTGCCATTCCAGCACTGCCAAGTGTTTTTTCCTGCAGCTGTTGCCAGACTTATCTTCGCTTATGTGAGAGGTACAACATCCTCCCACCCTAATTTTCTCAAAATCAGACATTGCACAAAATTTTCTAACATTACTAATAAAACAAAACAATACTATGTATTAGTTTAGAAAACAACGTCTATATTGTACATTATGTCTAAGAGCATGTCCTTGGTTTTAAGAGTCTACCGTATCTAGATCTGTTTTCAGTTGCTAGAGTTAGCACAGGATCACTGGTAGTTGAAACTTCTAGTGGATACAGTTTTTTGATTGTTCTTACCAAATATCCACTGCTTGTTTTTACCTCTAATATTCTGGTAGCCTCATCTCTACTACTGAATATTTTTACAGATATGCCCATTGGCCACATTACACGTTTTTATGGTCTAGTTCTATGAGGACTACGTCCCCCACCTTTAGGTTTTGACATGAAGCGCTTGCCTTCTGCACCAGTTGAGCCAGGTATTCCTTGCGGCAGCGACTTCTCAGTTCTTGTCTCAACGTATTGCAGTAATTTACACGCACATTCAGTTTCTGGTAATCGATGTAATCCAGGTCTGGTACCCCCCACTTGTTTAATGTGGATTCAACATCACACAGGGCGGTCGGTACCTCTTCGAAATTCACCGACGATCTCCCTAGAATTCGCAAGAGAAGAGTCTTGGTGGAACGAACTAAGTGCTCCCACCCTCCCCCCACCACCACGCAGCCGTAGGGGGATGAATTTCCATTTTATTGGAAAACACTCGTTTTCTGTGATTTTTCTCCAATACAGGCATCTCAGAGCATTGACTGCTCCGGTGAAATTGGTTCCGTTATCTGAATACACTGTCGCAGGACGGCCTCGTTTGGCAATGAACCGTCTCAGAGCCGGTAGAAACGTTTCGGTACTCAGAGAGGTGATAGGCTCCAGGTAAATTGCCCGGTATACGGCGTAGGTGAACAAGATCCAAGCTTTACTCTTTGGTCTCAGAAGTAAAGGTCCACAAAGATCGACTCCAGCTGTTTCAAAGACTGCCGAATCTCTTATTCTGTCAAGGGGTAACTGGATCGGAGGGGTAGATAAAGCCTTAGCGGTAAATCCCCTACATACTACACATCGACTTACGCAAGATCTTATATTACGTTTCGACGAAATGATCCAGTATCGTTCTCTTAATTTAGCAGCTAATATCTGCACTCCCGTATGACAGTCCTTTTCATGATACTCTCTTATGAGGCATTCAGTTAAATAATGCTTGGACGGAAGCAACAGGGGATAAAGGAAGCAGAATTCATCATCACGTTCAATGATTTTAGTTTTAACTCTGAAGACTCCGTCGTTGTCTCTCACTACCAACAATCCATGGACGGAATCTCCTTTCTCTTGAAAGTGCTTCCTTTGCTCTAAACTCCACAAAAATATTTCGGCGTTAGTTTTTTTCTTCTACTGTTAAGGTATCCGAAGAATACGACGGCTTCTTTAGGAATTTATTAGTAAAGCGTAGAACCCAGCAGAATACTTGAACTATTTTAGAAAAACTCGAAATACGTTTGTATCACTCAGAATCTTCTAATTTTATACTTAAATTGACAATTAATCCCTTCTTAATTTCTGCTGCAACAGAATTTTAGTCTGGAGTAAACTCAAAGTCTGGCCATTCTTTCGGAGAGCTTTTCAGAAATTCGGGGCCCTTCCACCAATTGCATTGCCGAAAATGTTCAGGAATACAGCCACGAGATGCCACATCTGCCGGATTCAATTTCCCAGGGATATGTCTCCAACATTCCTGCTTCAGGAGTTTCCGAATCTCCTTTACTCTATTATTCACAAATACTCCCCAGTTTTCCTCTCGTTGTATCCAGCTAACAGCCACAGTAGCGTCTGTCCAGTAATATATCGGGACATCGACTAAGCACAGGGTTTCAACAGTATACCTTGCAAGCGTGCACCTAGAACACAGGCTAGAACCTCCAAACGCGGAATAGTTATTTTCTTTAGGCGATACGCGTGATTTTGCTATGACGAATTTCACGAAAACTTTGTCTTCTTCCTTACTTCGTAAGTAAATGAGAGTTGCATAAGCAGCTTGACTGGCATCCCAAAAGACGTGTAGAGACCATGAATCCTTAATTTCATGACCCATGCGACGAGGTAATTTAAGGCTGGAAAGACTAGGCAACCTTTCGTACCATCTTTCAAATCTTGTTTGAAGTTCATCTGGTAATGGCTTATCCCAGGTCGATTCTGTTATCCAAGCCTCTTGAAGAATTAATTTCGCAGGTAATATGACGGGCACAAAGAAACCTAGCGGGTCAAAAACAGCCTGGATTAGAGACAATAGTCTCCTTTTTGATAAGTCTCTGTTAACGATTTCTCTTTGGACGGATATTGTAAGGCTGTCATCTCGTCGGTCCCACTGCAAGCCTAGAACTGCTGAGACTGGATCACTACCTTCAGCTGCTAGCTCTTGATCACCATATTGATTAAAAGTCCACATTCGAAGATCCATTTTAGCTTCTACCATAATA
Source organism: Stegodyphus dumicola (assembly GCF_044657685.1). Lineage (NCBI taxonomy): Eukaryota > Metazoa > Arthropoda > Arachnida > Araneae > Eresidae > Stegodyphus > Stegodyphus dumicola. The sequence goes on along the minus strand of NC_140768.1, from coordinate 241,049,992 downwards.
GTAATCGACTGGCTCATAAAAACCTTTAGCTCTTCGTTATCATCGACTGACGTGACACAATTGTCAACATAAAATGATTTGGCAAGTTTATTCGCAACAGCTTTGAATTCAGGTGAAACGTGGTACGAATGAAATAACATCACAGCTGCCAATAAACAGGAGCTACTAGTTAACCCAAAAACAACCCTCTTGTGATGAAACACTTCAATTCTATTATTTACCCACCACATAAACTTTAAGTAATTTTGATCCTCACGCTCTACCTCAATCTGTAAAAAGGCCCGCCTAATATCGGATGTTACACCAATTGCCTTGTCCCTAAACCGCATTAGAATGGCTGAGCTTCCTTCTACAAGGTTTGGACCTTTTATCAAATAATCATTTAGCGAAAGCGAACCAACGACTTTGCTCGACGCATCGAATACAGGCCTAATCTTGGTAGTGAGGCTACCTAATTTTATTACTGGATCGTGTGGTAAATAATGCCCTCCGTCATTCTTTACTGATTTTGGGACAATTTCTATGACATCTTCCGCTAGCCATTCGTTAAATACTGTACTATACTCACCAAATTTATTTAATTTTCTCAATTTTCTCGTAGTAGCAAAGACCCTCTTTTCTGCAATATGCCAGTTAGAGGGAATCGACCAATTAGAGGGAGTTAGAGGGAAGAATATCAGGAGGGAATTTTAGAGCCCAAGGTAAACTCACGCAATATCTACCATCTCCGGTTCTGCGAAGGCCCCCTAAGAAACTGCTCCTTCGCTGCTTGATCTTCTGTGACCCTGGAAATGCTTTGCGCATCATCTGCAATGCCGATAGATTCTAACTTCCACATAAAGGAAGATTCCATGTCTTGAATAAGATGATTAGTTACTAACATAGATGGAGTACCCTCAAAACTTTGGATAATCGTTCTTTTCGATTCCCCGCACAGCGTCCATCCCATTTTAGTATTTATAGCTGTCAAACCACCCTCAAGCTGAATTTCTTCACCAGTAAGTATTTGCCCATAAATATCACTTCCTATGAGGATTTCTATTTCCGGGTGACCCTCACCGACATCTGAAATCCGAATTCTGTGTCTCTTTAATTCCTCCAAAAACGGTCCTTTAGGTATGCGTGGTAGGCCTCCACAAATGGTATTTTGATCCTGAAAACTAAATTGGTACACTTTGTTTTTCCCAACCGGGCTTAGACCTATAGAATATCTCTTGTGAATTTTTGACTCAGTCCTTGTTCCGCCAAATAACGCATGAGTTAAAGTCTCAGAGGAAGTGCTTTTCAGATTTAAAGCTTCAACTGTGGATTGTAAAACGTAAGATCGTTGGGATCTACAATCCAAGAGGCACCTGACCACCTTCTTTTCAGTGCCTACAACTATTTCAACCATTAACGTCATAAGAGTGACTTCATTTATACATAAGGGAGAGGACATTGTACTTTGTACCATTACTGACTCGTTTCGTTTTTTCTTATTGTCAGCATTGTTTTCTGATACCTCCGGGCATAAAATTATAGGTGAGATCGCCTACACAAATAGCATTGAATAAACTGTGGACACTTCTTCGCAAAATGCTCTGGTTTTAAGACAGCGGAGGCAGCATTTTAATTCTCTTAATTTGTCTAATCTTTCCTTTAAGCTCATCGGTCGAGCTGTAAAACCTTCTTTGCTTTCGTGAGATTTTCCGCAAAAAAACACATTTTTGCTCTTTAACAGCAACTAGACTTGCTGCGCCAGCGATTGGTTCTTTGGTCTTAACTTTTACATCTTTAGAATGTTCATTGCGCGAAGTAGAAGAAATTTCAAATCCAGACCTGGCTAGTTTAACTCTCTCCTCACCTTCGACCTCTTTACGCAAAATTTCAGGAGATTTGTGAGACGTGATCCTTCTTTACTGAACAAAACGCTTCTCTGCCATACTCGAAGCATCTCAGCAGACAGACAATACTCGACCATGGGATATAACCAGGAAACATTAGTATCCAGGGCTAAGCCTAAAGACTCTAGAGATCTGAGATGGGATTTAATTTTGTCAAACAGTAACACTAGCGGCAACCGATCCTTCCCTTGTGAGCGTACATTTTGGATAATTAATTTTAACAATTCCCTCACATATATCTCAGTTAAAATTTCCTTGTTTCCAAAACGCTCCTCAAACGCAGAAATGGCTTTCGGGTAATTTTCAACCGTTAAAGGATAACTATCTATCAACTCACTAGCCCGAGTTCCGGGTAACATTGATTGAGCGAAATAATGGAATTTGTCAACGTCATCAAGCTCCTTATCCTCATGGATCTTTTTAAATTGACCCTAAAATGTAAGGTAACTTAAAAATTGTCCATCGAATTTTTTAATTTGAATTTTCGGCAACTTGTACCGTTTTTCATTAGAAGCACTTATGCTACTATCCGTGTTAGAACTCTTATTGACACTACGGTCAACCGCATTATTCTCTTTCACCCGACGATTAAGTGTGATAAACTCATCTGAATATTCTTCTCAGCCTATGACCTCTTTTTCCAGATCATCTTCAGCGGCTTTCCCCTTAATCATTGAATCTAGTATTACTGAATCGCAAGATCTCAACTCAGCAATTATCATCTGCAACTTCAAAATTTTGTCTTTCAATACATCTCTATCCGCTTGAACATCTTTACAAAGTTCGGTTTTTAGAACCTTAGTCGTCCTAGTAAAGGCACTGCGTGCCGTTGTACGCCTTTTCTTCAACATAATCAACATCCATTTTATCTTTAAATGCAGACCCACTTAAAACTCAAAATCTGTAATGTTATCATCAATCCAACAAATCCTCAAAAACGTCTTTACTCAGCAATTCCAAAAATATAACTCGATATAATAAAAATGAATAACAATATGTCATAACATTCATAATACATCAAAACAAAATTATTTTGAATATTACCGCAGAAGATTTAACACGCATAACCTTTTCTACGTTTACACTGCAGACGATTTAACGCATAGCATTTCGATTGAAAATTGAAACTAATTCGAATACAAAAACAAAATTCAACATTGCAGACGATAAAACGCATTACGTTTCCAAATAACACTTAAATTAATATTTACTTCTACAATAATATAATATAGCAAGCACAATACTTTCTCAACTATATTAATATAATAATCCCAACACATTCGAATCAGGATCGCAATCCTGGCTGGCTCGCCATTTTGTTATGTCGTGGAGCAAAAACAATTTTACTTTTCACCTGACTGACACTGGCTCCGACATAGCAATGTGAATACTCTACATCTAAAATTTTAAAACACCATTCCATAATTTGAAATGTTTATCTTATAGAATTCTATTCATATATTTGCAAGTTATACACTATAAACACAATAAACAAAATTTGAACTTATCTGCACCAGCGTGAATAAGCCTGGCATAATATTCTGAACTCGACGCAACTTTAAGAGGAAAATTACAGCAAATTCAAACACAAGGTTTCGTCCTTTCCAAGGCAGCTAATTTTCTAAATATATTTTACTAATATCCGCAGCGGGACAGCGAATTCCATTTCATTCACCCAAGACTCAAATGTTATAACGCAATAGTATCGCAAAAGACGCAAAAAAAATCGACTCAAAAATCAAAATTAAAATCTATAGAATATGATCCGCTGTTGCCATTCCAGCACTGCCACGTTTTTCTTCCTGCAGCTGTTGCCAGACTTATCCTCGCTGTATGTGAGAGGTACAACACCCATAGTAAAAAGAGAATAAGATACCTATATATAACATATTCCCTCTGTTTTATTCTGAAAAGTTTATAAATATTAATTCTTACGTTAATTAATCAGAACCATACATTATTTTTTTAGCTTAAACGCATTTAGAGTAACAAATTTAAACTAAAATGAAAGCACACCAATATAACGTTTTTAATTAGGCAATCTTATTTGGCATAGATTTTGAATAAATCGTTGCAGATTTCGAGCATGATCAGACACGGTTCCCTCTTCTTCCGGAAGAAAAAAAATTGGGGGAGGGGAAAAGATAAGAGAATCAATAACCATTTTATATTTAAAAAAGGGCCCAGAGCCATGGATGTAGGGAAACGAGGAGAGACCCAAAGTGGTTTTTCCCATGCAAGTGTAAATGAAGCAATGACGCATGCCTTTCCAAACGTTCAGTGACCAAAACATTCAGGAACTTGCCATTAATAGCTTTGACAAAATCGGGGGTAAGCATTTTGTAATTACGTCGTCAATATAAGTATAAATGTGTATATTTTCTTTTTCTACAGTATTTCAGAGTCCTAAATATGTGAAATAATACATTTTAAAACATTTTGTAAGTTCTCAATCAAAATTCTAAAAGCAAAAAGAAAGCTTTTACATTTTCTATCTTCCGGGTGGCCGAGATTACTCCATTCTGTTCTGAAAGAAATCCTAATTCAAACACCGGTCAAATAAATTCACACTGCCACTGCTAGTAAATATAAAGAAAGAATATATTACATTTAAATACAATTATTAGATTACGTTTATATGAACATTGCGCAGTTTCCCTTCATACAATCTTTCTAGTTCTTGTTCTCGTTCTACTTGGATGCAAATCAGAGTTCTATTTACATTTTCGTTAAGATTATTTTTGAGTTTAGAGGTAATGGCGCTGATAGTCCAGAGTTTAGATGTAATGTATTTCATTCTGAATGGAATGAAAAGCTATACTTTTCCGAGAACAGTTTTAAATTGAAAGAAATGTTTTCACCAATTTTCGCTCACTACATTAGAAAGAAAATTTTAAGGTAATTTGATTTTATTCGGTTAACGATTACAAAAATTAAAGTTTATTGCATTATTGACGTTAAAAGCACGAATTTCTTTTCTGTTTTCAGAGCTTCTTTATGAAATACTTTCTCGAGCATCAGATGATTTTCAGCTTATGATGCATCTTTTTAATCAAAAATCATAGTTACTCTACAATTAATGCTTTGTTTGATTCATTTCAAATTAGAGCACCTTTTATTTTAATAATGAAATAAGTTAAATATTGCTGCTGATTCTTGATTTCTATGTACTTAACTATCTATGAGTATTTCTGAAAGGGATGAAAAATGATAAGCTGTTAATATTATTTAACACTTGTAACCGAATTTTTATAACATGTCGTGAAATAATTCTTTTAATGCTTAATAAAAAAATTTTACACATTCTAAAAATTCTACTTTACTACTTGCTTATGAAAGCATCTCATGGACTATGCTTTACAACATCTTTTAACAGCTTGTTTTCTAATACGAATACTTCTTGCGTAAATAGTTTTTTTAGATATATTCGTCTACAGAATTTCAATTTATGTTTGCAATTAAAAATTAAGGTCATTATATAATTAGATAATATTTATAATCATTATAAATTTATATGTATTTAATAACTAGATTTCTTCACAGCAACATTCCCAGGAGTTTAATGAATGAATAAATCCCTAATTCCTAAATAGATTTGTAAATAATGCAATAAATATTTACATATTTAATTAAAAACAAGTGCATGCATTTTACAAGGATATGCATAAATACTCATATATATTTAATATTTTTCATTTTCAGCATGTGCAAATATTTAATTCCTGTGCATTCCACTAAAGTAATTTATAATAACATATATCAAAAATTTTTACATAAGAAATATATATAAATATAAATTTAATGCAAATTACATTATTTTTAATATGCGCCTCAAAATTCAATTTTTCTTCGAAAGTTCTATACGAAGGCATCTATCCCCTTACGCAGATAGTTCTCGCATGTTTTACCCTACTTAAAAAACTTACCTGACCTATGTAACCTGATTATAAATATTTTAAGAGGCATAATTTTACATTAATATTTAACTATCAGGTTTCAAACCTTTGACTTAAAACACGCTTTCGGATACATTTATTATTAAATTCAAATTTTCTAGTAAATATATTTTGGCAGATCATTCAATATCTCTCTTAGGAATTTAACCCAATTTCTCTTAGCATTAACCTCTTAGTAATTTTACCTGTTTCTTTTTAATTATGATACTGTGAACAAATATCGTAATGTACTCTAGGAAACCATTATGGACTGAAGCCAAGGGAGGTTAGGAACCAAGCATTAAACTTCCGGGTAAAGAAAGACCTGCGCGGGAAACATTTAATACTCTGGAATGAATAAGAGGACAGTATTGCACATTGCAGTATTCGCAATATGACCTCCTAACGCAGTCATACACAAAGGTTTTCACCTCCGTGGAGACTCTTAATTTTAAATTCTTAATAAGCTGTTATGATGACGTGGTTTGTTCACATGCTAACATCTCCTTGACTGCAAATGGCACTTCCGCCGGATTCTCAGATGGTTTTGTATACAGTGTTACACAAATATATGGTTACAAAGGAAGGAAAAGTTGACTTATTAGCATGCATGTCTATATATTTATTTATTTTAACAAGGATTACAGGATTTTAAAGTAATTTCATTGCTTCGGTTTAAAAGATATAATTCGGTTTAAAAGATATAAAGATTATTTTTCAGATGTATAAAAATAAAATGTGAGTTCAAAATGAGCGTCTATTATGCACCTTACCTAAACTTTTTTAAAAACTACATATACAGTATTATGTGGATGATAACAAATGTATTTCATTTAATATATTTGATATTTGGAACACAAAATAAAACATTTTGATATTTTATTTGGAACTTTAAATAAAAATAGCAAATACACTATCAACGACATCGAAAGAAGTATGCAGATTTTCACACTTATACTAGTGAAATTATAAGGAAATTGAGCTTTAAAGTATGTTATATTTTTGCAATATTTTAACATTTTAAAGGTACCTTAAGGTATTTAACATTCTATAAGACATAACATAAACGTTTTGCTAAATTCTGCATTGTTGTATTGGAGTAGGTTAGACCAGTATTTCCCAAGCTTTTTTTTTTGTTATTGCCCCACCTAATCCTCTCTAAAATTCTTATGCTCCACCTAGAATATACATAATTTTTAACATTCAAAAATTAAAATGTTCACGAGCGAAACTTGAATGATAAGTTTTTGGAAGAAATGACTAGGAAATTTTGTAAACAAACACAGTAAGCAAACTTTAAAAAAATGCAAGAGAACTGAAATTCAAGTACGAAATAATTTTACTGAAAGTTTTTTCTATATTTAAGTTTTAGTAATTATTTATTATTTAAATTTAGTGAGATGCGTTTGATGCTTGCTGCAAAGAGATTTTATGTCAGGTTCCAATATAGCTAAATTCAGTCTCAAGTCTCCCCGTTTTTATATATTCAGTTGATTTCTTTTTTTAACAGCAAATCATTTATGACACTAAATGCGCATTCAGCTAAATATGAAGATGGAAATGGTAACAATAGTTCTCTTCCCCATTTGGTCGCATTTGAATATTTAATTTTTTCTTCGCAAAGCCCATTCTTTTATATCAAATAAAACTTTGACTTATCATTTTGCATTCCTTGCGGGTTCTTGATACTGCATATTTGAAATTGAACCCAAATTCAATAACATTGGCTGCATCATCCAAGTTGAGAAATCAATTTGTATCAGAAAAAATCTTCTTTTTAAATCAGCCGATAAAATTTTCAAATGATTGACAATAACATGCATAGCGATTATCAGTCACTTCACACTTTTGAAGCCAAAGGAAGTTTTCAAAATCTTTGTCGTTAATGCATTCCTGACATAATTCAATAAAGGTAATGCAACCAAATATCTTCGCTTTTACATCGGCAAGACTTTTATTTGCTCTCTGAAGTTCTTTATTTAATATATTTAATTTTTCAAAGATATCGGTTAAATAACTCATAAGTGCCTTACCATCATCCATTAACAGATTTTTGATTTCAGGTTTGGGGCTTAAAAAGTAGCTAAGAGTATCAGATAGTTCCATAAGTTTTTTCAAGCAGTTCCCTTTCGACAGCCATCTTACTTTAGGGTGAAGTCTGATATAGTTTAATTTTGTTCTCAAAATAACTTGAAGAGACGTTCACATTTGGCACTAGCTGATAGCATTGATACACATTATAACTAAATTCAGTCCTTTATTTAGAAGAGGCGAAATATTTTTAGCTACCAAGTTTTTCCTATGAATAACACAATGCACAAGAAGCATTTCTGGATTCTCACCTTTCATCAGTTTGAGGCAACCCTTTTTCTTCTCCATCATATTAGCAGTACCATCTGTAGCATGATACTTTCCATTGGTATATTTTGGCATCTAATAAATTTTTTAACTTACCATAAATATCTTTGGAGGTAGCTGTGCTTTCTAATGATTTATGGTGGTTATTGTCTTTCAAAGTTGATTCAGCTATTTGCACCAAAAACTTTCTTTTTTAGCTTTTCAACAAGTTGTTTCTCAATATTCTCACTCATTTCATCTATTCTTCTGCTAACAATATTGTTACTTAGTGGCATAGCTTTAACGTCTTTGTCACCATTTTCTAAAACCTTTTAAGAAATGCTGGTATTGACGGTTTGATTAAATTCTCCCCTATAGTATGACTTTTCCGAGATTTAGCGATGAATAATGAAATTTAATAACTAGCCTCAAGAGTGCGATTAAAAGTTAAATTATTAGAAGTAAATAGAGACTTTAATGTTACTCCTTTTCAAATTTTTCTTTAAATTTTAAAGATAATTCTAATCTGAATTAATATGTATATTATGTTTCGCCTTCAAATGTGCCTCAAAAACGACCTCGTTTTATTGATTCGTTGGTCAGGCATTGCTGGCATAAAAGACAAAATGGTGACCGTTCATCGTGTAGAGCGTGTATGAAACCAAGTTTTAAATATTCATTCCGAATACTGGCGAACTTTTTTTTTTTTTGCTTGCACCACTCCTTACACTATGGGCTTAAAGAAATAAATATAAGATCAATTAAAAACTTTGACAAAGCTAAATATAAACAAGCCTGAAGGCATTTGCTGTTACCATTCAAAAGCAGAAAAATACACCTTTTTCCATTTCTACAGTAAAAAATAAAATGAATCCGTTGGCTGACATTTTCGAAAAACGTCTGGAAAGCGTAATGTGTCAGCTGTTTCAGTGCCCTTTAAAAGCATTTAAATGTCCATGTCTGCAGCCAGAAATCTTTGTAAAATATTTATAATTCACCTCAATTTAAACCTTTTTTACGTATGCATCACTTAGATTATTCTTCATGTTGGGAATAAAAAATTAAATTTTGATTTCTTAAAGAAAATTTGGAAATTTCAACGCTCCTTGTTCGCTTAAACTCTGGACGAGTCCATTTTCGAATTCCCCTTTTACAATCAAACTGCTCCCCTGTGGGGTGTCGTGCCCACGTTGGGAAACACTGGATTAGATAAACACAAAACAAATTCATAATCAAAATCGCTATTGCAATTTATCTAAAGATAACCAAGATGTGATTTGTGCAGAAATGCTACTAAATTATACAAATTGCTATTACCTATCCATCAATGAATGTTTCTTTTATAGTGCCACCAAACCCCTGCCAACATGCTTTGGATGTAAACAAAACACATCCCTCTGGCTACCAAAGCTCGGCTGTATTGCGTGTTATGCAGTAGCGGGGAAGAGGCGTCTTCTTTTATTTTTACCTCCATTTCCTGAGCAAAACAAAACGAATCTTCTTTAGTTAATTCTAATCCAGTTTTTCCTAATGGTTTCAGAATTCTGGTATCTCAGCCTTTCATGTCTCGTGCTATTTTCCGCGACACTTGGGGTTATGTTTACTTTCGCTTTTCTTCATCCATTTCTTTCGATATACAATTGTTGTCGCTCTTCCCATTTTAGCAAAAAAATGAAAAAGCGGAACCCTTGTCTGATCGTTCTCGTAATCGATAGAGTTTATTGAAAATCCATACAAAATTAAAGTTGCTTTTCTGCCTAATTTTATACATATTTAACTTAATCGTAAAGTAAAACCTGAAGCAAAATCAGTTTACCATGGAAAATCATTTGAAGTCATTCGCTTAATTCAAAGTTGTCACCAACACGTAAATGATGATATAGAAGTAGAAGGAATGAAGAGAACCTTTGTTGAAATTACGTTTTTAAAAGAATAATTTAAATCGTTGCAAATTATTATTAATGTTAATTATATAATTCTAACTGATATGGTTTCTTTCTTGTACACACTCTTCGTAATAAACAAATGAAAAACACAGCCGTTCTTCGACTAGGATTTGCCCTAGATGTTCAGGTTGCGATAGAATAGTAAAATATTGCAAAAGGGACAATTGCTCACGCCTTAGATAAAGTGATGGTTCGTTAGAATCAACATACAGGCTCTGGACAGGAGAGGTCCTGAAACCTCCTGAACAAATCCGCAGATGATGGTGAACAAGATCTAGTTTTATCAATACTGATGACCGGGCGGATCCGTAAACAACTGAGCCGTAGTGCAGTCTAGAGCGGACAAGCGCTCAGTAAATGCGAAGCACAGAGCAACGGTTTGCACCCCAGGAGGTGTTCGCCAACACTTCCTGGGTGTTTCCTGCCAACTTCATCCTAAAATATTTAGCGTTTTTACACACTTCCTTTTCAGGTTTAAAACATGAGAAAGGGAAAATTGAGAAAAGTCAATTTTCGGTCGAACGTCACTCCTACTATTCAGGTATAACTCAGGCTCAGGATGGAGACATCGCTTCCTACAAAAGTGCATGCACAAAGTTTTCTGTTTCGAAAATGTAAATCCTTGTTTGTCTGACCATTCTTGGACCTTATTCAGAGCCATCTGCAATTGCCTCTCTACGTATCTCATGTCTGCCCCTCGACAGCTAATCTGTAGATCATCAACATAAAGAGATCCCAAGATGGTGGGAGGAAGTTCTTTTAATACAGAGTTTATTTTTAAACTGAACAGGGTTACGCTAAGCACACAGCCTTGAGGCACACCCTCTTCCTGTTCGAAAACATCCGACAAAACAGAGCCAATCCTTACTTGAAAAGTTCTAGTGTTCAAGAAATTCTGAATGAAAATTGGTAGTTTGCCGCGCAATCCACTCTTGCGAAGATCCCGAAGTATACCGTATCTCCATGCCTTATCATAAGCTTTCTCAATCTCAAAGAATACCAAGACAAGGTGACTTCTTCTTACAAAAGCTTTTCGAATGGATGTCTCTAAGAGAAGCATGTTATCTACGGTTGTTCTCCCCTTTCGAAAACCGCTTTGATAAGGCGATATAATATTATTCTTTTCCAAGAAGTAGACTAGGCGGCTGTTTACCATTTTTTCAAACAACGCAACTCGTAAGGGCAATAGGGCGATAGTTGGGGAGATTCCTTGGATCTTTCCCTGGCTTCGCAATAGGAATTACAACAGCTCTCCTCCACGCACTGGGAAACGTACGCTCCTTCCACATTCTATTGTAAAGCGTGAGAAGGGCATTCAGTGACTTAGAGAAAGTGCTTTTCATTATCACTTCAGCACTAATTCAGTGCTTTAGAATTTCGTAATTAACTCCATCCAGACCCGGAGAAGACCTATGTGTCTGCAACAAAGCTCTCCTTAATTCAAGCATAGTAAAGTCTCTATTGTAAGGCTCAGATTTGAAAGAGTTGAATGCGATGGGATTTATTTCAAAGAGCTGCTTGAGAGAGAGAAATGCACGTGAATAGTTTCTGCTGGAAGAAACGGCAGCAAATGTCTCACCAATAGTATTTGCAATTTCTTCTATGGAGCTAATCACTCGGCCATCTTTTTCCAAAAAGGAAAGCGAGTGGTCTTTATATATTCCGCATATTTTTCGAACTCTTTCCCAAACCCTCTTACTAGGCGTAGAGGATGTTATTGACGGCACATATGAAATCCAAGAAATCCTTTGGCTCTGCCTTCTTATTTTTCGTGCATTTGCTTCGGCTCTTTTAAATGCTATGAGGTTTCGCAGAGTAGGATATCTACGAAAAATTCCCCATGCTTTTCTCTGTTTTTTCAGTGCTTCATGACAGTCGCGATTCCACCACGGTTTCGAATATTATATTATATTTCCTGACGTTCTAGGAATAGAAAGCATAGCTGCCTGAGTAATAGAATTAGTAACAGCTTCAACAGCGTGATCGATATGCACATCTTCTACGATTTCATCTGTGAGCTCTGCAACGGAAGAGAAGAGTTCCCAGTCTGCCCTAGTGAGTAGGAAGCGAGGGGATCCTGACATGGGGTTTGCTCCGCTTCGTGCAAGAGCTACTAAAATGGGATAGTGCTCGCTGTTGTAAAGATCATTTCCCACACTAAAAGTGCAAAATGGCAACAGAGATGGTGAACAGATGGCAAGATCGATAGCGTGGAATGTCCTTGAAGGCTCATGGAAGTAAGTATCCTGTCCATTATTTAGGAGACAAAGGCTGTGATCTTTAATCATTCGCTCAGTTTGCCTTCCTCGGGAATTTGTGTCTTTACTTCTCCAAAGCGGACTATGGCCGTTAAAATCCCCTATTAAGGTAAAGGGATTAGGCAGCTGCTGTATGAGATCACTTAATTGCTTTAGATCAACGTGCTCATTTGGAGGCAAGTAAAGAAAAAACGACTGAAACCACAGTATGAAAATGTACCCGTATAGCGACAACTTGGAGAGATGTTGTCAAAGGAAGTATATCTGATGGATAGTCAAGTGAAAAGAGGAAACCGACACCTCCACTAGCACGTTCACATGCAAGATTGTCTTTCCTGACAAACGAAAACCTCCGAAGTTTTGCTTCTTGTTCCGATTCCAAGTTTGTTTTCTGTATCACCAAGCACACAGGAGGATGAGCATTGACTACATTTTTGATGTCAAGAAAATTTCGGCGGAATCCGCGACAGTTCCGTGAGACCAGGGTGACCATTATGATTTATGTTCTTTTTTCTGTGCTGCTTTTTTGTTTTTCGTGGAAGTAGATGCTTGAAAACATCTAATCCCTCCTTTACTTCCATACTATCTGAATCTAAAGATTCAGATACCATATCTTCAAATGAACTATTACTATTGCTTCTATTTTGGTTACTATTTTTGGAGGCACATTTTTGGGTTTGCTCGGGTTCGCTATTTCTTTTTTTTTTTTTTTCTTGTACGACATGAGTCGGAGTTTACTTTTTCTGGCTTGCAGGCTGCTGTGTTTTATTTGGTGGAGTCTGTGCATTTATCAAAATTTGAGTGGCAACGGTACGTGTTGCTTTAACGGCACTAGCATATGATCTATTTGGTTGAAGCTGTGTGCTTTGAACCAGCCTTCCTGTGTTATGGCTTCTGCATAGGATATGTTTCTAGTGACTTTTGCCGTCTGTAATTCCTTTTCTGTTTTCCATTTTGGACAGGAACGAGAAAATGCTGGATGATCGCCCTTGCAATTTACACACAATGCCGCAGCGGTGCAATTATCACTATCGTGACCAACCGACGAGCATCGAGAACACGTCAGGTTGCCACGACAGGATATTTTAGAGTGACCAAACTGCTGGCATTGGAAGCATCGCATTGGGTTGGGAATATATGGTCTTACGGGACAGTTCAGATACCCAGCCTTTATATTCTTTGTCAGATAAGGCGATTTGAAGGTCAGGATCACGTGTTTTGTGTCAATCAACTGACCTTCCTTACTCATCTTCATCCGCTTAGCAGCACAAACCTTTTGGTCAGCTAACTCCGAAACGAACTCTTCTTCTGAAATCAACATAAGGTCGATTTCCGAGATCACACCTTTACAGAAGTTGAGTGTTTCGTGCGCTGACACAGTTATAGGTACTTGTCCATGTTTGGTTTGACGCAAAAGGGAAGCAGACTGGTATCAATAAACAGGTCTCCAGAACGGAAATGCTTTATGTTCCCTGGCTCACCTATGCGTGAATGAATGTGTTTGCTTAACAGAAAAGGAGACATCTTTTGCAATTCTCCAGAGGCATTCGAAACAACGACAAAGCGTGAACAATCAGTAGTTTCTTTGGCATTTGTATCGGTTCGAATTTTCTTGCTAATAGATTTCTCAATAATTTCTTTATCGTGGTTGGTTTAATTTGAGTCAGGTTTTTTTAAGATGAAAAGTGAAGCCATATTTGAAAGAGAAAAATCCGAGTCCGACGGCCCCGCCTACCATAGAGCCCAACTAGGGAACACAGATTCCTGTGTTAGGGCTAGCCGGACCTATACGCAAACTGAAGCCCCACAGTCGGCTTTCCCGAAAGCAGGTACTCCCGAGAGCTTATCCCCAAGCCACTGACACAAGAGCTAGTGACCAACCGATGGACACCCGTGAGGACGACTAAGGTGCCTCCCGTTTAGCTGAAGCAGAGGCCAAAGCAGTGTGTTGGGGACAGTACCTCGCCCCTCAAATACCAGGACCATCCTTTCCAGCGATACGGGTCTCCACGCACGGTAAACACGTGGACAGTTTTCTCGCCACTCGGAAAACTAGAGACAAGGGCTGTTTCAGTCTCTCGTAACGAATCCCAAACTCCAAAGAGAGAAACCACAAGGTAGAAGGGAAGGGAAAAAGTTACAGCCAAGAGAAGAGGAGACGGAAAAGAGGATAGATCACTGGAGCTCCAGGATCGTAACACCCGTCTCACCAAGATGATCGCGTGGAGGGCTAGGGTACCTCGGGATTGCCACACCCGTACTCACAAAAGTGAGCCCCTGAGGGCCATTAAATTTTGTTAGTGGATATATGAATAAATATAGATTGTTCTAAATGAATGCATAAAAATTGTTGTGTATAACATGATTGTCGTATACGGAAATATTTATAAGGCAAAACGTAAGACAACCCTGAAGGTAAGTCCTAATGCGTTTTTTGGAAAAGAGAAACATGGTATTGACCTGCATCTCAAAGTAGGCACGATCTCTAAGCACAAATACCAACAAATTTCGTAACCAGTGAAGAAACAGGAAAGCAATACTAGTAACGTTATCAGAATCTCTCAATATTCTTAATCTTTTTAACAATCTCTCAATATTTAAAACCCAACTTATTGACATTTTGGTGGAACTTATTGACATTTTGGTGGAACTGGTTTCCTATGCTGTAAAGAAACAGAAGTATAAGATAGGCTGAACATAAAGATTATATGTTATTTAAAATGAACCTTGCACGTAATAAAATCGAAATTTTACTTTAATGGGGTAAAAAAGGAATAATTTAGACATTCCGTGTGCTGTTGGCGATCTGAAAGCAGTTTTGGCTTGACATTGTGTTTTCATCACTTTTCCTTTATTACTTACCATACTTCCATGAAACTGAAAGAATTCGTCTCTGCCAAGAAAAGTGAATAGCAAGGCTCACATTTTCTAAGACCAGCAATTTAATAATAAAATGCTCTACATTTACATCAATTCACATAAACTTAAATTGATTGTTTTTGCTAATCTGCAGACTAAAATTACAGATATGATACATTTCCTGAAATATTTTAATGCATGTAAAAATTTCTCTTCCGGAATCAAAGTAAGATATATCTTTTTAATAGTTCCTGCAAGCATTTAGAGCATAAGAAACTTCTAAATCGAGAAATGTGTGACATAAGCTATGACCTCCCTGAGGTTCAGGACATAAGCTATTACTCCTTCAATTCACGGATCTCATTATGCTTATTATCAACTTATTTACATAATGCTTAATAACTATATACAGCTAACCACGAGATCACTCATGAGGAGGATGAAGCTATCCATTACATTCTTAACTGCATTCAATTAAAAATTTTAATTATTTTTATGACGATAATGCCTAATGAATATAAGAGATGCACAACAACACCGAGTAGTAATAATCAGCATATTTTCACGTGTATCTTTCGAGGATTCCAAAGGAAACTTGAATGTATATTAAGAGACAAGGAATTTAGTTCTCCAAAACAAATTATTGCTTTTCGCAGTAAATATTTATCTCGATGCCAAAACGTAAATTTTGATACTAAAAATTCGAAAGAAACGCATTATGGTAGAGGAAATGTTGTTACGAATTTTAAAGAAGCCCTAGACAAATTCCGTATAATAGTTGAATTTCCTTTAATTTAGAACATTCCTTAATCTTTACATATTTATATCTTATTGCTAACTGCAGAGAAGAAATTCAGCTTTATAGGATGACGGAAGTATTTATTTGGATATGTATTATAGATGCGATATTGCTGTGTCTGAAAACAACTACTCATTTTTGTGTAAAACCATGGACCTTATAAGAAATATACTAACCCAAACGGGTTTTCTTCCTTGTCTGATGCGTTGCCTGCTGTCACCTTGATCACATCCGGAGGAGTAGGGACGACTTGCAGAAATTTAACATTGGTTGCCTATTGCAGCGAGTATAATTGTCAAGAAAAAGCTGGTTGTAGCGCCTCATTTCACAAATTAGAATTTCTCCATATTTTTGTTTTTGAAATTGAGATTGAGTTTTAAAAATTTAGCATATTTATCAAGTATAATTAACATCCCAAATAATTATAAAGCTATTGCAAGCTTTCAGGACTGGATATGTTTTTAGCTTTTCCTATGCTGTAAGGAAATTTGTAACTACTTCTTTTAGAAAATAATATTTTAAATCTGAACTAATAGAAAATTTCAAACAAGCAATTTTTCTCTTCCAATTTTTATGCTTTTTATTGGTGTAAATAAGTAAAAAATACTAAAATATTTAAAAACGAATTTTTGAAAGTTTTGTTTAAAATCCTAAATTGTGCTGCTTTTTTAAAATTATAGATGAGTATTATAGCACAATTTCTATAAAGGAATTTTATTTCAATTATATTTCATAATACATCATAGTGATAAACACTTTTGACTCCTTAAAAATTTTTATACATTTAATTCTAATATTAAAATTGTATTTAACCGTAATACTTGTAATTAATTTTGCTTGTATTTTATAGTGATTATTTTTTAAATTTATTTTTAGTTCTGTATAAGATATTTTTTTATTTACTGTTAATTTAATTTATTAGCCCAAAGGGGCGGTAGCCTAGAAAAGCTGCTAGTTTCGAAGCGGCATTTTGCGCTGTTTTACTATAAATGTCCGTGTTCCCTTGCAAATTGTTGTTAGCAAATATTATCGCCTTGTATTATATGTAAAGAAATTAAATAATGAAAAATCTGCATGAATACATGTATGTTTCTCTCACTGTGACAAAAATGACAGTATCTAGAGCCATCAAATTTTGAATAATGTAATCCTCCACCCGAACATAGGCATCTGGACGGCCGAATTTCGAATTTGTTTTAATCTATTTCATGTTTTGTAAAACTTTAACGAATTTTTGATCTACAAACTCAACGATTTCAGAGCGAGCACTGTACAGAAAATAACTGTTTTATCTCCAGTGCGGAAATTCTAAAGATATGCTGTTTTCAAATGTATGTGGTTTATGGGCGAAGAACATGATATTCAATAAATATAGGTAACACACAAAGCTTTAAAAAAGAGTGCTTCTAGATTTTATTTTATCTTTTTTTTTTTTTTCCTTCATTACGCTCAGAAAATTTTATGCTCCGAATTTTATGAATTATTAAAATAACTAATCCACTTTAATGTTAATAATTTAATTATCATATAATCAAATAAATATAATCGTTTTGTAATGTTATTATAGCTTAGAAAATCACTGCCTGAAAATGTTCATTAAATTTTAAAACAAAATTATCAGATCTTGTTTAATTTTACCTTATTTATTTCAAAGCATCGCGTACTATCAACCTTATTTAATTTTACTTTATTTTTACGCAAAATTAAGTTCATAAATTTTGTGCTTAGATTTTTTACCGTTTTACCAAAGTAAAGATGTTTGTACAAGAATTACGCGTAAAAAAAATGCGCGAAATGCAGCAAAAAGTGCTTTAATGAGATATATTAAATCCTATTTGGAAAAAACTGTGACTTTCATAATCTCAGCTTTATACAATGTATCACATTTAATAATTAAAAATAGTTATGTGATACAAGCGCCATAGGTTTCAGTGGTAAAGTAAACCAGATCGTCCCTACTCTTTCTTGCCGACATGTCGGTGACGCACGCACCGCCCACTGGGTTACATCCTTATAAGGTCCATGTGTAAAACTTGATGACAAATAACAGTTTTAGCATATAAATATGCAAGAGAAAATATCTTTTCTTTTTTTACTTTTATTTTACATATTCTTTTATTAAGATACTTATCAACCCGTACGACTGCAAGCTTTACTCACGTTAATAATTACTTTCGTTATTTACCACTGGCAAAAATTACGAGATATGTTTTGACATTTTTATACTGAAACATAAATTTTCAAGACAAGTTTTAACACTCCTGTCATCCCGAAGTTTACTATCGCTGATTAACTACAGTTGTAAGAAATTCAGTATTTAAATTCTGCCAGAAACTTTATCAGCTATTGTAAAAAAGGAAAACAAAATAATGAATGGTTATGTAAAAGGACATTTACCGATTTAAGCGTCCTAGAAAATGACTGCTCTATGGAAATGAGCTCCTGTAAAGCATTCCACGAGGTAAAAAAGATATAAACTAACTAAAAGCATAAAATAAACCATTTTCCGCTTTAGCTGTACAGGTATTTGTATTTCTGCAGCGGTCTTGGCGAGAAGTTAATTTGGCGCGTTTCTGCATTGGCGAGAAACAAACGTGTATGGTTACCGATCTGCGCATATGATTTCCTCCTAGGGTCGCTTTTAAAATATAACGATTTTTTGTTCGTGCTCGTAGTTCATGCTTCTTCAGCTAGTAAAAATTTTCGCATTAAAAATATAGCGATTTTTCAATGGTTACCGATCTGCTCATATGCATTACGTTCAGTGTTACAATTTAATGTTTTTTCTGAGTGCTCGTAGTTCGGCTCCTGAAAATTTTCACTTTTAAGTTATTGTGGTTTTTCATTGCAGATATTTATCACGCTTTCTATTCTCAATTTACTGTCAACTGAAAAGGAAGCTACAGTTTTACAAGAAAACGGTATTTTACCAAAAGAAAGAATTTGTGGAAAAGGGCATAATATATAATTATATGTTCAAAAAGAAACTATTTGGCGATGCAGTGTCAGCAGCTATAAAGAAAATAAAAGTCTTCGTGTTGAAAACTTTTATGGCACTACGGAGATCAATGAAATAGTGAAACAAAAGATACAGAGATACGGCTCATCATCACTTCTAAACCTATTTAGCAGAGTTCATGTTCAGGCACCAAGTCGTCCGTGATATTCTGTTTGAGGCATAATTAGGAGCAATTGCTGAACTGTGGCCACTAGAAGGAATTTCTAAGAACTGAATTTTCCAGTATGTATGTTATATTTTTAATAAAGTGCTAACGAAATTGTACATTATTATAAAGTAAATACTTCAAAATTTATGATTTCATTCGAAAATAATAAGCATAGTGAATATTTTACAATAAAAAAGGTAATCATTTGTTTCTCACCAATGCAGAAACGCTCCAATAAACGTTTTCGCTATGGGTGCTGCAGAAGACAAGTACCGTTTTAGATGGGCAATTCTTGTTTAAAAGCCACCCACGTGGTATAGTGGTTAGAGAGCCTGCCTAGTACTGCCTACTACTGCAGTACCGAAGGGCCTGCGTTCTAATTCCGGAGTAGTCATGGTTGTAACTGTCTATCCCTTCATAGGGGATAACGGTGGCCGTCTATTAGGCGCCTCTACAATAAAATAACCACCAATTCTGGCCTTGGGTGTGTCCAATACTGAGCAGGCAAGAGCCCGCCATTAAATTTTTAAAAAAATATTATTTAAAGTATGTCAATTTGGCTTTAGTATAGAAAAGGGTGTCCTTTGATTTGGCACCAAATAGTGAGTCTGGCACAGATTTTCTGGTAACCGACATAGACGCTTTACTGACTGTACTGTTTCTCTTGTTTATTTTAGTCCTCAGTTCACTGCAGCCTCGTGAGGGATGAAAACTGCCGGTAGAACTAGAAGCAACTAGAAGGACAATCAGAATCCTCACCTCAAGTCACAGTCACTGATTACAATAGTGACATGTGCGACAGTACCATGAGTTCCTCCAAAACTCAAGGTGGGAGGATGTCACTGCTGAGCCAGCTACTCGGCAGTTTTCATCCCTCAAGAACTGAAGTGAACTGAGGACTAAAATAAATTAAAGAGACAGCAGGGTCAGTAACGAACGGAAGCAGAAATGAACGCTGCTTACCGTATTTGTTATCAATCTCTTTTTGTCATTTAAATGCTTTGTAAATAGTAATAAAATTTGCTGTGTTAAAAGGAAGCCTCACCTGGATTTATGAGTTCATATTTCAGAATCCTTTTGTCAGCCGTGCACCGCAAAGAAGAAAAAAAGTTGAGTTTACCCTTTGACATATTTTTATTGATCTTCTATAAACTACAAATGACGTATTTTGAATTATTGTAATTTTAATTGCCGTTAATTTACCTTTGGTTTTCGTTAGCTGGCTGGTTTTATTTAATCGTTGCCCTTCACTTTCACAAAGAAGTATGCTTTTAAGCTAAAAACTCTTTTTTTTTTTCTTTCTTTTTCTTCTGATTTAGAGCGAAAGAGTAAGAAAGCTGTAACTGATTGGAATATGAATGAAGTTTTAATTAGGGCTCTAGTGTATAAAAATGTGCCCTTTGATTTGGCGCCAAATGCCGACGCTAGTACCGTTTTCTAGTAACCAAGAATTGACTCTTATTTCCCCAATGTTATGGCAGCCATCTCATTTTGTAACTTATTTTCGCTTAATGTAAAAGAATGCAAAATATCCTCTTGTGGTGTTGCGTGTAAATCACTATCTAACTAGATACTTACAAGTATCAAATCAAAGTTACATGTGCCCAATATTTACTGGCCTGAAAAAATGTATGCGTACATTGCGTTCTAACCCTAAAATAGAGAATAATAAAATTACTTCACTTACCCACAAACACATATACATGAATTGATGTTGCTTTATATACGCTTAGATTATTCTTTTTTTACACACAATCTTCTGGTCAGCACAAGGTAAAGACCACAAGGAGACGAGCCGATGACAATAGCAGCAATTTCTTGATGCGAAACACACATTAACAAGTTATTTCAAGACGGATTAAATTTTACCATAATTATTTCATAGCTGGATTAATTTTCAATATAATCTTTCAGGATAATTTGTGCAATTCTCATGCTGCTTCGCTTCTTCTTCTCCATCAAAAAGACATCATTCCATGAGTGTGAGATATGCAAGGGCCGCAGCCCCGCATAGTTGTTCGAGACATAGTCAGCAAAAAGAGGGAAACCTGTTTGGCGGGTATTTATATGCACGTGTAGTTCTGCGATTGCGATTGCGATTGCGTAGTATCTGCCTAGATTAGTATCTTCTGCACCTTGTATCATATATCTTGTAACATCCTGCAATACGTAACCTATGTTGTAAAACGTAACCCTGTATGTTTAACAAATATCTCGTATCATACTGTAATATGTTTCATATATCTCGTATCATCCTTTAATGTGTATTATGTTTCATGCATCTTGGTATCTGCTTATATTAGTATCTTCTGCACCTTGTATCATATATCTTGCAACATCCTGCAATACGTAACCTATGTTGTAAAATGTAACCCTCTACGTTTTAACAAATATCTTGTATCATTGTGTAATATATATCATATTTCTCGTATCTTCCTGTAATAATTATCATATATCTCGTATCATCCTTTAATATGTAACCTATTTTGAACCTTCTTTTCTTAAGTATGTGTATGTCACCTTATGCATGTCCTTATATTTGTCACCTTATGTATCTACCGCACCTTATGTTCTACGTATCATGCATCCTGGCATCTGCCAATATTTGTATCTTCTGCATATTGTAACATATATCTCGCATAACCCTGTATCATGCAACTTATTTCGCACCTTCTACAATGTATCTACCACTTATATCACTCTGCACCTCGTATTATGTATCTTGGCATCTGCATATATCCACAGCATCTTGCATCATATATCTCGCAACATCCTGTAACATGTAACTGATTCTGCTCCTATATATCTTATATTCATAAGTATGTGTATGTCACCCAAAGTGTGTCACCTTAGATATGTTCTTATGAATGTTCCCTTATACATATCATGCACCCCTTGTTCCTACGTAAGATGTATCTAGGCATCTGAATATATATGTATCTTCTGCACAGTCTATCTGTAGCCACCGTATGTTCTTATGTATCATGTATCTAGGCAATAGATAAAGGTGGACGTGGCGCTATACCGATTAACCATATTGGTAGAGGGATGGTGTCCACGTCCTCCGTCGCATGTCGCATGCGATTGCGATTAATGTTACAATAGTGTCCATGATGATGAACTGCGTGGTGTGAGAAATTTCTATTCTCACACCTCTCTGCGCTGCTTCACAATGTATCTGAAGTTCTATTTCGTCATAATTTCGTAAAGAATTTCAAATTGTAATCATGTGAATCCGTTACGAAATCTGCTGTTGCAAACATTTTTTATGGTGCTCGGTTAATTGCATGGTACTTATAACTAAAAATTAATGAACCTGTTCTAAAGTTGAAAATGAGATACATAATAAAGAGGTGGAAACCTTTTATAAGAATCTAACGAGTTATTTAATGTTTGGATGCATTATTAAAATGTCACAGTTTTGATTCAAATTTGACTAAAAACATATAAGATAATAGTATTAGTCATAGCACATTGCTTTTATAAAAGGTAATATTATTCATAATATGATTAATTATTGTGACAAAAAAAGCTGAAATTGAGAAGTAGTTTTCTTTTTTTCTCCGACGTCAAATGAGCAATGCCATTTTAATACGTTGATAAGTTCCCAAATAAAGTATTAGAAAACTGACTGCCAGCTGTACGGAATGTCTCATTGGAATTCAATCAGCTAACTATGCCCAGCAATTAAGTTAATCATTGCATGAATTTATAAGAAAAGCTATAAAACAGTTCTGTTTTGTTGAATCATAGTAAAACCCAACATTAAATTTTCTGATATAACATGAACTTCACTTTCTTTGCACAAACCATCAAGCATTTAAATTTGGGAACTGAACTAGTAAGAAACACGAACAATCGTTTATTATGAATTTATTACAGTACAATATCTGTATGTATCATGGGAACAAACAATTCCTGAAAGTAGAGGTTTTCTTCCTGCAGACATTTGGCAATCAGACCTACCATTACAAACGTATAAATAAGCTACTTTGGCTAATGCCATCAAAAACAAAAATTATTCTAACATTTTCGAAGGATTTTAATTCATCACGTAACTGAAATCCGCAAAACAGGGAAGCTTTTAACCGAGACATGAATTATCGTCTACTTCAATCAAAATTTTTATCAATTAAAATTGTATTAATTAAGTGCTAAACCTCTCATGTAAATCAATTTTGGACCGAAAGCTATGTTGTTTTCACGTTTCAAGTAAAACTGTTCGCATTTTCCAATGTGAAAATCATATAGGAATCTTGGACTTTTGAAATCTAAGATCTCAAAAAAATATTATAAAACAACAAAGAAAACTATTAACAATGACTGCTTTCTGTCAGAAATAGAATGCCAAATGTTTATTCAGAAAACATATGTACTTCGAAGGCCATTTCAAAAAGTGTATACATGTATATGGCTATAAAAGAGAATTCACACACCTGCTGCCTAATACTTTTTCAGTAGTTGGACTATAGATGAATTTTTTTTGGGGGGGCAGGGGGTGTACTGACCTTTCTTATTGCTTCGAAGAAGCTTTTTATGGACAGGTCTATCAAATTTTAGGGGTTTTAAGCCAGGCGTTGGCAACCTCTTTTCGGTTGCCGGTCAAAATCACCCAAAATGTGTTTATTAAGAAGATGTAACGTATTAGCGGTATTTTCATTTTAGAACAGCCTTTCTTTGTGAATAATGAGATAATTTTTTTTTCCTAAATACAAAGATAAAGATACGCTTTAAACATAAAAATTGAAATTCTAATTATTATTATAATAACAAACGTAACAAATAAATTGATTTTTCTCTTCGATATCAGTGACTCCTCTGATGCTGAATTTGCGAAGTCAATTTAGTCAAGTGTGACTTATAGTAAATCGTCTGAAGACGAATACAAGCTTGTGAATTTTCAATAGTTTAAGCTTCTCTTGTTCTTAAAATAAATTTTGTGAGTAAAAATGTTTTCTCGCACTTATAAGTTTAACCGAGTGCGGACAAAATGGCAGAGCCGAATTTTTTAAATTATGGATAATGTATTAGCGTTACCAAACTTATGGATTTCTTTTTTAAATTATGTTATAAATTTTAGTTTTTAAAAGTAAACATGCATATTCGTTACTGCAACTTTGTAATCAAACAAAAATAGTATTGTTATTATTTATTTTCAGTTTATTTCTAATGTAATCTTCAAGTGTTTGTTTCATATTTAGGTTTTATAATTTATTTTTATGTATTATACTTTATTTTCGGTGCTCAAGTGGATCTCTTAAAATTATAAAATGGGTCACGCTGTGACCCGCGGACCATAGGTTATCGAGGGCTGCTCTAAACACTTAAAAAGATTTTGGTTCTCAGTATATATTTACACCTGTTTTTCCCTTTTAATCTCTCTCGGTTTTGATTTTCGATTCAGATGCACCGTATATTCCGAAGTGAAACCGGCAGTGGAAACTTTTTTGGGATCCCCTTTCCTTTTAAGGACCTAAGCACTTTTTTTTTATTCTCCCTGGCCTTTCTGCCCTAAGCACATGCTTATTTTGCTTCATGGTTAACTAACCAAACTCTGAACCCAGATTTTTATAGAACTGAAGATAATTTTTTTTAATGGTGGACACTTGCCTATTCGACAATGGCCACGCCTAAGGCCAGACGTGGTGACCATTTTATTGTAGAGGTGACCGCTGCTGCCTCCTATGTGAAGGAGCGGATAGTTACAACCATGCCTTCTGCGGGATTCGAACCCGAGCGCTTTGGATCGCAGTCGGCTCTCATAACCATTATACCATCTGGGCATTACTGCTGAATATATAGTACATCTATAAATCTTCCCGTAAAATAAAAATCTAGCTACTTCAAAAGAACATCACCATCACAATTAATGGCACCACTTTAGACATTCACAGAAACCCTGAACCTCTGATTGTTAGGCTTATTCAGGAAAGAACTGGCCTCATCCAACAAATTTACCGTAAAATAAAACCTTAACTATTTTTTTTTCAATATATATATATATATATATATTGCAACAGTCACCTCTTTTGTATAACTGCAATGAATACCTCTGGATCTCTACAAGTAAAACATCCTGTATTGTGACTAATGTTCATTACAATGTCCAACGTTTTTCAAAAAATGGTCCTTGAATTAAAATCTTGTTGTAAAGATTATAACATTGAAACTGCTTTTCTAAATAGTAATGCAATCTCGTATTCTCTTTCAGCGCAAAAGACCCTGACTGGAGATGTCTCTTGCCAAAAAAGCATCATCAAATTTGGAGAAGTATTGCAAACATTTTTAGGACTTGGTGGTCAAGAGCATTGAATATCCCCGTGCCTGGATAAATTTCGTGTGTGATTTTTGATTTTTGAATCTCTTGACTGTAATTAAAAAATCATATGCTGGTGAATGGAACCATGTATTAGCGGTTCTTTCAGCGACTAGATTCCAGAAGTTTTATCTGGCATAATTATCATTGTGGTGCTCTGGTCTACTCAAAGTGTGTACCTTGTAAACGTTTAGTTTCTGAACGCAAACGTTGGCTTCAGTATACCGCAATGTAAATTTACTTAAAGTAGGTTGTTGATTAATTTATATGCCTTATTTCTATAGCAAATGGAATTGAAAGTAGTTGCAACATTCAACTTTATTTTCGAGCATTTCTATAAATTTTGGAACATTTAGGCTGTTAGATTCTTCTAAGATAATTTTATTGACACTCGCAAAAAAAGGCATGATTTTTTCAAAATTCAAAAATGCAAAATTGTTGATTGTAAATATTTCATTTTGTTCACTAGAGTTATAACTATTTAGTTTAACGGAATATTTCTTTGATATCCGTGAAGACGCTTCCAAATGTGCCATATAAATAAATTAGCAAATCATCAGTAACAAAACTGATCGCAAAAATAATTTTCACTGTCGTTCCCAAATGCATAAGCTTTTTCTAATAGAAAAAATGTTTTCATTAGGAAAAGAATTTTAACAGTTCTGAAATCAGAATTTGTGATTGTTATAAGTTGACCTGAAAAAGTACTCATTAATTACAATTAAAAATTTCAGAATTACTAACTTCTTGATTGCTAATAAAAGTATTAATGAAAAATCAATGTAGATTCATAACGATTAGTTCTTATAAATGCAGATGATATATGTTACACCTTCTGTTGCACTTATTAAGTATAATTGTCACAAAATTCAAAACATTAACGTATAAGTACACTTGATGCATTTGTATAGTAAACATAATTATTTGCCCTAACAGTTTATTACGGGTTTTAAAATCTAGTTTGCACTGAATTAAAACCACATAGTTGCTTTATTGCGTCAAATATGTTAAGAATTAAAATTCTTAATCTTACCTTATATACTGTTAAATTTAAGTGATGTTACAAGTTAAGCTAACAGCAGTTTTATATTTGTACATACATTGTCAGATATTAACATTTGCTTGACTATTTTCCAGAAAGCAAGCTAGTATGTTTTGAGGTTTCTTTGACTTTGTGAGGTATGTATTAAATGTTATGCCAAAGACGCTGGTCGCAAGCATAAATGACATTAATTTTATGCGTCATTTTTTGTATTTTTCTTTGATGTATGTGACAGTCGGCTGAATCTGGGACCATAACCTCTACCTGACTGTTTGAAGCGTGTTTGTTTTAATATCTGAGCAATTTTGTTGTATAACGTTTGTCGATTTCAACGTGTATAAATGTAAATCATACAAAAAGTAATCTGTGAAGAGTAAATTAACAGCAATGTGAACCAAAACAGAGAATAGTCATTTTTCAGTCTATTTCTAGTTCTTCCAGAAATATAAAACGTAATCTGCAATAATGTAGCGTCATTAAAAAACAAAATTTAATTAATTTCAAATCAGGAAATAATTTCAAAAATCAAAACTTCAGAATTAAAGGTTTCAATGTGACTTAAAAATTCACTTTCATTTCCCTTAAATAGAAATTAGTAGACTTTAAAGTAATATACAGCGAAAAAATAATGCGTTATTCTCAGAGCTCATTCAAAATTTCTGTAAAAATTAATGTAAAATATTTATCTCGATGATAACTCCATACATATAACCAACAGTAAATTAAAAATTCCTTTGTTTTATAGATTGTAAAAAATAAATAAATAAATAAAGAGAGAGAAAAGAGAAAGAAAGGAGGAGCTGAAATTTTCTAAATTTTACGTCTTTAATTAGGAAATAACTCATGACAAAAAAAATGGAAGAAGGAAAAAACTCCGAAAACAAATGATGAAGTAAAAAATTATACAAATCAATAGCTGCTCCTGATTTCTTTTTAATTATACAACGTGCATTATTTATTACATTATTATGGTATGCAAGTTTCCAGTAATAAAATATAACATTTTGTATAGTATTTTTAGAGGCATACGCAAAAATATAGAATTGTGTAATGGCAATTGGTATCTTAAATTTTGTTTGAGAAACTGAACTCAAAATGCATAAATGTTTTATACATTGATTACATCAGATCTAATTTAATAAAAAAGTAAAATTTTTATTTTGTAGTAGAATAATTTTATTTATAGTTTGTTGAGCATTCAGAAGCATAAAATCGGCTGCAAACTTTATTACAGAGTTGATCCCCGTTATAACGAACTAGAACCGAAAATTCGGTTACCTATATTCGATCTAATAAGAAAATTGATCATCTCACAAAATAATGTATAAAAGTATTGATATATCATACAGAAAGAGTCATTAGCATTGTCACATATCCCAAAGTTGTTAATAGTAACTTTAGTGTAGAAAAAGAATATATAAATTCAATTGCAATTATTATTACGTACAGTTACAAATTTTATTTTTTATTTTTCAGTTTCACCATACGTCCTTATTTAATACAAAATATTACTTAGCATAAAAGTCATGATTTAGAACCATTCCTCCAGTTAGACATTTCCTTCTAAAATACAAATTTACAATATGAATAAGCATCAGCCTTGAGCAAAGTGCTATCTGACTGCTCAATCAAAGAACTGCAATGGCATCAAAGAACGATTTAAGCCCTTTGTCTTAATGAATCAATGGTTCTTTGGCTCAGTACGGGGCACTGTAGGATCCCCTAAGGTATACTTTTTGTGTGCCCTGGTTTTCCAAAGGTTGAGAGCTACACCTGATTTGCATAGCATTTTGCTTAGAACACAGAGAAAGATGGGAATGAAGATAAAATAACAGCAACCTGAAGGAGTTTTTCGTTTTTCCAGTACTTTAAACAGGACGAATTTAAAGGCTAGTAATTTTTCAGCTAAAAACTGCAGAAATTCTGGGAAAAATTTTAAAACATACAGATTATTTTCAGCCCAAGATATTCATGAAGTTCGTTTTACCAGATTTTCATGCAGCTGGAAGTTCGTTATAGCCGTATAAAATAACATTAAGTTATAAGAAATTGGTTTGTTGTTCGTTTCAAAAAGTTATAAAAAGTTCGTTTATTATATTTATTCTCTATAGCGGAATTTGACTGTATTTTCATATGAAGCTGTGTATTAAGTTTGAAAAATACAATTAATACATCAGTGCATTATTGAATAATTTTAATAACCAGGGGTTAATTTAATAACCATCGCTGATGTTGTTCATTAAACATAATTAAAAGTAATATTAAGAAAAAAATAAATAAGACATGAATATTAAGGTATTACTTTTTGTAACATTCCTTCATTGCTCAAATCGTACAACATAGAGTAATTAAGTATGGTTTATTGGTTAACTGATTAAATGTAACATAATGTATGAGATTATAAGGTGTTTTAAGTAATGCTATTACTGAATATAACTGCTAAAATATATTTTGCAAAAATTTAAATTTATAAACACTATTATTAATATATTTTATTTTTATTACTACTATATAAAGCAGAGTTAAAATTGTACTCATGACGATCTTATGATAATTATTCTAAATTTTTAAATTGTAATGATGATCAAATGCTCATTTCTCGGAGGGCTAAAATTGATTGAATGATACAAAATATTAGTTTTTGGCGTGCAATATAAATAAATACCGAAGTTCGGGTGTAATAAAAATGAAAATTCTACAGAGTTTTAAGATCTTGCGAAAGAATTCTAATTTACAGCAAAAAATGAAGCAGAGCTGTTAAGAATGAAAATCATAAATATATTACTTAGGTTATGAGTGCATTGTTTAGTCTGGACATTGCTTAGATCCTTGGTGTCAATCTAAATAAGTAGAAATTGATGTATCATGATGTTACGTGTTTAGAAAATATTTCAAATCTATATAAACAGAAAATATTAACATTAATAGATGCTTAAAAGCGAGTTAAGTTTGGAATATGCTTAGAAACCATGTGTCTAGTCAACATAACGTCAAAACATAATGTCTAGTCAACCATCATAATAGGTAAATAATCATTAAATTAAAAAGCAAATCGTTTTATTAATTACATAAAAAAATTTCTAATAACAAGTATAAAATTTTAAAATCCATTTGCCTTTTTCTTAACCTTCCTAATTTTTTGGTTTAGATAGATTTTTATATAATTTTAATCATTTCTGATTATATAGATTATAATTTTATAGATTTCAAAGATCTGAGTGTACATACATTTATCGTCACATATTATACAGTTGTCATTTGTTAGTTATTTATTTATTCATCATATTTTGAAAAAAAAAATTCCCAACTATGACCAACAACAGGAGACAAATTATAAGCGAATACATTAAATTGGATATATAGTTGTTCATTAACATTTTTGTAGCGAACGCCGTTGTTTTAAATATTACTGTGTGAATCATTTTCTACTATATATTGTGTAAAGTTGCGCGCTTCCAACCTGCACGCAACAAAGTGGCGACTGCAGAAAACTGGAAATTAGACAGAGTCTTGAGAAGGGTTTAAGTCCCTTTTTATTCAACTTTAGAAATTACAATTGCGTGCTCTTGACGCTCACAAACTACGCCGACCCGGCGGTAAAATAAAAATAAGAAACTAAAGAGATAATAACAAGTGACTAACTACGAGGCTCTCTAAACGTAACTAACCTCACCGCGTTCTAAAATACCGCTGATAATTCAGCAAACTCTGAATACCACGTTGAAAGATTAACAATTTGCCGAGGCAAGCACACAGGCCGAAACGCGTGGTTCTTCAATTTCTGACTAACTACCTCCGCGCTCGTGAAGTAAGAAAAGCACACTTCGAACTCGTTTCCTTTCTATTTAACTCAGAATACTTCCGCTGATAATTTGAATCCTTGCGCGTTCTACTAAAATTTACATACTCTGGCATTGGCAGTTCCAGGGGAAAGTAAGGCTTGACAGGAAAGATAGTTTAAACTTAAAATAAATGTTAGTTAAAATAAATATAAACCCTACATTTGTTATTTGAGATTCACACTAAATGTGTTATCCAATTTTTATAAATTTTATTTAAAAAAATTAAAGTATCTTTTTCGAGATTCAGATTTGTGAATCTGGCCTATATTTTCTAGTTGAAAATTATCCGATCTAAGATTTTATAAAAATTAAAAAGATAATTAAAAAACGTACAGTAACGAAACGTACGGTAGAGCTCATTTTGTCGCTGACAAAGTTATATAAAAGTTAACACCATAGAAATTACATTCAGATACGAGCACCAGCCTTCGCAAGCTTATGTTCTTATAATGAGAGGATTGTCTACAGGATGTATAAAATAAAAGGGGGAAATAGTCAAAAGGCATGCGAAAGCAATGAGAATCAGCAATAAGGGAAAGCAAACGGACTAATAGTAAATGAAAGCAAAACGACCAACAATAAATGGAAGCAAAGAAGCTAACAATGGATGAAACTAAAAAGAGCAGTAATACAAAAATGGCAAAGACCTACAAGAAGCAAACATAATAGATAAAAGAAAAGAGACTGACAATAAACGAATGCAAAAATGTCCAGTCGTAGGCGAAAGCAACAAAAAAAATGATGATGATATATGATCAACGAACAATCCGTGATTTCTGTCTAATGAATGAAGAGACCCAAGATTTTAATGTTAAGCCCTGCCTTAACAAAAGTTTAGGTCATGGTTTTAATTACTATAATGTTCTCTTAAAAACGCTGAAAAGTCTTCTATCAAACTTTTGTTTTCGAAATAAAGTAATCTAGTTTAAATTCACTTGAAATTAATGCAAGATTTCCCTAAAGTTAGCTCCGAAGTAAGAATGAATTGCGCCTAATTCTAAAACTGGCGCCTCTGTAAACTACATCTGATGTCGAAGGAAAAACACATATAAAATGTCAAAACGTTTAAACTTAAGTAGGTCCTGAAAGAGGATTAAGGTATCTTGATGCACCTCAAATACTAATAAAAGAAGTTTTATAGATAACCTTGCTTTATTTTTGGTTACTTTATTAAATACGAATATGAAATAAATCTGAAAAATATATACGTCGAATAAAAAATCATAAAAATCTTTTATTGATTTATATTGCGTAAACGAGCCTTTCGAGGACGAAATTGAGAACAGATTCGTTGTTATTGGAACATAACATTATGAAACCACATGTGCACCATTGTGTTCGATGACTTTTTGCTATTTCTGTGGTTTCTGATAAGAAAACACTGTGAAGAGTGGTTTTCGCAAGCCTCTTTAAAACTAACTTAACACTATCCAGGGAGTTTTGTAGAAACCGAAACAAATGATAGTCTGAGGTGCTAGGCCCGGCTTTACGGTACCCTCCCAGGCACGTTTTCTCAACTTCTGACGAGTCTCAAAATGTATGCGGTCTGCCGTTGCCAGAGTGGTGAGCGATATCCTTTCTCAATACAAGTTCCAGCAGTTTCTTCTGAGTTGCTAAGTACAATCCCTCTGATTTCGACAGTACAGATTCGAGTCTATCATTCTGTCTGCAGCAAGGAGCATCTTGGAACATCTGGATATCTTGGAGCATTTTAAGCAACATGAAGCGATCATCTTGAATTTCAAAGGAATATTTGCAAGAAGCATCTTGAACGTTCAAACTGCCGGAACGAAAGCGACTGAATCATCTTTTGGCTGTTGCTATTTATAACTTAACTTGCCCATAAACAGCACAAATTTCTTCATGGGCATGCACAGCATTTCGATTTTTACCAAAACCAAATTCTAAAATGTAGCGCATTTTTACGAAAAGTTCATTCATCTTTACGGCCCAATACCTTATATCTGAGTGCAAGAATTCCAACATCTTTTGCGCATTTTCTAGCTGCAAATGTTCGATTTCAAATGACGTCAATCTAACGCTCTGAAAGGCATATATTCTGAGATTTAGGACACTAACGCTATCTCGTGGATAAAAGGCCCAATACATTTTAGACTACCCATGTTTCTTTTATTTCGTACTTTGAAAGACAATAACATTTTTGTTACTTAAATACAATTTTCATTGTTTTGGTATTTTTAACAATGTTCATATTTCTTCATTTGTAAATTTTTATGCACTGTAATTTTAAATGAAATTTTCTGGCATCAGGTTATATTTTCAGATGGGCTCAAGTCAAGGATATTTTTGTAGATGAAAGGCTAGGCAATGTTTTAGATCATAGATTATGAATTGTTGTAGGTCAATGACTGCGATTCGTTGTAGATCGAAGACTGGAAAGTGATGTGAATTAAAAATTTTAATATTTATAGATCAAAGATTGGTAATCATTAAAGAGACAAAAATTAGGAATCGTTGTAGGTCATAGATTGGGAATCATTGCAGATCAAAGATTGAAAAATCGGTGTACTACTTTTAAAAACTGTGTTTACATTAATGGAGACACATTCCTATGTGTTTTACTATGTAATCAATTTATTCGTCAACCATGTTTATGATATGCATTAGTATTATTTTCTCTAGCACTTTTAACAATACTATATTAAATGAAATCCAGTATTTTAAAAAATAACGAAGCATAAAATTATTTACATTATTATATTTTCATTCCTTAATAAATTATATTTTATTGGTGTTTATACAGATTTATGTACACTAAAATAAAACTTTATTTTTGTATGAAGTGAAAGAATATGAATTTTGCCTTAATTGTTAGGGTGCGCTGAACTGTAATAATACAAAATGAGCATTGCCTAATTTTTAAACATAGCAAGAACTCTGTTTTATCACGCTGCAGTAGTTTGTTTCGATTAGATACATGAATATCTTCAAATTAAAATTATATCTGATTTCATTAAAAGTTTTAAGCTATTATAAATTCTATATACGTAATTGGCTCTTCTATTAGCTCTAAAGTTGTCTGTTGGTAAGTCCAACTATCTTTTCAGAGCATCTCTCAGTAATAGAAAGAGCATCCTTCTGACTCATATTTCGTATGAGATATGAAAATGAAGTTTGCTTTTATTCGGAGATACTAAACTCTTCTTTCTTGATGCGTAATTACAATGAAACGTTTTCGTGTTTACATAAAGTACACATATAATTCCCACGTTTTATGTAAATTTTATTATTTAAATCGTAGTTTCCCAATGTGGGCATTATCGCCACTGTGAGAAGATCTTAAGGACGCCTTACTGATCGCTTGGGCTGAACGAAGAGGTCGAGATACAAGTGAGCAATAATAACACGCTTTGGAAATTTTGATTACTTAAAAACAATTTTTAAACCTTCACATGATTCACACGAATATTGCAATCACGCATCTTTACAAGAATAATACCAAATCATCTCAATCAATCCTTTACACAAAATGGTCCATGCTTCAAAAAGCCTTATTTTTCTGGTCCAAGACATCGGATTTTACTAGTGTATTGTTGGCTATTTTCAAAACACCATGACCCAAATCCGTACTTGCAGTGATTTCCGGGCACGTCCAAGTAGTATGCGCTTTATATAGTATTCTGCTGTTATACTGCTGCGCATACTGTACCAAGAACCTGTGCATGTTTTACTGTTCTTTACCATAAACGTTCTGAAAAAATTCTTTAATTGCTATCATTCTTTTTGCGTATTGCGTGACTGATTAATAATTTGATTTAGTGCAAGTGCAGTAAATACCTAAAACTTGTATGCATATTCAGTCAATGCCTACAGACCAGATTCAAACTACAACTAATATATCGTTGCTGCAGGAGTAGGGAACACCGAACGAAATAAAACTCGAAACAGAGCAAGGAACAAAAAAAACAACAGTTTGGGAAACTATGATTTAAGCAATGGATATCATAGCTTTGAGTCATATCCATGTATGAGGTTTGCATAAGCCTTGTATGAGACTCTTATACGAATTTCGCCAGTTTTCTTTATCTGAGAAGTAGTTTCTGAATTCACTCCTCTTTATGTGGCATTATGTAGCCCTAAAATAGTTTATTAAGTGTTAATAAAAGAAATAAATGTTGAAGTTAAATATGCCATTAAGTTTCCCTAGTTTGGGTAATTAACAAAAAATATCTTAGGTTTCTAGTATTTTATATAAGTTAAATAGTTATCTTATTATTTTGTCTGTACTTTTTCTTCTCTTTCCGTTAGTTCCTCAAAGGATGCAGATTATTTAATGTATTTGAGCACAAAGTTATTGAGTTCGAGAAACAGGCTTTGGCAGCTATCCCTGATCTTTACTCTATTATATCTCCCTGCGAATGAATTACTTAAATCGACTTAAGTTTTGCTAGCCGTAATTGTTTCGTGAAAAACTGAGACTTGGGCCAAAGCTTAGCAAGCGCATTTTACTTTGTATTTAATATTTTGACTTGAATATTTGTCCTCAATTTCCCTCAGGCTGCGGAATTTTTTGTTGTTGTTGTTGTTACTAGGTAGTGTAATCGTCAGGCTGATGAGTAAATAAAAAGCTTTGTTTCAAACCTACATCTGAGTTTGAGTTTTCTACTCAGTAGTTACGATACAGCATAAATTGTCTGAGTGTCTTTACATTTCAAGGAGTTACCAATTAGTATAGTATGGATAATTTTTTTTATGATTTTATTAAATTCGTTTGAAAGCTATGCAAAAATCAAAACAGGTGCGGTCAAAAAAGGTTAGTAGGATTTGAAGACTTTTTTAAAAATGCTTTTTCATTTTTAGCGTGAAAATGAATGAGATTTTGAAAAAGTATTTTTCATGTTACATAGCTAGTTATGACCTCCAGAATATCAATGGAGAAAATAATATTTCTCTTAGTAACATTAATTTGAATATTATTTGTTATGGTAATGAATACGAACTTATTGCATATGATAAAAAATAGTATCAATGTAGCCTGTTTAAAACTCACCTTAATGTTTTTTAATTCATACTAAATTAAATTTTCATGTTTCATTTCATTAGGTTTTTCACTGTTGTTTCTCCCACAGTTTGTTTAATATAAAAAAAATTCCAAAATATACTTATCTTTAGTTTCCTAATTTTTAAGACATATTTGGCTATATTTCAAATTTTACCTCTTGAAGAATAGAAACTTAATTTGGCCCTTGTATGTAATAGTTTTGTGTGAAAAATATGATGAATTGAAATACTTTCCAAAGATTCTCTAAAAAGAAACTTCGGTATTCCAGAGCGTAATGCTTTCAATTTAAATTAAATTCCTTCCTAGTATATAAAGTCTTTTTATAATTCCGTGTGTTCGTTCTTATACTATTTCTATGTTTTCGATTTTTAATCTTGGAACTTCATGTCATCGCCCTATTTGAGCTTTCAGCTTAGATACAAGAGATTTTTATTTAAAAGGAATGAGTAAAGTAAACATGATATCAATTTGGATATTGATATGCTCCACAGAACTATTTACAATTACTTTTATTTTAAAGATTTACATTTACTTCTATTTTTTACACATTCAAAACAATTTTACTTATAAATTAAATGTAAATATTCATGTATCAATATGTTTCGGTTAATTATCTATATTTTTGTTTATAAATTACATTTACGTCTACAATTACTTTTATGAGTAATACTTTACGTCTGCATTTGCTTTTTATAAATATTTAAAATAATTTTATTTATAAAGTATAAGTAATTATTTTTAAGCAAATTTGGGTTCTGTGAATCGTTTGCATTTACTTTTATTTTATAAATAGCATTTACATCTGCATTTACTTTTATTTCATGAATATCTAAAATATTTTTATTTAAAAATTATATGTAAATATTAATTTGTCAATATGCTTCGTAGATTATCTAAATTTATTTTATAAATTAATACTAGTTTTCAACATTCCTTTTTCAAATATGAATTTCTTTATTAGTTGATTTCTTCACAAAAGTGTTTTTAAAACAATGCCACATTAAATACTTATAAAAATATTTTTTTGTGTATATGTGTGGATACAACAGAAAGTATTCACATTGGGTCACTTCTTTTATATTTAAGTAGTATATTTTATCTATTTCTTTCGATTCTAATTAACATTCGAAAGTACATCTATTGGTTGCGGTCAACTTTTAGAGCGAACAGCCGAATAATTTATTCTAAATATGGTCCGAAATTTATTGTTTTTTTCTTAAAGAATATTCTTAATTTTACTGTTGACTAGAAAGACTGCATTCTGGGATTTATTCATTTTCCATTTGTTCGTGAAAAATCGGCTGTTCGCTCAATTTCCTTTTTGCAGCTTGAAATTTAATTAATAGTAACTTTCCCTTTATTTTCATACTTTCATTATAATCTGCTTTTATCTGAGTATTATGTTTAGCTATTCACATTTTGCGGACTATTTAAATACATTATTAATTCATTGAGGGCAATACTACTACTGTGGATGCATGTAGGTGTGCACATTCCAGATGTATGCATGTAATATTTATTCTACCAAAAGCAATAGTACATATAATGCAAACCTCATACAAATATATCTTATGAGGTTATATCCATACGCGAATATAAATGTATTTCAATTTGAAATGATAACATAAATATTTATTAAATGACCATTTTCAAAAGAACTTTTTGTATTTTGAAAAGATGCATTGTTTGATATTGCTGATTTTTAACTAACAAACCGCTTAAATTAGGTTTATATTTATTTACTATTTAATACTTTAAGAATATAGCTTGTTTTGTTCATAACTACATGTTTTAAGCTTTTAATAAATTTATATAAATTGAATTATTGAGTAACATTTTATCAGAAGATCATCTGACTGAGAAACGTAATTCTACTAATTGAAGTTTCTTTCAGAAACTGTATTTGTGGTATCTAATGTATTATAAATGCGTTATGTCACTATTAATCTGTTCCTCATATATAATATGTACTCAGTTAATTTTTAAGTGAAATCAACGAGTTTATATAACAGATAAGAATTTTCTTTTTAAAAATAAAGAATTTTTTAATAATTTTACTATGAGAACCAGGGAAATCATATTTGGAATAAAATGCTGCGTTTTTGATGTAGAGAAGTTATTTATACGAAGCATACTTTATAATTGATCAGAAACTGTTACTTAATAGAACTCTAACCATAAGACGACATAGAACGAAATTTTGTGGTTCTTAATTACGGAGACGAAATTTATTTAGTACAAAATAAGGTCAGCACTAAACAATAGATTAAAAATTAAATAAAATTGTAGTTAATTTTTAAAATTATCATCTCGCTAGATCAGTTTTTCGAAAATTGACATTTTATTGTGTTATATATTTAATAAAAGTATTTTAAGTACTCAAAATGTTTGCTGATAAAGAAAAAAACTGTTTAGTCAAGCTATGAGAGTAGCTTAAGAAATTATTCTATAATTTATTTTATAGAAATTTTTAATGCATTCAGGTTTTTTGAGGTCAATTAATTCTGACTTAAAAATCAAAAACAAGTATAGAACAAATGCAGTGAAAACTCAACGTTCATAGCATTATTATAATTAAGGTTAAAAAATGCTCTTAAAATAATTTACATAATTCTTACTTCTGTCTTTTCTACTAAAATGAAAATCTTAAAAGTTGGTATAGTTTCTAAACTTCTTACTTTTCTAGGTAAATATATCGAGTAACAGTTTTAAAGAAGTTTAACTGCCAATTTTATTTCTTTATGCTCATATAGTCTCATGGTATGCTATAGAATATTTTGATAAATGAGTCCATTGGTTGTACGGTTGGATACCTCTTATCTGAAATACTTATAAAAAACAGAAGTTTGGATCATAGATGTGCACAAATGTAGCCAAAATACTAAAAATATTAATTTTTTTCTTAGTTTCCAGTGACTGATGATTGCATTTGCTCCATGGTATTTATTTTTAGTTAAACGTCAAATATCAAATAATTCAATATATTACTTATATCGCAACAAACATAAATATTGCTATCCTGAAGGATGAATTTTAAAACCAGCAGTTAGGAATAGCATGTTTAAAATCGTAGGGCATTTTATGCTGAAGGATTCTAGTTTAAAATGATGAACAGCAGCCTTCAGGGAAGGAAATTATTCCGCGCAAAATGAAAAACAAATAACACTAGTTTTACCTTTCTTATCTCGAGGTGAGGATCATTGATTAAATTAAACATTTTGCTTAAAATATGTATAGTCTGAGCTGTGATATAATTACAGTAAGTAATCCAACATCAAAACCCTTTTATATATACCATTTGGTATTGGTATGAATTTTAATGCTCTTTTGCTGTCTAAGAACAACAATGTAACAAAATGCCCTCTTATTGTTGCAGCAGTGCTGTTAGTTGCATTATATGGTATTGCTGTAATAATATAAAAAGTAATAAGTAATGAAATAAAGTTTTGATTTTCCAGGAATCTTTAAATTTATATTGAAAAGTTAATTTGTTTTCAGCATTTTAAATTTATGCGAAACATTTGATTTCGAATATTTTAAATTTACTTTAAAGCTTAAAATTACAAAAAAAAAACACTTCGAATTGAAATTATAGTTCTAAAGTAACTACCGTAGTTCCAGAAATAATGCATTTGTTAATGTTATATTTTTTAGGATCGCTTGTGTTAATTGACGCGCTTATATATCGATGCGTTTATATTTCTTACGAGTAAGAACATTTTCTTGACATTTCATTATTAATTAAGATTACTGATAGTAATCTTAATATTATAATACATAATCTTATTCTTGTAAGCAAGGATTTCTTTCCTTGACCATTTTTATGGTGGAATTGTGGAAGTATTTTTGACAATTTTTCTTGTACAAAGTATAAAGAAAAAATATAGCAAACCGTAAATGAAGTTTACCGCCATTGGAAACAAATATTATTACTCATCATTATTAATCCACTCATCTAGCTATTTTCTCATCTAAAAGCTTACAGAAATTTTTATTCTCAATTTGAAATCAAAGTATTTCGGAAAAATATTTGAGTCAAAGTATTTGGAATTCAAAGTATTTTGGAAAATTTCTAACATAATATCATATCAAAATTCCGATTATTTTCACTGTACTTTAAAAAAGTGTAAAATTTCGAATATTAGAATTTCGAATAACAGGTATCCAGCTTCAAATTTTATGGCATTTTATTATTTATAATCAATTTTAAAAAAAAAGTTTTTCAAAATTTTCTTTTGTAAGTAATAATGACCCCTAGCACACGGAAAAGTGTAAAAATCCATCAGCAGTTGGTACTTTGACTGTGTAATATAACTTTAAATGAAGTTTCCAGATTTAAATGTAGTGGACGTAATATTCCTCTAAAATCTGGTGTTTCTAGGAATGATGTGAACTGGCCTGTTATTTCGTCATATCATGTTTTGTAGTTCTTATTAAAATTTCACTGTGAAACAAATCATTCATTGTCAATGAAACAAAAAACAAATCTTGTTCAGCATCATTCTGTGTAATAAATATGGAAATAAAAAAAATTCTCTGAAATAATCTTTGCTTTCATTTTCTTTGGTCTCCTTTTGTCATACTAAATAATTCATAATGGAAATCA
Source organism: Stegodyphus dumicola (assembly GCF_044657685.1). Taxonomy (NCBI): domain Eukaryota; kingdom Metazoa; phylum Arthropoda; class Arachnida; order Araneae; family Eresidae; genus Stegodyphus; species Stegodyphus dumicola. Next base: position 241,009,979 of record NC_140768.1, on the reverse strand, counting down.
TGGGGTTTCCAAAGGATAATTTTTAAATGCAAGTTAAACCACATTTCTTCACCATAATAACAAAACTTGTCGCCCAGACGTTATAATGGTTAGGGGAGCCTACTACGACACCGAAAGGCGGGGGCTCGAATCTCGGAGAAGACATGGATGCTTGTAAGTTATAGTGTCGGTGCGGAATGGCGGTACTCTAAATATGCGGCGAGCCGAAAGTCCTCTCGTAGGGATTGGTGGAAGGGGAGAGGGCTGGGAGGTCAATCATATAAAATCTCTAAATATTTTTCACTGTGATTATCAGAGGATAATTTTGTAGATGCAAGTTATGTTACATACCCTCATATAATAACAAATATTAAACATTATCCATTTAATCCATATAAATTCTTTTTAACTTATACAAGATTATTTGTAATCCAGTATAATGTTTAAAAAATAACAAAAGAACTTTACACTTTACTGAAACTGAATTTTATTGCACTAAAATAGAGGTTACCTTAAACTTTATTATATTATAAAAATGAATTTTTACTTCCTTGTACGAAGTAAAAAGGAAGCATTGTAATCGCAAAAAGATTCAAGCAGCATATTTCAACGAAAATATCCATTTTGGCCGCTATCGAATGCAATTTAACGATTTTTTTGCGTGCTATCTGTACGTAAGGACAGAATAAAAGACTCGTTTAAAAGGAGGAAAACATCTCAGTTTGTAGTAGTTGCTTAGTTTGTTGTTGTTTAGAAAACTGCTCTTGTTGATTGTAGCGAATTCGCAGATTAGCGTTCTTTACCTGTTTTGAATTACGTTCTATTGGATATTTGAGTAGTTAAAAGATAACTACTGTGAGATATTGTAATACTGCATGATAATTTGAGAAAATTTAAGCATTTTTGTTGTGATAATAATAAATTTTTGTTCATTTTTCATCGGACTTGTGCATTCATTTCATAACGAACCCGTACGCACGCAACAATTTTTGGTGTCAGGAGTGGGGTTTGAATGCCAATCACAAGAGCGATGGAAGAACAATTGAGACAGCTCATTATGCTTTTGCTGCATTCCAAGAAAAGATGGAAGCTGGCCAAGCATCATTTAAAGAAGATATGAAAGACTCTGTTAAAGCAGAGATAAGATCCGTTAAAAAGGAAATGAAAGCCGTTCACGAAAAGTTGGAAGCTGGTCAAGTAACTTTTAAAGAAGACATAAAAGCTGTACAAGAAAAGATTGAAGCAGGTCAAGACGAAATGAAAAGAGAAATAACCTGCGTAATAGAAAGTAAATTTGAGACTATGGAAGACAGAATAGGAGCTGTCGAAAATAAAGTCGGGCAAATTGAAGAAAAGGTTTCTTCTGTCAAAGATGAAATAGAAGATAGAGTGTCGGCTGTGGAGCAACGAGTCGAAGGAAGAGTTTCGGCCTTCCAACAACAAATTGAAGAAAGAGTTTCTGCCGTCGAACAACAAATTGATGATAGGGTTTCTGCTGCCGTCGCCAAAGAAGTTGACAGCCTAAAGAAGTGCATCGCGACGGTAGGAAACAATTCTGAAGGTTTCAAATTTTTATCGATGCCTGCTCGTTCCGTTCTGAAACTATCTACATATGATGGGAAGACCTCCTGGCAGGTGTATAGGACACAATTTTCTATCGTTGCGGATGCGAATGGATGGGATTCCCAAGCTAAGGCCTGTCATCTCGCCGCTTCTCTGAGAGCAGACGCAGCGGATATCCTGCAGACGCTTCCCGAAAATCAAAGGCTAGATTTCGAAGCTCTATCCCGCGCTTTGGAGCTGCGCTTCGGCGAGAAATGTTTAAAAGACTACAGCAGGCTCCAATTAAAATCTCGTCAACAGAAGCTCACCGAAACGCTTCAGGAGCTCGCCACGGATGTTGAAAGGCTGTCACATCACGCCTTTTCGGAGTGCCCGACAGAAACAAGGGAAATCCTGTCCCTGCAATATTTCATCGATGGCATCCGGAACCCTGAAATACAGAAAGCACTGCGAATGGCGGATGTTAAAGATCAGAAAAGCGCTTTAGTGTAAGCCATGAAATTTGAGGCAGCCCAGCAAGCCACCCGTCGAGACCGCCATCCAGTCAGAGCTGCTCAAGTCCAGGAGCCAGGGGATCAAGTCACTGCTCGTCTAGACGATTTAACTAGACAACTGAACGCCTTGAGATATGAATATTGGTGACAAGAAACCGACCGTAAAGTGCTGGAACTGCGGTGCTGAAGGACACATACGACGAAACTGCAGAACACCCCAGGGCACGGATGCTAAGACCGCTCCTAACAAACAGCAGGGAAACTAATTAGTGGCCATCTCGCGGGGCGGAGGTTGCCAGATCATGAAAAGCCCCAGTTTAAAGCGCTTCAGATTTCTGCAGTGAGAGGCGGCAGTAATGGACTTTTCATAATAGGACATATTAATGGAGTTCCCTGCAATATGACGATAGATACAGGAGCCAACGTTACCATCATCCGAAAAGATTTGGCTCAACAACTGGGAAGCAAACTTATCTGGACGCCGCCCTGCGTTACCCTACAGACTGTGTCCGGTGAGAAGATCAACATCGATGGAAACGTAAATGCTAACATCAAGTTTAGAAGTGCCGCTTACCATCACACGGCATATGTAGCAGAGATCACTGATTCTTGCATACTCGGATTGGACTTTCTAAGGAAATACAATTTTTCCTTGGACTTTAAAAATAACGAATTGCATTCTACATCTGAGGACATAGCGTTATTTGGAGTCAATGATGAAGTTAAATCTGTCCATAAAATCATAGCACAAGACAATATCACAATACCGGCAAGAACAGAAATTTTACTTCCTGGATCCATAGCCGAAAACAGAAATTTCCGCTACGGCATCATAGAATATCCCAATAACTGTAATAGCCCAAAAGGAGTACTAGTAGCCTCAACACTCGTCGACCTATCCAGAACGGTTATCCCGGTGAGAGCCACCAATGTAACTGAGAAGGGGAGAATTATTAAGAAAGGTGAAGTGGTTGCAGCATGTACTCCAGTTACCACCGTTGAAAGAAAGAGTAACATCCAAGAATCCGTGTCCTCAGAGAGAATTACATCGGAGTTATTGCAGAATGCGCAATTAAACGATAAAGAGAGGAATGCTGCCGATCGCGTCATTAAAGATCTTCAAGTTGTTTTCTCCCGCTCGTCTTCTGACGTGGGTCGAACTAGTTTGACACAACATAGAATAGATACCGGCGATCATCCCCCGATCAAGTAACATCCAAGACGTCTACCGTTTGCTAAACAGGAAGAGGTGCGAACACTGTTAAAAGATATGGAAGAAAGCGATGTCATCGAGCCTTCAGTAAGTCCATGGGCATCTCCCATCGTCCTAGTCAGAAAGAAAGACGGCTCAACAAGATTTTGCGTCGACTATCGCCGGTTGAATGAGGTTACGAAGAAAGACAGTTACCCTCTTCCTAGAATTGACGACATTCTAGACACTCTTTCTGGAAGCAAGTGGTTCTCAACACTTGATTTAAAGAGTGGGTATTGGCAGGTAGAAATACAGCCTGAAGACCGAGAAAAGACGGCATTTACTACGGGACAAGGGCTTTGGCAATTCAAGGTGATGCCGTTTGGACTGTGTAATGCGCCGGCAACATTCGAACGTCTTATGGAAACTGTTTTGAAAGGCCTTTCCTACGAAGCCTGCCTGATATACCTGGACGACATCATCATCGTCGGAAAGAGTTTTGAAGAACATTTAGAAAATCTTAGGAAGGTGCTTCAGAAACTGAAAGAAGCCAATCTGAAGCTGAGTCCCGCTAAATGCAAATTGTTCCGAAAGGAAGTGACTTACCTGGGACATGTCATCTCTGCAGAAGGTGTGCGCACGGATCCTGAAAAGGTATCAGCCGTTAAATCCTGGAAACGTCCCGAAAATGTCCATCAGCTGAGAAGCTTCCTAGGGCTTTGCACCTACTATAGGAAATTCGTGAAGGACTTTTCTTCCATCGCAAGACCCCTACACAAGCTGACACAGAGCAACCAGAAGTTCTTGTGGACAAAAGAATGCGAGGATGCATTTAACAACTTAAAGGAGGCTTTAACATCTGCTCCAATCCTGACGTATCCTCAGCTTGACCGACCATTTATTCTCGACACCGACGCGAGTAATGAAAGTGTTGGTGCTGTTTTGTCCCAAGAAATAGACGGCCAAGAACGTGTAGTGGCATACTGGAGCAAGTGCCTGTCTAAACCGGAGAGGAATTATTGTGTCACCAGGAAAGAGTTGCTCGCCATAGTCAAAGCTGTAGAACAGTTCCATCTTTATCTATACGGCAGAAAATTCCTGCTCCGCACCGATCATGCATCATTGACCTGGCTTTTAAATTTCAAGAATCCTGAGGGTCAAATAGCCAGGTGGATACAGAGACTCCAAGAATATGACATCACTATCCGTCATCGTAAGGGATCATCACACGGAAACGCCGACGCCCTGTCTAGAAGACCTTTCCAAGAAAGCTGCCGATATTGTTCCAGGGTGGAAGCGAAATACGAGCTGCTGACTCCGGTCGCAAGACAAATTACAACATCAACATCGGCTGATCGAGAACGGTGGAGTGATGATGAAGTCAGAAAAGACCAGCTGGAAGACCGCGACATTAAACCCGTAATTGATTTAATGGAGTCATCAAACAGAAAACCTACCTGGCAGGACATTTCTATCTGTAGTCCTACAACCAAACAATATTGGGCACTCAGGGATTCACTTCACATTCGAAACGGCGTCTTATACCGGAAATTCGAATCGGATGATGGGCAGACGTTCCGATGGCAACTTATACTTCCAAGATCCCGCATTCCTGATGTCCTTAAAGAGTTACATAGCACCCCTACTGGAGGTCACTTTGGAATAATGAAGACCTTGCAGAGAGTTCGTGAGCGCTTTTACTGGAATAATGCAAAGGATGACGTGCAAAAGTGGTGCCGATCTTGCGATGCCTGTGCAGGTCGGAAAGGACCGAGGAGACGCAGCCGAGGCAAGCTGCAACGTTACAACGTAGGGACGCCTTTTGAACGTATCGCCTTTGACATCCTGTTACCTCTGCCACGAACTGCTGATGGCAACAAATACATACTCGTTGTCATTGATTACTTCACCAAGTGGCCTGAAGCTTATCCTATTCCTGATCAAGAGGCTGTCACAGTAACTGAGGTAATGATACAGCACTGGATTTCCAGGTTCGGAGTGCCTCTTCAGTTACATTCCGATCAGGGAAGGAATTTTGCCTCGGCAGTAATCAAAAAACTATGCAAACTACTCGGCATTGACAAAACTCAAACGACGCCATTGCATCCCCAGTCGGACGGCATGGTAGAGAGGTTCAATCGAACCATCCTTAATAACCTCTCATTAGTGGTTTCCAGAAACCAACAGGACTGGGACAAGAAATTACCACTCTTTTTACTGGCTTACCGCAGTGCTGTCCACGAGACTACCGGCTATTCTCCATCACAGAAGCTCTTCGGTCGTGACCTTCGTCTGCCTTGTGATCTATTGTTTGGCCGCCCTCCGGATGCTCCTTCATCGTCTGAGGAATATATTCAAGATCTCCAGGCCCGGTTTGAAGTGATGCACAATTTTGCACGAGAGCGAGTCAACTTGGCGACGGAGAAGATGAAGACCCGATACGACACAAGAGCTACTGAACATCAATTCCACGAAAGAGACAAGGTTGTGGTTGTGGAATCCGACTCGACGAAAGGACTTTTTCCGAAATTACAGTCACCTCGGATGGGCCGTACACAGTCCTAAACAGGCTGAATGACGTCGTGGTTCTGATTCGTAAGTCTTCGAACTCTAAACCTAAAGTCGTTCATTACGACAGGTTAGCTCATTACTATGGCCATAGTACGTAATGTAAATAATTGTAAATAGTATCAGACCATGGTCCTTTTTGTTTATAAATGTGTATTTCATTTGATTTGTATTTAGTATTTGATTTGTATTTAGTATTTGTTTTGTATTTAGTATTTGATAGCATTTGATTTGTTTAAGTTAGTTATTGCATTTATAGTTTATATTGTTTGATATTGTAATGTAATGTTTATGCCTCAGTTGCATTTATGCCACAGTTGTAAGTTTAGCTTCCTGTCCAGGGATTGTACTGCCCGGGACGTGCAGTCCTTGGGAAGGGGGCAGTGTTACGAATTTGGTATTTAAAAAGCTAATGTTAGTTCAATTATAAATTAAATGGTTTTATTTCTCGCGCAGTGCAGCGCGTGACGAATATTAAAAGAAAGCTAAGCAGGAAAATTGAAAATACAAGAGCGCGTGAATTAAATAAATAAATATCTTTTTTTGATTTCGAGAAAGTACTGGAAAATTCTAGCGCATGATTTTAAAATCTTATAAAAGGAGGAAAACATCTCAGTTTGTAGTAGTTGCTTAGTTTGTTGTTGTTTAGAAAACTGCTCTTGTTGATTGTAGCGAATTCGCAGATTAGCGTTCTTTAGCTGTTTTGAATTATTTATATTCATTTTATTTTATTTTATTTTTATTATTTTTAGCTATTGTATATTTGAGTAATTAAAAGATAACTACTGTGAGATATTGTAATACTGCATGATAATTTGAGAAAATTTAAGCATTTTTGTTGTGATAATAATAAATTTTTGTTCATTTTTCATCGGACTTGTGCATTCATTTCATAATGAACCCGTACGCACGCAACAATATTATAAAAATGAATTTTTACTTCCTTGTACGAAGTAAAAAGGAAGCATTGTAATCGCAAAAAGATTCAAGCAGCATATTTCAACGAAAATATCCATTTTTACCGCTATCGAATGCAATTTAACGATGTTTTTGCGTGCTATCTGTACGTAAGGACAGAATAAAAGACTCGTTTCCTGCAAAAAAATTTCCTTAAAATTAATTCTGAAGAGAATTTTTCGTGGTGTCTGTACGAACGTATGTAAGTACGTATCTCGCATAACTCAAACACGAGTAGCTTCAGAACGTTGAAATTTTGTATATAGGACCGCTATAACATGTAGATGTGCACCTCGTATTTTGGTTGCAATCGGCCGCACCAAACATATATAAATATATTTATATATATATCCACTCTGTTACCCGGCTTAGTGATCTCAATTTCTTTACTCGTAGTATATGTTTGTAAATTGTACATTTTTTGCTTTAAAAATGATTGAATTATGTTGTTTATACCTTCCGGTTTAGGTTTTTATGCCTTTAGTTAATCTGTATGCAATATTTTTATAATTATCAACAATTTTAAAGTTGTTTAAGTGCCGCTAAGCCTTTTTTTTATGGCGGCCATTGATTGTTTACATTTGAACCAGCAGACTAGTAGATTTGTTGCCAATCTAGAGAGACTATGCTTCGCAACAACGAAGATAACGCCTTCATTTATTATTGCGAATTATATCATGCTTAATCCTTTCTGGAATTTTTTTGAGGAAATAAGTATTTAAGATTTACTTCGTGATTTTTAATACAAATATTTTGAGTTTTTATGTATTTCTGCCTTGTCGCGAAGTGAGAACTGAATTAATTGAATGAGAAATACTAAATCGTCTGTGAAAAACTGTTGCTTTTTTGTTTTATTTGCTTAATTTCTTTTATATATCGTTCTAGCTTTATTATAGTATTTGAATAGAACATGTGGCAACGATAAGATAATTCTTCAAATGATATAAAGTTTGTGCATTCTGAGTTTATAATATGAACGAAATATTAAGTGAACCTAGTTCCAGAGTGTCGTTATGGTAAACAAATATAGTGAATTTTAAAGAATGCTTTTATTCTACTGTGGTTATGCACTGTGGCGAAGTAGGTTTAATTCAATCCAATAAGTTTAAATGAAATGCAAGAAAAAATGCATAATTTAATACTCCGTACAAGGAAGTCATGTGGTGTACATATCAGATTTTTTTATTATTATTTTGTTACAATAAAGTATTTTATTACGCTAAAACAGAGTTTATGTTTGTGTAAATTTTATTAAACTTTTAACAAATTTTATTGCATCAAAATAGAGTGTAACTTAAATGCATCGAATATCTTTTATATATTTCACAAATTTTCAACCTGTTAGCTTTATCTGATATGACGTATATCTCTGCATCACTGGATGGATTTGGTTGAACACATTGGAAGGACTCTTATAATTGTATGAAAGCAATGATTTCTTTTTTTCATGAAAGCAGTTGTTATACTCACAGCATAAGTATCAATAGCAAAATCCTTTTTGACACGATGGATAAAATTTGCTAGAATATTTTCATCAAAATATGCTACGAAGGTGGAGAGGACATACAGGACCCATCTCAGCTTTATTTTTAATTACATATGACTTTTTATTTTGGCGTTTTTCAAGAGTACTGTGTTATCTTCACAACTGACTGATCTCTAGAATCCTGGCAGCCGTATCACCCATATTGCGGCTGTAGTTGACTATGGCCTGCGCGTGCGCAGGATGACATGAACAATTGCATACATGTCTGCCGTATCATTAAAGCTGGGCACATCAAGCATTTGTGAAAAACGTAGAAAAATTACGTGGTGAGACTCTATTTCAATGTAAAAGAAATATTTTATCGGTTGTGTAGTTTAACCTTTATAAATTTTTAAAATGCTTCATGGAATTATGAATGGCCATGTTGTACCATAGCATAAAATGGTGTCTAAAGGAGCATTTACACTGTGGCATATCGCAAATACTAAAACTAGAAAATAGCTACTAAACAATGATTAATCGTTAATCCACAGTCGAAATCTATAATCAGTGGCACTGGAATTGAAAAATTAAATTTTTTTATCTTTACGCCATTAATTTCTAGTGGAAAAAAAAACGAACCACGGGTGAAGTAAATGTTGTCTCCACCGAATAGAACATGATCCAAGAAAATAGTTTCACGTTGATCCACAGCATAAATCTCAAAAACAATATGTAATTTTTACTTCCTTGTACGAAGTAAAAAGGAAGTATTGTAGTCGCGAAAAGCTTCAGGCAGCGTAATTCAACGAAAATATCCATTTTGACCGCTATAGAATGCAATTTAACGATGTTTTTGCGTGACATCTGTATGCAAGGACAGAATAAAAGGTACTACTTTGGTAGACGGTTGCACGGATTTTTGGCGATTTACGTTGGCGCAATTGTTGGTGCGGTTTTTACAGTCGTCAGCCATCTTGAAAAACGCCGTTTTTACGTATTTCACGCATAGTAAAGTATTCGAAACTAAAAAAAAAAAAATAAATATCGGTAAAAATAATGGATTCATTTTTTGTTGAAAACGTTGTTTTTTAAGATGGCTGGCAAATGCAAATAAATACATTTACTAAGAGTATAAAATGCTAAAGTAAGGTTAAATTATTACTTTCATATAATAGAATAAAAACACCGCTATAAAAACATTGCGCCAACATTTAATTGGAATAAAATATTATTTATATTGATTATTGAATTAAAAATATCATACCAAAGTTTAAAAGAATTAAAATTTTTCAATTAATTAAATTCAAATCCTTTAAAAATAAGTTTTATAGGATATAATTATTTAACATTAAAACATATGTGGCAATAAATATCTCAGGAATTTTTTAAAACAGTGTATTAATTTTTTAATAAAAATTCAAGTATACAGTTATAAAGTAAAAGAAAAATATGTACTTACATTTTTTAAAGTATTTTACCTGTTGTATATTGATAAGTACCAGAAAAAAAAAACGACCTCCGTCTGTGATATATCGCACTTCATCGAAGAAGCAATTAGCGAGGTTTCCTCCAAAAATTTAAAATAAATTTCCTCTGACCCTTGTAAGAATAAATAAATCTTTGATTAGGAAAGCAAGGTTGGCCAAAATAAGGTCTCAAACGGCAATTTTTTTATTCCGATACCAATAATTCTTGGTAATTACCAATAACAACATTCATATTCGAAACGGACACATCCGTTCGCTTTGAAATCTGAGAAATTCGAAGAGATGAATAATAAAATTTTAAAATGGCGCGGCAATGCACAAATATTCAGTAACCAATCGGGGAGCTAATTACATCACACACAGAATTAAAATTATTTAAATATTCATTCATAATAAAATCATATTTAAGAAAATGCAAAATTAAATTGTATTTTAATATTTAACAGCCATAAATAATGTTTAAAACATTAGATTAAATTTATAGATATTAAAACCTATTACTTTTAAAATAATGTGACGTCATTCATTGCATCATTCACAACATAAAATTCCATAAAATATCATAAACAATAAAATTTTTATTTCAAATAAAAATGCAAAATTTAATTCATTTTTATTATTTTGAAGTCCTAAATAATATTTAAAACACGGAATTTATGCATAATTAAACGTATTATTTTAAAAATAAAATGACAACAAAGTATCGGTTACCATAAATAACTTGTCCAGCAATTGGTTTACCATAAGTCGTATCGCTCGCCAAAAAAAATTCGCCAAAATCCGTGCAACCGTCTACCAAAGTAGTACCGAATAAAAGACGCTTTTCCTCCAAAAAAATTTATAAAACTGCTTTAAAATGAATTCTGAAGAGAATTTTTCGTGGCGTCTGTACGAACGTATGTACTAGTCTCAGAACGTTGAAATTTTATATGGAGGACTGCTAATACATTTAGATGCGCACCTCGTATTTTGGTTGCAATCGGCCGCACCAAACGTATATAAATATATTTACATATATATTCACTCTGTTACCCGGCTCAGTGATCTCAGTTTCTTTACTCTTATATGTTTGTAAATTGTACACCTTTTACTTTAAAAATGATTGAATTGTGTTTTTCTTATCTTCCGGTTAAGGTTTTTATGCCTTTCGTAAATCTGGAAGCAATATTTGTACAATTATGAACAATTTTAAAGCTGTTAAAGTGCGGTTAGGTTTTGAATAACATGGCGGACATATTTGTTTACATTTAAAACAGCAGAATAGTAGATTTGTTGCCAATCTAGAGAGACTAAGCTTTGCAACAACAAAGATAACGCCTCCATTTATTATTGCGAATTATATCATGCTTAATCCTTTCTGGAATTTTTTCGAGGAAAAAAGTGTTTAAGATTTACTTCGTAATTTTTAATACAGATATTTTGAGTTTTTATGTATTTTTGCCTTGTCGCGAGGTGAGAACTGAATTAATTGAATGAGAAATACTAAATCGTCTGCGAAAAACTGTTTCTTTTTTGTTTTGTTTTCTTAGTTTCTTTTATACATCGTTCTAGCTTTATTATAGTATTTGAATAGAACATGTGGCAACGATGATAAGATAATGCTTCAAATGATATAAAGTTTGTGCATTCTGAGTTATAATATGAACGTAATATTAAGTGAACCTAGCGCCAGAGTGGCGTTATGGTCAACAAATATAGTGAATTTTAAAGAGTGCATTTATTCTATTGTGGTTTATGCGCTGTCGACGAAGTAGATTTAATTCAATCCAATAAGTTTAAATGAAATGCAAGAAAAATGCCTATAATTTAATAATCCGTACAAGGAAGTCATATGGTGTACATATCAGATTTTTTAGTAAAGGACCTTTAATTTTTTTATATTTTATTTATATTGTATAAAATATGGGTCTGTTAAATGCTTCACAAAAAATTTTTGCTCATTGAAAGCTGACGTTGGAAGTAAATAATGGAATTTTAAGAATCGCGAGAGGCAGATATAGAGCATTGTTTCAAAATTTGGCTGAATCTTATCTTAATCTTATTTGGCTGAGCTTATTAAGTTTTTGTTGCGAATTTTAGACTATATATGTAACTTTCTCAAAAACCAGTTGCACATTAGTGTGCCTTAAAGTTTTTTATATGCATCTACAAGATCAGTGAATTTTCACCATTTGACAAAATATATTGCTCTGCTTAAAGTTTACAATTTTTGCCACGATAACTTCATATTCTAAGGGTAATTGCTAATGTGCTGCTTACTTCTTAATTCTTTCTATACCACGTTACTTTTAACATAAGATGCTCTTCCTTTCGCACGGCTCATACCTGCCAACTTTTACGAATTTTTCGTAATTTTTACGAAAATGCGTTTGTCTTTACGATTTTACGATCGTAATCCATATTTTACGATTTTTTCCTTTTTCAAGTGTTTTTAGTGATTTTTGGTCGAAATTTTAGAATTTTTCGCAATTCAGCGATTTTCGCCAATTGCATCGTGTTTTACCGCCAACTACCGACTACTTCGAATCCAGTAGCCAGCGGTTTCTCCCAACTCGCCGCTTAACCAGCCAATACAATGCGCTGAACTTGTTTCTCCCACACTTTTCTTTGTGGGGCGCCAGATTATTTTTTTCGCGTTCGCTTCAGCAGCAAGGGAATTACTCAGCTCGGACTGAGCGAGCGTAGATTGTCAAATTCTGTTTTTTTTTTTTTTTTTTTTTTTTTTTTTTTTTGTTGTTGCTTGCACGTGTTACGAATTTTCTTAATACGTCGTTGTTACGAAATGAGTTTAAAAAATCCGTATTCTAAATAGTTTCGGCCTGCCTACAAAGCCGAATTTCCAACAATTAAAGAATCCTTCAAAGGAAATAACTATGCATTTTTGCAACGCGTGCGCCTTCATAATAAGTCACGGTGGAAGAAGCGACATTGTGAAGCATGTTAAGTCTAAAACTCATGAAGTTAATGCTTCGGCTTTGACAACGCCAAAGAAAGTGGATGATTTGTTTTCAAATTCGGCTACGAATTCGGATGCCGATGTCATTTTGGCAGAGTGTTTGTTTACTGCATTCCTCATTGAACATGCCGCTAAGCGCTGCTGATCATGCCGGTCAACTTTTCAAATGGATGTTTCATCTTTTGACAAATTGAAAATTCATCTTTTGAAAAGATTCGTTTTTTTATTGATAAATTTCCATTTTTGTTAACAATTAAAGAAAATGAATGCCATAATGATGCTTTAGATGAATTACAGAACCAATTTTCTGCTGCACAGTTTGAAGACTTTGCCAGTTCTGGAGAAGATAGACTTGATGTCCTCGTTGGTGCCTTAAAAAGAATAAAAAGAGTTCATGGAACACCAAAATATGATAGACTAGCAAGAGTTTTTATGTGCTATTCTCGTAATTCCACACAGTAATGCTGAGTGCGAGAGAGTCTTCAGTGTTGTAAAGAAAAACAAAACTATGTTTCGTTCTTCAATTTCACCAAAAACTCTAGAAAACATTTTAATTGCTAAATGTTATGAGGAAACTAATTGTTATGACAGGAATTTTCCAAAGAATTTTTGGCTAAAGCCAAAAAATGCACTCTAAATTCATTGCAATAATTTTCTTGTGTAACATTAAGTTCTTGTTTTATGTTTCCTAATAAATTTTTTAGTTACTACTTAACTGAAATTTACTAATGTAATTATAATTTTCTTTTTTCTATTTGTATAAATTGTTAATTTTTCAATATCAAAGCATGATATTAATTCTTCGTGTTCTTCTGAATTTTGGAGAAATCTTCTGAATTTGGGGGAGAAATCTTCTGAATTTTTATTTTTAGAGGTTGGCAGGTATGGTACGGCTTGAATTTAATGAGCAAGAATTGTGGTAGTGATTTATTTTATTTACTTTATTAATCTTTACTTGGCAAAAATTTTAAAGTGAATAAAAAATTTATGAATAAGTTTTATACACTAGTTCGTATTCATTTTGTTTCTTTCAAATAAAGAATTTCTGGGCAAAATTTTCAGCGATAGACAAAGAGGAAGACATATGAGCAAAAATGAGATTCAATACAAAATATAATTACAGGATATAAAATACAGAAGCAAATATAAAAAGTCGAAAGTTCATCAAGCAATCTCACTCTTCCCAATACTAGAAGTTAGCAGTACGATTATGGTAAAGTTATTACGAGGCAATAGAATCCGCTTTCGCACATAAGGGGCATGATGGGCTAGAAGCAAATGCGAATGAAAAACAATTGGGCCAAAGAGCAGTCATGGGAATTAACCCTTTCGCGCCAACTGTAAGGTATACGTGCCAGCAAGAAACGCGCTCATTTCCTCGGCCGACACGCTGGCGTGCCAGAGCGTTTTCTCGTTCACCCCCGGCCGTCACACATTTGTGCCATTGTCCTGGAACGTCTTAAAAACTATAACGTTTGGCACAAGATGGCATTATATGTCCATATGGTTTCAAATACATGTAGATTTGACCTTCTACTCAAAATGAGAGTAGCATAACTCACATATACGTGGTTTTTGATTATATAAACATAAGAGGAAAGGAATGTTTCCGAATGGCGTGCCTTATGACGGCTGTTTAAGCTATCATATATGTTAAAACTAGCGTTTAAATATCTTTTTCCTTTACTTTACATGAAAATGTATTTTTAAAAAAATTGCTCACTTTGAGAAATAATTTTCGAAAACGCTATTCAAATTATTCCAAAGTTTTAATTGATGAAATAGATTGATACATTTTTAAATTAATAAAACAAAATACAAGAAAATCTGTCTACAAAATGTAAAACCTTGCACGTAAACTGGAAGATAGACACTCAGTGAGCTCAGTCTCTGACAAAATGTCCATATAAGAATCACTAGAAATACCGCTTTCTAACTCTTTAGGAAATGAATCATTACTCTCATTTATATCCCTTATCGGCTCGTTTATCATTCGTCTCGTAAAAAATGCTTGCTCGCCATAATAAACTGAAGTCGTATAAGATATATAAGTAAATTGAAGGCTTTCCGAAATAAAAGGAATGCAAAACGCAATAGAACCTCACATAGTAACCCTAAACGACTCTACGTGATAGCAAAAAAAAATACACAAAGGGATATAGAAACGCGAATGTTTATATCAGGAAAAAAACGCTCAGCGTGCCGGCAGGGAAATGAGTGCATTTCTTGCTTTTTCATGGATGTTCGTTGGTAAGTTCAATAATTAATAATTATTAAATAGCTTACCTTGAATTTTCATCGACTTATAGTTACCTCAAAATACTTGAATTTTACACAGTAAAAAGACTTAAAGAACTGAATAAAATTTTGAATTTATCAGCTATTAGAATTGTTTACATGAGTTCATTCTTTATTGGCATCGAATACTAGTCGTTTGGTTTTATTTAATCTGTTGCCATAAACGCACGGCAAAATTTAAAATACATTACGAATTAAAAATCTGACGCGAAGGCAGCGCCATCTATAGAAAAGGATAAAATAAGTCATAAACATTTAAAAAAAACTGAACAATGGATTTAGGCTTAATAGCAAAAAAAAAAAAAAAAAAAAAAAACTTCCTGCCCGTGACAGGCACTCGCGAAAGAAACTGCCGGCTTCAGCAATAAGCGCGCGTTTGCACTTCCCGTCGCGAAAGGTTTAATCAAAGGAAAGGCAGATCCTGCATGATCTTAATTTTAAACCGACATAGTTAACTAACAAAGGCCTTTAATAAATAATTTTTTATAAAGTTTTTACTGGTAATTTTTCAAGTTGCATTTAATTTTCTATGCTTAAGTTTCCTTCTTTTTCAGCAAAAATTTATTAGTTAATAAAAAAAGTGAAAGTAAAAATTATCCTTCTTAACATCTTGCGCTCATAAATCATTATGGGAATATCCATTTACAGTTATTAAAGCATGTTTTCGAAAAGCGTGTATGAAAAAAGCATGCCTGCGATGTTATCGTCATGCGATGATTTGTAGATACTTTATTTTTTACCACGATATTTTCGACGACGATGTTTTTAAACTGCAAAGTTTTTGAACCGCTTTATTTTCGACGACGATGTTTCGTACCACGATGTTTTAGAATTGCGATGTCTTCTCCCATGCTGTTTCGTAGCATGACGTTTCCGCCTTGCGTTGTTTTCTCCGCGACGTTTTCGTGCGCTATGTTTTTTCCGCGATGTTATCGGCGGACGCCTTCCTAACCTCAGGCGTTCTCGCAGCAATGGCCCGAATGGCTATCTATAATAGAAAAATCTGAAAATATGAAGTTAATTTCTTTTAGAATTTTAAAGAAATCGGCTGATAAAGTTGCAACGGTGACATGTGTAAAGCATACGGGATTAACCATTAATAAGATCCAGTGCTTTTCCTTTCGCACAGACGATTTCGTGATAGACGCGAAGATGCTAATGATGCTTACGTGTTTCGAATTACGTACAGATTTTAGATAAAAACTACTTCCAAAATACTGACATCATTCTCTGTCACAGCTGTTAATCCAGGTACTCTTCTTCAGCTCTTCATATTTGCTATAGACAGTTTTGTTTTAGGTAGATTTTTGTGGTAAGTTTCCCAGCGTTCCATTATAAACAATATAACTTTTTTATAATGGGGCTAGTTTACCCTGAACCCAATTAATCTGGCTCCAGTTGACTTTAGCGCATATTGACACTGTTATGTTACAAACGAAAACGTAAGATAAGCAGAAAATTGCAGCTAAAATGCGCTGCATTGAAGTTGAGATAGAGCTCTTCTGCAAATAGTATGTTCTAAAGAGATTTAAAGCAAGTGAACCTTATTAAGAGTATGAAAGTGGAAATACTTCTAGTGCTTTTTAAAAAAGAGCGTTTTTTCATTTGTTCCCTTTCACAAGCTGATGATAAGTGCGCACTTCTGTTAAAACAACCTTTATTCTGTAGATTATTTAAATATCTTCAAAACATAGACATTTAAGCATGAAGTTAAAAAACGCAAATATCTAGAGCTTTATTTACAATGAATTTATTTATACAGTTAACATAAAATCAACGAATTTGGCTCCACAATGCTTAAAATATTAACAGAATTTTTATAAAACAGATTGTTCTAATTTATGGCATGTCCTTCTTAAGTAGTTAGAAATGAAACTTCATTTTGATGCTGCATATCGAAACTCACTTTTGATTCATTACCAGTGACAAATGACAAATGTCCTTAAGTGCCCAATAAAAATGGCATTTCAATAAAATCTTGATCTTGGAATTCACTGATAAGAACGTTTACACAAGTCTGAAACGCAAAAAAAATTAATTAATTTTACGAAATACCTTATGACTATGGTATTAAACAATGCATTACGATAAATAAATATTTAAGAATGAAACTGACTCAAAATTTATTCTTAAAAATGCCAATATTTCATAATTGTTATATTTTGATATTATTTATACAAGTATGAATAAGATATAATATTAACACAAATACATCATTTTTGTTTCTTATATTTACAGAAGGAGAAAGGTAAGGAATCGCAATAAATTCAAGTTCATATTTCAGCTAAAAGTTATAAGAGTTTTAGATTTTGAAAGAATATTATGCTTATCGATTTAAAATTCTTGTTTAAAAGGTCTGTTTTTTAATTTGTCAAAATCTTATTTGAACACTTTAAAATTCAAGTTTATTATTCCTAAGAAGCTGTTTTACAAAATGATCATAAAAATGTAATAATAAAACCCTTAGTAATTTTTTTGCATAAAAGGCTTTAAGAGATTTTTACAATTCATTTTAACTTTTTCTTTTTCTTCTTCACTTTTTTCGGTTTTATTTTTTTCTGCTTCTTAAATTTTTAACCCTACTAAATCGAAACGAGGGATTAATTTTCTAAAATGTCCTTTCCAAAGACAAATAAATATTTTTTATCATTTTCTCTTAGAAAATCAGTCTGAGTATAGTTCTTATAGCACTTAAATTTAACCGTTTTTTCGGCACAAAAATGGTCAGGTCTTAAGTTTTTTATATTCAAAGGAAAGTGTTTTACCTTAACTCAATCGCTAAAAATTCAAGTTAATGAAAAACGTTAAAAGACCGGAAAAAGAAATCTAATCAGGCTTTATAGTAAAACTAGAAATAATTATAATAGTGATAATTAGCTTTTTTATCCTTCTTAAACCATGTTTGTTAACCGACTGAAAGAAAACAATGACGCTTTGAGTAGATTTTATTTTTGCAGACTAGCTTGCAGTGATTCAGAACTATCCCTAATTCAGCTGCTATTAAATAAAATACAATTACGTATATAGTGAAAAAATTTGAAGAACTTGCTGTTAGTTAACAATAATGCTCTCTGTAGGCAAGGGGAAGAAAAAGTAAAAGGAAACAAAGAAAGTGGTGCTCTCTAGGTATGGAAAATGGAATCGTAAATTATCCGTTTCTAGATGATAGGGGAAAATATATTAAATTCGACTCATTGACTATTGTATACATTTAGAATTCAAACAACAAAAACCAAATTTTCACAGGACTGAGTCGTGTGAAATAGGACTGAGTCGTGTTGCAAATATAACGCTGATTTTTGTTGTTTGAATTCTAAATTAATATGTGTTCAGCGTGTTATTTTATCTTAATTATTTTATAGATTTTTGTGAACAGAGAAGACCTCAAGGAAAGTAATTCATCAACTAAGGAAAGGTTTGGACCGAATTTGGAAAAAAATCAAAACTCGAAATGTGCTTTGCAGGCCACCAATTCTGAGCAATACGAGATTTATTCTTTTTTCCCCTCCTCTCCCCGAAGATAAGATTCGAGTTCCTTGAATCTTATGCTTCAATAATTATGAGCTTAACTCACCAATTCACAGTTTAAAAATTTACAAATTCCAATTATTAATTTCCACAATGGTACACATTTACCATCTAAATTTCCCTTCACATTTCATAGGAAATCATTTTCATATATATATATATATATATATATATCTGTATTTATTTATTAATAAGAAAAATAATAAATTATCTTCAAGTAAAAGAAAGAAAATTTTTAATCTTAAAATGTTAGTGAAGTATTTTTTTAATATTATTTTTTTAATAATTTTATAATTTGCTAAATTCATGAATGAAGGAAAAGACTTATGAAAAAGGTAAAAATAAATTTAAACTATGCAGTTCAGCTCAAGTTTTAATACATATATGCAATTTATCGTTTTGAATTAGTTACTTAATGATAACTTCCGTGCTAAAATAAATAGTTAAATAGTTCTTACCCTGTACGCCGCACCAGGTGCTAGCTCGACTTCGGGATTCTAGATAGGAAAATATAAGTTAATTAAGACATAAAACAATTATTAAAGGCGAAAGATAACAGCTTTATAATTTTTTAATGAAACGAAGATCATGTTACTTCTTACATGTTCTTATTTACGAATGACAACAAAACAATTCATAAGAAATTATAAAACTTCTTTGTTTTGAAGCATGGTTCATGAACAAATAAATTCATATAGTTATATAACCTTGTTTGGATATTTTGGAAGGTAGGAATCGTGAGAAAATAACTGCGCTCTGGCCGGAATTCGAAGCTAGAATAGTTCACTTGCTAACTGAACGAATTAACCATTTGCATTACTGGACCATTCAGAAAGAAATGTATAATTCCTTATATTCTCACCGACTTACTTTACGCGCGACTGCAGAGAAGTCAATACTACGTAGTCGACTAAATCTGAGTTGTGACAAATTATCCAATACCATTTGTAAATCAGCCACCATTGTGGAGAATTTTTTAAAAGCCGGAAAAACATAAAAAAATTTGTTATTTCCCGATACATAAATCAAGAAACCATTTGGCAAAGATTTTATCTATTATTTAAATACTTTGTATTTCAAAGAGAAAACAATAATATAGATTACAAGTAATGCTAATAACACTCAGGAATAATCCACTGTAATCCTATATATATTTTTTATTTCCTTTAATTTCTTAAAACAAAAAAATTCTTAAGTAAGTTCACCATTAAACGTTAAACTTTTAATTCTTAAACTTAACTTTAACTTTTACAAGATAAAGTTATCTCTGACTTGTAAGAGATAAATAAATTCCCTTGTTTCTTACAGAAACGTAAGTAAAATTGAACTTATTTTACAATTTATAGTTTTTAATAAACAATTTTATTTATTTATATGAAAACTATAGCTATTCTGAGATTCAAGCAGAGTATGAATTCAACATGGATTAAAATATTATTGCAGCTTTTTACAACTGTGAAGCAATTTACAGAATTCCTTATTCAGTTCTTCGCCTGTTAAAAAATAATTCCGCAATTTAACCGCCACAATCCGAAAACTTTCGAAAGAAAAAAGGTTCATTGGTAGTTTCAATTTAGATCTAAGTTTATCGAGTTTAATTTAGACTTCAGCAATAATCCAAAAAGACACCAGTTTGAGCAATGCGTATTATAAGTACAGAAACATTTGTTATAAACACATTCATACTTCGTCTAAAATATGCTCCAGTATGAAGATCTGAATGAATCTATTAAAAGTTTTTTAAAATGCGCACACATACACACACACACACACACATATATATACACGCACACATACACGCACACACACACACATACATACATATATATATATATATATATATATATATATATATATATATATATATATATATATAAAGTGCAAAGTAAAAAGCAGTTAAAAACCTAAGCCAGTCGCGCCTTGAAACCAGCAAGAAGTGGTGGTAATAAAGCAAAAAAAAATTCAAATAAATAATTCTTCTAAAATTTATCCCATATTCAATTCGGAATAAACCATATGCAAAAAATCAAACAACCTGAAGCACAGCGGCAGACTGTAAGAAAAATTGACAAAACATGCCAAAACTGAAAATGAAATAAGAAATTTACACCTTTCTCAGCATCGTCATCATGTTATTGACGGAATAAGACTGTTTTTGAACCAATAAAGACAAAAACGTAGAGTTTAAAAGCTTAAAATAATCTTCGAAAAATAAAGTAATCTGTGTCTTTATCAGTCCAACCTCTACAGGAAAAAACAAGCAGTGTAAAAAATTACGAAATTATAGCATCGAAAACATGAACCAATATACATATGCCTATTTGTTCTTCATTAAAATAGCGTACGCTAGCGTAACTCATGTTGCAGCATAATAGTACGTTAGCTTATAATATAGAGGCAATTCCAGAATGTTATTCTACAATAAACGGAGGCATTTACAGTAGACCTTATCCGAATACTTTCCGCAATCTAAGCTAAATTAATAGCTTTCTCAAGATTTGGTGAAGACACTCAATTAGTAGAACAAAAGCTTTCATTCGTGGGCAATTTATGTTCTCATGCGAAAGCTTTTACACACATCCAAGACACATTTGCTAAGAAGTAACACAATGAGTTTGCAAAAATAAAAGCCACAACGGCTAGATCTAGATCATAAGCCAGCGTATGATGGAATGCTGAGCATATTACTGAGAGTGAGGATAGTTTCAACAAACTGAAACGAAAGCGAACACGGAAATGTATTTCTCTATTAATTTAAAACTGTTGCGAAAAACACTGAAGAAAGAAGAGTATGAAATAAGAGTTTGTGTTTTAATATAATCCATTCATACAAGCATTCTCAAACTATTCCTTAAACTCCTAAACAAACTATTCTTTAAACTACTAAGCTATTCCTTAAACTCCTTAATTAATTATTAACACCTTCTTGCTGCCTACGTATTTATGTCTTCGCACATAATCAAAAGTCTAAAACTCCAAAAAGTATTCAAGAGGTAGAACTTAACTAAAATAATTTAAACTGTATCTTGCTGATACAATTAAAATCTAAAGAAACTTATTCATCACTACTTGAAGCGGCTTAGAAAAAAAAAATACTTAACATGTACACTGCTCAAAAAAAAAAAAAAAAAAAAAAAAGGGACAGTTCTATATCTCCCGTTCTACTGGGCCGATTGACAAAATTCAAATTGCGTTCTTCATGTCTCGAAAGCGCGATTTAGAATATATATTAGATTTATATATAGCACTATTCTAACATAGATATTTTGACACAAAATTGAGCTTTTTCTGAAATAACATACCAATTTTTTTATATATTTCGATTCTACAACTCAAATTAAGCCTAAATATGAAATTTTGTAAAATTTGGAGCGACATTTACGGAGAAATTCACAAATTTATGTTGGCACATTTTTTTCAGTTTGCGCCAAGAATAGTTCACTTGGCGAAATTCTTAATATATGGCAATCTAGATCCTTTCCCGTGAGAGGAAAAAAAGTCACCATCGTTCTTTTTTTCCAAATAATATTCTTTATATTATATTTTTAATTATAACTTATTATTTTAAGTAATTGTTTCTTTTTCGAATTTAATTTTAATTGTTTAAGTTTCATTTTTTTTTTTTTTTTTTTTTTTTTTTTTTTTTGAATAACTGTTTTAAAAATTTCTGTTTACCTATTCGAACTGCGTAAATAAAGGTGCATCGTTTTTTGTTTTTTGTTTTTTTTCAAATAGTTTTCTTTATATATATTTTTCGTCATAGTTATTATTTTAGGTCATTTTTAAATTTTTATACTTTTATTTTAATTGTTTGTGTTGCATTGTCTCTTCAGATAATTGTTTTAAAATTTTCTATTTATTCCTTCGAACTGAGCATTTTAAATATATTTATTAATATCAATTTTCCAAAATTTGATTTTATTTATTTGAATTGCGTTTCTTTCGGAAGAATACTTTGCAACCCAGACTACGATGCGTTTGAAAACTGCATATATTAAAAAAGAAAACACAGTAAACCACAGTTAACACGCCTTTCAATGTTCCGTACAAAGAAAAGATATATATAAATAAGAGAGATGTATAACCGACGCTTTAACTTAGGATGACTTGCATACACTGCTTTAAACAGTTTTATCATTGTGCCCATTGCTTTACACAATTTTATCCTACATTTGATTTCTTAAAATGTTATTTATATTTTAGTCAAATATTTTATTTTTGAAATCCCAAGAATCAAATATCATAAGATTAAGAGGTTTTAAATTAAAAAAAAAAAAATACAAATACTAAATTTTACGCAAAAATTTATTTTTTCTTCTCTTTTTCTTCAGGCATTCTACTTTATTCTTGCTCTTTTTCTTTAGGCATTCTTCAAGTATATTAAAAAGCATCCAACTTTTCGAAATAATCTTGGTATTTCTGACAATCATTTTAAATAAAGTTATCGCCTTCCATTTCATAAAGGGCCACAAACGGCCGAGCGGTAAAGTCGCTGAACACTGGTAGTTCAGTCTGGGTTCGAATCCCAGTAAACGGGCTGTCTGCATGGGCGTTTTCGTCGATTTTCTCATGTGTACCGTGTATGCCAACTGGTTTCCCTTAGAAAGTTCTTCACGAAGTATTTTGTCAGAGCCTTTATTAGTCTTTAGAAGCTAAACATTTTGAAGGTATGAGATGAAAGGAAAGACTGGTTTCCTCAAGAGGTTTTGCTTTATTTAATTATGACAAAGCACACTAAGGCTATCTGCCTAAGGGTAGGGATGCCTTCGTGGATGACTTTTTAAGGTAAACTGGCTCGCATACACGTTACACATGGGGAAAACCACGAAAACGCCCATGCAGCTAGCCCGTTCGCAGGATTCAATCCTCGGACCGAACTACCAGTGTTCAGCAACTTTATCGCTCGGCCGCTATTTCATCCGGAGGAAAAAAAAAATATCTTTACTTGACATACATCACTGGATAAACTCCTGAATCTTCAAATAATTCGACTGAGAAAATCATGGGATTCTCCATTTATGATACGATATGATGTTCTATAACGTAATTTAAATTTATACAACCATGTAGTCTAAAACCAGTCGCTCTTCACTTTAATCTGCAATGATATCATTTTTGTCTTTTCTTATAACACAAGCTCAATTGATGGTATTTGCTGGTGTACACGTCCAAGTGTTTTCTCTTTGAACACCTAAATTCTTTAAAGTATCCTGAAAGTATATTCAAAAGCGTCCAACTTTTTTAAACATCTTGGTATGTCTAACAGCCAAATTTCCCTACAAATTTCTGCTTACTTTTCTCCCTAATTTTCTTCTTTCCTTCTACAGTTATTTTCAGTGCTCACAAAAGAAAATTAAGATTTTTCGATTGCTAGACTTCAATAAATTTTGCATTCTTGTCAATTTTTTAAAATGTCAATTAAATGAATTGCGTTTCAGCTTAAGACAGCTTTTCATTTTCTAGTTATTTTAACTATAAATAAAGCGAAGTCCAAAGGATAAATATTTTAATTAAAAGATTTTTGCTAAATGACAAAAAAAAAAACAGTCCAGCAGGGTTTATTCTGTACCACCGAGTGACCCGATTCTTATATCGGCTGAAACAATCTAAATCATATTAAAGATCATATTTTTTATACAATCTTTAATTAAAAGAGAGAGATTATCAATCTATAATTAAAAGAGATCTATAATTAAAAGCGAGAGAAAAATTATCTTCTTAAAACATTCCTTCTACGAGGATTAATGTAAAAGATTATATATATATATTTAAAGCTGGGACTTGAACCAAATTGTCAAACTTTTAAAGTTTAATTTACATGGTGGTTATAATTAAAGTTCCAATTTGAAATGGTCATAAAAGGAAAAATACCGGACCAAATGTTATCAAACTTGGGAATCGTGTTAAGGAGGTTATGGGAATTTATTTTCCGCAGGAAAAAAAAGAGTTTAAAACTCACGACCAGGGGAAAAATGGCGCTGTATACAATATTTTTAAATGAAATAAGACATGAAAACATCTATTTAAAATGTGTTTAATAGTTTCCGAAACGTGTTACAAAGCATGTTCAATGTAGCTTACAGCATTTTCCGAAAGCAAGTTAAATCCTGTTACTGCATCCTCAACAGCAGCTCTTAGCACATCAGGAGGAATGTTACGGACATGTCAGTGTATCACATTTTTCATTTCTGCCAAATTGTTTAGATTATCACCATAAACAGTGGTTTTGAGATAACCCCATAGCTAAAAGTCACAGAGGTTGAGGTCTGGTGGGAAGAGGGGAAGTGTCGGCCTATAAGACGTTCATTCGTGAAATGTTTGCCTAACTAACTGTGCGACACACGTGAGGTGGGGCCCAGCCCTGCATAAAAATCGTAGTATCTAAAATGCAACCTTACTGCAGTTCATGTATCACGAAACATTTTAACATTGACTCTAAGTGAGCTGCAATCACAGTGGTCCAGCTGTCGACTCCTCTTCAGAGAAAAATGGTTCAGTTATAAAACTAGCTGTCATTCAACACTAAACGGTGTGGAATGACTGCTATGCAATCGAATGCAGTAGGAGAATACAATGGAACTAGATAGATAACATGAGAGATTTCTTTGGCCCAAATCGATTCAAAGCGTCTTGAATTAGTATCTTCATGTTTTAGGGCCGAACTCAGGCTTAAAAAATTACAAATTAGCGATCTATAAGAAAACGATTTTCAGATTGTACGCACTTGTGCGAGTTATTTGCGATCTCACATTTCCTAATCGCTAATTCGTGGTTTTCACGGACAAATTACTCACTTACACGAATAGCGCACTCGACTTTTATCGAATTTAACGCCTTTAAATGGTAATTTGCTTACTTCAAAGTTTCTTAAGGGTATACAACATATTAAACCCGTGTAACAAAAGGTTAAGTTAGATTCCGACCCATATTTCGTTTAACAATATTGCATACAGCGCCATTTCTCCCCTGGTGGTGAGGTTTCGAACTTCCTTTTTTTTCCGGAAAATAAATTCCTGAGACCTCCTTTACACGATTACCAAGCTTGATAACATTTGATCCAGTAGTTTTCCTTTTATGACGTTGCAATGTGGAACTTTAATTATAACCACTCTGTATATTATTAAATTTTAATTTGAAGCTATGCGTTATATGTATACCATGTGTAAATTTTTCGCTTTTATGGAAAAATAAAGAATCGAAGCAAATATACTTAGGTTAATGGACCAAAACTGAAAAATTTCTCCTCCCTCCGAATATCAAATATTGAAACTTCGACTTTGAATTTATTGGGTTATCGAAATATTTAATTTGACTTATCTCCCAAGTCTTAGTTCCGACAACAATTCCAAATTACTTAAATTGAAGTAAAAAATTTAGTATATAATCACTGTATGTTAATAAAGTAATCAGAGTGTAATAAAAATAGATTATAGAATTTACGTTGATGCAACTTTTTGTCTGACTGCACAACATGTAATGGAAGAGAAGACTTGTAGAGATCTTTTTTGACATGCCTCTAAAAGTAGATGTCATACTCCTTTTGTCTCTCAATGTCAAAAAACTTTCCTTTGAGAAGCAACTTTAGTTTTTGGGAAAGAAAAAAATCACAAGAAGACAAATTTGAAGAACATGCAGGACGATTGGATACATATACTTATTTTCGGAACACAAGCGGTTCTCCGACTGGTTATTGAATAATGAAAACATTTGGAATACGTTTTTTGACTGAAAACGTAAGATTAAAAGTCATCTGCTTAATTCACAGCCATTTACAAGTCAACTGCTCGGGCAATTGCAGAATCGTTTTGATCCTGAGCTTGTAAGACAAACCTAATATCACTGGATTTAAACACTTCTTTAATCTTCCGAGAACATTCCTTCTTTAGCTCCTATTCCAAGAATATTAAGTGAATACAATTATTGCAAAAGAAATTGAATATTCATTTGCACTACGGCTTGGTAGTTTACTAACGAGTTAACAAAACTTAAATTCTGATTTTTGTGTCTAAGAATACAACAATATTTTAAATATTTACAAATAAAATATTAAATTGGAGATTTAATTAGAGCCTCACCAGATACCTAGCATTTGAAGATTGTTAAATACTAATTGTTTGTTGCGAAGTCTAACCCAGACTGCATGGTTGGTTTTCGTAGATTTCTAGGTTCTCTTTACAAAGGTTCTCTATGAAAGCATCTTAATCAAATAGCTCCCATGTTCTTTCTATGTTCAAATAACCAACTAACCTAGTTTAAGCGCGATTTCCAAGTGAAGTTACTAGCAAAACCCGAATACTCATTAAAAATCATGTTTCTTGCCAATCTGGAGTAACATAAAAGATACGGGGCTACTAATTGAATTGCTGTTACGGTACGCTGTTTCTAAACTTAGATGGTCATTCCTTAATTAAATAGCCCACTAGCGGCCGAGCGGTAAAGACGCTGAACACTGGTAGTTCGGTCTGAATTTCGAATCCCGCGAACGGGCTGGCTGCATGGGCGTTTTCGTGTTTTTCCCCATGTGTAACGTGTATACGAGCCAGTTTACCTTAGAAAGTCCTCCACGAAGGAATCCCTCCCTTTAGGCAAATAACCCTCGTGTGCTTTGCCATAATTAAATAATCCAATCCAATCCAATCCTTAATTAAATATAATTGATTTGTAACTTCTACAAGAGCTGACGGTAAGAATTGAAGTATAAATAAATAATGTCGTGTGCAATCTTGATTAATATAAAATTAAAAATGTTTGCATAGAAAAATATTTTCATTCAGACAGAAAGTTTTTTTTAAATATTTGCAATTACTTTATAAGAAGGATTTATTAATAACCGTAATAATTACTTATTATATTACTGATGATTAGGATTCAGTTCTTAACAATTACATTCTAAATTAGAATGTTAAGGATATAATGAAAATTCGCTACGCACAAAAATACATTTTAGGATCAAAAATTAGTTGATTTTTTATGTTTTAAACTTCTTAAATTCATTTAATAAACAGCGTATCCTCGTTGTTAATTTCATCTAGAATGTTGGGTGTCGTTTATATAATTATTCTTACTTGTCCACAGAACAGGCTGACTTATCTAGCCATTAAGTAGCTGCAGATCATTTCTACATAACCATTGAACTTCCATTAATTCAGTCTCTAGAGGGTTGTATATTTATATCATAATTTGACTTTCATAAAAATGATTATTCTAAATCTTATGCTTCTATAAAAATATACTGTGCTTTAAAAATATGGATGATAGTACCAGCCGCTCTTTCAGCCACTTCAAAAGCATCAGTTTGTTTAGAAATAAATTGTGCAGTTAATGTCATAAAATTCAAATAAACATCAAACGAAAGTTCTCAGTTTTAGACAATTCGATTTAAACGAAGTAAAGTAGCAGACGATAAAACGCCGAAGGTAAAAATTTACTCTTATTTTTTTTTTTTTTAAAGGAAGAAAGAAATTTAGAAAAATAGTTAAAAATTTGAATAATATCATCTATATTTTTTAAATAGCTTTTCATGTAGTATTAATAAATATTTATTACGCATCATTGAGGGAAAATATTTCATATAATATTAATTCTTCGTAAAATTTTACTTGAAATTTAAGGTTAAAAATAGATGTGGAAATTCGCTGTACCAAAAATCCATACACCACATTTGGCGTTATTATCGCTCAAAAAAAAGATGCCAAATTTCAAAACGCGAAAATATGTAAATTCGTGTATATCTTAGAAAATTTTGAATAAAAAGTATAATTTTTTGCAGATATGCTTAAAAATACACCTACTTTAAAATGATGGTAAAACTTTTATAGGTTATAATATAAAATTTTTTTCGAAAAATTTATAAAAATTATTTAAAAATAGAAATTTAAAAAATAAAACAAAAAATGGGTAAATTTTATTTGGAATGAACCTAAATTTCGAAATGTGAAAAGCAAAATAATAAAAGTTTAATAAAAAAAGAGATATTAATAAATATTTACCAAATTCAATTAACATTGAGGAGCTAAAATTTTGAGAGCTAATATTTTAAAAACTACTCGTATGATTTTTACAAAACTTGGTATTCTGGCATAATTTGAGTCGTAGAATCGAAATATGGAAAAATATTGATATGTTATTTCAGAAAAATTCCGATTTTGTGTGAAAATATTTATGTTAGAATAGTGCTATATATAAATCTAATATATATCCTAAGTCGTGCTTTCGAGACATGAAAAACGCAGTTTGAATTTTGTCAATCGGCACAGTAGAAATGAAGATACAGCACTGTCCTTTTTTTTTTTTTTTTTTTTTTTTTTTAGCAGTGTACAACAAACCTAGAATTCCAAATCAAGCCGGCTACAGCTATCGGGACTTCTAACCCTATATTCTAGGAAATTCAAAAAACAACAATCACAAATACTAAAGAGACTGAAGAGACTCAATAAAACTGTTTTCTGGAGCGTGGCCCCAACTCTCACTCTGTAACTATAAATGAGCTCTCTGTTTAAAATTAGTCTGATTGGCAGTCTGGTGAAGGCTGATGCAAGAAATAGAAGCTACGGAAAAGCAACAAC
Organism: Stegodyphus dumicola; assembly: GCF_044657685.1. Taxonomy (NCBI): domain Eukaryota; kingdom Metazoa; phylum Arthropoda; class Arachnida; order Araneae; family Eresidae; genus Stegodyphus; species Stegodyphus dumicola. The sequence continues at coordinate 240,980,924 of NC_140768.1, read as the reverse complement.
ATAAAAATGATAGGTTATTAAAATAAACCTTATAAACGGAGAAGTATTGTTTAAAGTTGATTTCAAATATTACATACTAAAGGTCCATGCCTTATACAACAAGATCTATGTCCTTACTCAGATTCAGAATTAGCCCGAAGTTAGATTATTAGTCTTAAGGTTCAAACTAATTGAGAAGTAAGCCTAATCTAACCAATCATAAATGCAGTTTTAAGGAAATTGATGTAATACCCATTTCAAAGGTTTAACTAGTTATCTTAGTAAAACAGTGTGCGCGAAAAAAAATGTGCAGTCTTTTGTAGACTACCGTTGCTTTGCTTGATAGTATTAAGGATAAATAGTACTATATCTAGAAGAATATAACAGGTTTATTTAGAAGATTGATAAAGAAAATAGGCACAATTTGAATTAAATATTAAAAATAAATTACAATAAGAAATATCACTTTATTATACTCATCACGCATCTACTTTAATTCTATTTAAACGTAATGAAATGATTTCCCTTTCTATTATTTTAATGATACAAAAGTCATAAAAGATATATCGGAGAAACAACGGCCCAGTCAAACCTGAAAAATAGAAACACTTCTTCTAATTAAGGAGTTACGTGTACTATAAATACATTTGAGGTTAAATAAAGCTTTTAAATGACATTTTCTGGAGAAAATCCTAAAAGGATCGGAATTGCAATCTGTACTCATTTATCCGCTAAAAGAAAAGTTTTGTCATGTTGTTCTTACACTGTCAGAAACATCACTTTATGCAATGCATTTCAATTTGCAGCTTTCTTTACAAAGAGGAAATTCTCCAAAATACAAGTCTGCCTTTTCTCGTTTCTTGGAATGCAGTTTTCTTCTTATTTTAGTTATTCGTTTGCATAAGCAAAGAAATGCTTTTCAACAGCTCAAATGAAAAAGAAATATATCAGAAGCAGATGTTCTGAAAATTTTATATGAATGCAAGTCGATCTAAGTCATATTTTTCGCCTAAATAAAGAAATATATCAATTCTTATATTTAAATTTGCTTGTCTTACACGTAACTGTTTTACGCACATTAAGTAACAAATTTGCGGCATTTTTTATTTAATTTTAAATTATATCCTATTTACTTGCATATCCCCAATCTAGTAATTTTTCTCATAGCTTCTTCAGCATACAGTTTAGAAGCTTCTGGTTTATGATAATAATTCAAAATGCTTAAACATGACTAGAAAACACATTGACTAGAAATAAAATAATATTGAAATATCTTTTGTAACTGACTACTTAAAAATATACGTAACAGCAATATTAGTACGTCTACGTATTCATGTGGGATTCTTAAGGGCTGTTGCACATGTGGGATTCTTAAGGGCTGTTGCAACCCAAAAATCTTCAAAAAACGGTGATTTCGGATTTTAGCATTTTCAAATTCTCTACACTTTTATCTTTCTAAAAATACTATTCTTTAATCTCTACGAAAATTAGAACTGTAAAAAATCTAGTTTTAATTTGTCATCGAATGCTTTGATAAATGAGGATTTTTACATAAAAACGCGTTTTTCTCCAAACGTGATTTTTTTGTACTCGATGTACCTTTACTCAGGAACCACTGCTCACAGGTATCTAACCTTTTATGGCATATATGGTTTCCTAATATTTACTGAAATGAGTTTTTTGTGATAAACTAAGAAAAAAAATTTTTTTAATTTTTTTTTTTTTTTTTTTTTTTTTTTTGTGTGTGTGTGTGTGTGTGTGTGTGAGAAAAGTGGTAAATTTTACTATGCCTAACAAAATATTCTGCAATTTACTCCAAAATTCAAAATGTTTCAAAAGCTCATTTCAGTATAATTAGATAGGTATACTTTAATTACACAAAAAAATTTTAAGCGTGCATCTAGAGTAGATTTTGAGAAAAGGTACATCGAAAATGGCCAATTTAACATTTTCGGTATAGGGGATGCTGATATATATTCTCTATTTGAACTTTCCTATTAAAAATGGTATACACCACGTAATTATAATCTCTCGATTTTCTAAAGTTATAATTGGTAAAAAAACGCGAGTAAATACCGTATTCCTAAGTTTTTTTATAAAAGATATTCTTGGGGATATTAAAGGGAATTGAAATTGCATTTGAAGGGACTTCTTTACTCTCTAAATTTATTGCAACTGACAATTATAATTTCATATATCATTACTTTTTATAATGACATTTATATTATATTTACATATCAGTTTTTGAATTCTTTAAACCTTTTGTTTAGGCTAGAATGTGACATTTCTCAGCACATTTTCACTTTAAAAAATTACTTCAATTCACAACTGATTTTGTTTCTTTCATGCTTATTTTTATATATTAGTTTATTTCATTTCGAATGTCAGAATAAGATTGCTAGATTGAAGATTCTGTGCTTTAATTTTTCATCATAATTTATATGTATATGTAATATCATGATTTGGAAATAGCTGCAATGGATTGCCGATGGTTTGTTGCGTTTTAGTAACTTGGAGATTATTTACTGCATAGGTGAAGAGATGAAACCTGAAGACAGACGTTGGGGAGCAGATTCGCCACATAAATTTTATTTCTTGATAAAGCAATTCTTTAGATGCAATGCCTGATTCTCATCACTATAGATACAATATGCACCCCTAGCCCATGTTTTCAGGCAATGGACGACACAGAGATTCGAGTGTCGTATATTAGCAAGAGCGAAGGCAAAAGCGAAAGAAGGAGCTTTGCATTCAAAAGAAGCGTAAGCTGTAGAAAATTTCAGTTATCGAAGACGTGATAGAGCGTAACATATCTGCATACCTGTGTATTATGTAAGATGGCAGGAAAATGATTAACTTTGAAACTACGCAGTCCAGGAAAAGTTAATATAAAGAATTGCTATTTTTAGAATAGAAAGAGGAAATACCCAATTCAAATTAAGAATTAGGGGGACTATTGTTAATGTAAGTTATAATTTTCATTTAAATATTTTTTATCTTACACATATGTAAATTATAAAATATTTACTTTTCTAATAATAAATTAACAATAGCCCTTTAACTCCTCTTTTCAATTTCAGCATGCTCCCCTCTTCACTCTAAAAATAGTAAAGCGATAACTTCTAATACAATCTTTACTTCCTACAATTCTGAAAAGTGATCCCTCATCTGATCTGTATTGCGCAATTATTCCTGAAATACGATAAAATCTTAACGGAGCATCCGAATATTATGCCTACTGCTTTCAAAAAAATATATTTTTCAAGTTTATCGGATGCAAAAAAATTCTTTCAGAACAAGGCTCTGTATCACCAATTTGATTTGTGTTGGGTTAAATTAAAATGTATGCCAACGATGAATAAAAATGAAACTATTGAATTCGGCTATGCTATAAAATTTCTGGTTTATGAATCCATCTACCACACCAAGTTATTACAATGAGCTTCTTCCAATTTCATTCCATATATATATATGGGAGAGACCCGCAAGTTCCACAGCCATCAGAGGGCATCACCTGCTCGCCGACAGCGAAAGCGAGGTGAAAGAGAAGGATGTCAGAGAGATTCCACGCGAAGATGGTAAAAAAAGAACTTCACAATGATAGCGAACGCGAGTAGGCGCCGAGTGGCTATTTAAAATACAAAAAGTGATGCAGAATTTTATTTGTATCTACAAGCGCAAGAAGACGTAACGGCACTGTTATTCAGTTCAATCTGTAGCTTTTTTTATGTATCAATAAATGTGTGTCTGTGGTGTAGAAGACGTACGGAAGTGTTATTTACTGAAGGATATCATCTTTATCTCCCCCCCCCCATATATATATATAATGGTTTTGAAAATAAAACGAATCTAGTTTCAGTTGTGGCAAGGTAAGCAACTCTTTTATTACTGAATCACATTTTCATTTGATAATTTAGATTCTGAAGCATACAACTGGCATTATATCTGCTACCTGCCCTCAACAGTGCGTCGAATGAACTAGTTCCTCGAATTTTAATTTTCGTGATATCTGATTGGTTGGCTTACGCGAGTACATAGTACAAGCTGGGGATACGCAGTTAGTTATCCAAAAGGTTCAAGAGTTCGAGGATTACATAGCTTTAACCAATCTGACGCTGCATATCACCATAATGGCAGAGGCTGGCCAGATTTTATGATCACCATACAACAGGCCAGCAACTTTGTTCCATTCTGGGCAGTGGATGAAGAACGGAATCCCCTCCCCAATAACTCCATCATCAACTTTACAATAAATCAGGCCACTTCTGCAACCAGAGTTCAGCGCTACAATCTCCCAGGTTAACATTAACATCTTCAACAATCGCATTCGACAAAAGCTTTCCATAATCATGTCAGATTACAGAAAGCACTACAAGTGAAGCCGTAAACGTATTCACAGTGCAACTGCTAAGGATGTTTCGCAACGTATGTGAGGAAATACTCCCAAGCAGACAAGTAAAAACACTATATACTCTTAATTGGCAAACCAAAGATCTCCGCTCGCAGCAAAACAAATGCAGAGCACTAAGCCGCAGACTTGAAAACAGAGAAATGATTGAATATTCCAACTACTACTTAAGAATCGTTTAGAAAGGAAAGCGCAGTCTACAAAAGAATAATCATCAGTACTAAAATTCAAAGCTGGAACGAGTTTTGCACTAAACAATTAGTCACGTAAGGCATTTTTCACAAGACTGCTATTAACAAGGTCTACAATCCTTAGCAATTCCGTCTTCAAGAATCTGCGAATACAAATAATACCAGAAATGACAGATACACTCAACAATGTCCTAGATGCTGTCTTCCCAGCAGACTACTTCAGAAGACACAATGAAGCAACAGCGCATTCGTGCAAACAATACAACAGTCATAAATGATAAAAAATTCACAAAAGAAGAAATACAACAGATCTTCAAGAAATCGCCTGCCCCAGACGTATAAATTACGTAATATTAATTATAAAATTATATATAAAAGTTTTCCAGCACTTTCTTAACATTCTTTAACACGCTTCTGCATGCCGGACTCTTCTTCACTGATTTCAAAGTTGGACAAGTAATATTCATCTTTAAACACAACAAATATCCTAGTAGCCCTGACTCCTACCATCCAATATGTCATATGTATGCTTTCAGAGCTAGGAAAAGTATATGAAAACTTCTAGTTAACCCTTGAAGTATCACCTACACAAAGGCAACAGAATCAGCAACAACCAATACACGTTTAGAGAAGGGAAAGTTTTCACACATACACTCATGATTATGGAAGCAGCGTCATAGAGGATAGGCAGATTGGCCACACAGCCATCCTCAGCCTCGATCTTAAGAGTGCATTCGATATTTGTAATGGCCAGGTATTAGACATGAACTCAAACAAGCAAGATGCCTAGCAAACATATATCAAGCCTTCGGCAGTTACCTCGCGAACTGCGAGCAGATCGTTATGCATGACAATGGCATCCTACAACGCAAACACACACCACGAGGATGCTCGCAAAGATCATGTGTCAGTCCAGTCTTATAGAATTTGACCTTCAGTAGCATATTAACTGCTACACCTGCTACCAGCACATGCAGGTAATAGCTTACGCAGATGATTTTGCCTTCATAGTCGGGGGGAAATCTAAAAACGAGCTGAAGATACATGGAACTCAGACTCTCTCAGCAGTCATATGATTTCTGCAATGCAAATTGACCATCTCAGAAGACAAATCCAAGGTCTTTATAATTCCAAATAAAGGGAGTTAAGAGCAGTATTATTCTAGGAATTATAGTCAGCAGCAGCAGAATTAAAACTGTGAAAGAATTAAAATATTTGGGCCTTACGTGGGATCGAAGACTGACTTAGATCCACTCACATTAAGGAACTCAAGCAATGTATTAGTCACACTAACCCAAAAACTTCGCACTAAATTCACACATTCAAAAGATTGCCTTCTCAACTATCATAGAAAGAATAGAAATGGTTATATAGAAGTTACATATGCTGCTCCAGTCTGGGCCCTCCCGCGAACGGGCTAGTTGCATGGATGTTTTCGTGGTTTTCCCCATGTGTAACGTGTATACGTGCCAGTTTCCTTTAAAAAGTCCTCCACGAAGGCATCCCTCCCTTTAGGCAGATAGCCCTCGTGTGCTTTGCCATAATTAAATTAAATAATCCAATAATCCAGTCTGTGCCCAGCCGACGCAAGGGATGAAACTAAAACATCTTCTCAGTGTCCAGCGCCCATTTGAGCTAAATGTCACAAGAGCATTTCGAACAACAGCAACTGCATTGATTAATATCCTAGAAGGTCTAACACCACTGCATATTCGTATTGAGCAAAAGGCAATCATTCAATCAGTATTTCATCTTCGCACTCCCACCAGCTACTTCGATGAATGACATTATCCAAACAATTATGAAATGTTAGTGAATGACATGCTCATCCAGCACTTAAAAGGGCAAGCAAGGTATACGCATACATCTGCAACATCATAACATCCCCAGCAACAACACTAAGGATACGTGGATGGCTCATGTATGTAAGATATCTCAGAACTTTACTAAAAGCGATTCTGTTGTACTGTATAAAGATTATAAGGCGTAATGTTAGGTTAGTGAAAAGTAAAAAGAAAACTTGGGAAGGAAAATTTCGGTTCTAAAACGAATTTAGTATGTTGTTATTAATATTTTAAATAAGAATATTTTAGAATAAGTAGCTTTAAAAGCGATAAATAGTATGTACAGTCTTAAATGAAATATGTGCAATCTAACTCCATTTACAATACGGCTCAGACGGGAAAGTGGTTAGTGACTTTATCTGCCATACCGAAGGTCCCGGCCTCGGATACCAGAGAATGCATGACTATAAATTGCCTGTGCCTTCAATAGAAGGTTATGGTGGCCATCTGTTAGGTGCCTCTATAATAAAACGACCACCGCTTCTGGCCTTACTGGTGGCTGGCTAGTACCCGCCATAAAAAAGCACTTTATTTTCAATAACGAAACAAATTTTTCATAGTATTTCATTGCGAATGAAAAAATCATTTGTCCTTTGAAAGCCGCTCACATCTTTTGTAGGAAATCAAGCCTAAAATTTTGTCACTGTGAAATTTATAAGTTTCAAAAACATTACTTACTACCGTAAGTTTTATCAATAAAAGAACAAAATAATGCAACTAAAATAGGTTTGATTTCAATTTTCTTTTTAAATCTTCTTGCATAATGAAACATAAATGTTAACTATACATTTTACATGACTCATGCATATTCCCTTATATAGATCATAAGTTAGATTAATGAAAGGCTAAAAATACTTGAAAAAAGTAAGTGTGCGTTTAATTGAAGCATTGCTAGCCTTCGTTATTTTACTGTTAAGATCGGGCTCTCACAAAATTATTTCCAATCCTTCATTTAACAAACTAAAACATGCACCTGTTCGGATTTTGTGCTGTGGATTTATCTCGAGAAATTGGTAACGAGTGGCATATCCTAGATTTTCTATTGAGATCCAAAAATGAAACATCAGAACCATAAGTAGCATGGAAGAAACTCACCACGTCTTAAGAAAGCAAGGATGAATAATTTTAAATCATATCACTGCTGATTGCTGATTTGCTTTGTCGACTGTCAGGGGACGTTTTACCAGAAAGTTATGCCCAAGGATAAACGGAGTCAATACTCAAAATTTCGAAAAGGTTCCGAAAATATATGGTTTGGTTTGGTTTGGTTTGGTTTATGTGATTACTGCAATGCCTCGAGGGCTATATGCCTAAGGTGAGTAATGCCTCGTGGAGGAATTTTTAAGGGAAACTGGCTCGTATACACGTTCCGAAAATAGAATTAATTTTTGTGTGACGGAAACTTCTATAGGTACTTTCATGTTGCACTTCTGTAATCACCCTGCTATATAGTGCTCTGCATTTCTGAATTTTGTATTCAAAATGACATTTCAGCAGTTCGGCATGATGAGATATTTTACTATTTTCCAGATTGAAAATTCATATGAATGGGCACCGTCTTGGCTCTGTAGACAGTATCTAAAAAGCTATTAAACAATTACCAAACTGACGAATTTCCTCAAACATCATCTAATGCAAGTTTTCGATGAGCTTTTGATTCTGAGAATTTTATATACGTAGTTAGATTATGATGTTAGTTCCCGTAATTCTGTCTTCTGTCTGATTGGTTGGCCTATGCAAGGAATAATATCGAACGACAGTTATTTTCGAGTCAGTTGTAAACGGTTGCGAATTGGGGCCTAGTCTGATTGCAGTTTGAACTAGGCGAACAAATTTCTAGGAGAAATTGCTATTACGTTTCGAGTTCTTATGTCTGATATAAGCTTAAACGACCAACTGAATGTGATTCCGTTTCAAACGCTCCAGCAGCAGTGCTGCAAAACGAATGTCTGTGTCAGCATATAACTTCCTAAGTGAAGAACATACTACTGATTTGTAATTTATGAATACAATATTATGTTTCATACTCTTCATTTTTCTGTAGCACCTTTTATAATGATTTATCGATATAAATTTTAGATCAAGATGCACATTGCTTGATTAAAATAACTTTTAGTTTTAAAATCTTATAAGCTTCTTACCTGCAAGCTAATCAACTGATCATTTAAACAGCTCATCATCTGAAAAAAAAATTTTGAAACGGTTATTTTCTAAAATGAAAGACTATATAAATCATGTCATCTATATATCTGATTATTTTAACACGTGGAAAATGGGAAAAGAAAAATAATTTGATTCGATTTTTTATAAATCGAATGGAAAATTTCGTTTTAAAACGAATTTAGTATGTTGTTATTAATATTTTAAATAAGAATATTTTAGAATAAGTAGCTTTAAAAGCGATAAATAGTATGTACAGTCTTAAATGAAATATGTGCAATCTAACTCCATTTACAATACGGCTCAGACGGGAAAGTGGTTAGTGACTTTATCTGCCATACCGAAGGTCCCGGCCTCGGATACCAGAGAATGCATGACTATAAATTGCCTGTGCCTTCAATAGAAGGTTATGGTGGCCATCTGTTAGGTGCCTCTATAATAAAACGACCACCGCTTCTGGCCTTACTGGTGGCTGGCTAGTACCCGCCATAAAAAAGCACTTTATTTTCAATAACGAAACAAATTTTTCATAGTATTTCATTGCGAATGAAAAAATCATTTGTCCTTTGAAAGCCGCTCACATCTTTTGTAGGAAATCAAGCCTAAAATTTTGTCACTGTGAAATTTATAAGTTTCAAAAACATTACTTACTACCGTAAGTTTTATCAATAAAAGAACAAAATAATGCAACTAAAATGGGTTTGATTTCAATTTTCTTTTTAAATCTTCTTGCATAATGAAACATAAATGTTAACTATACATTTTACATGACTCATGCATATTCCCTTATATAGATCATAAGTTAGATTAATGAAAGGCTAAAAATACTTGAAAAAAGTAAGTGTGCGTTTAATTGAAGCATTGCTAGCCTTCGTTATTTTACTGTTAAGATCGGACTCTCACAGAATTATTTCCAATCCTTCATTTAACAAACTAAAACATGCATCTGCTCGGATTTTCTCATGTTTATTTATTGAAATTACTTTCTTAATCATTCTTAATAATACTACGATTTCATTTGCAGAGCTATTTTAGTTCAACGTTTAGCTAAACATACTTATATTTACTTCACAATTTCTCTTGATTTATATATAAATACATGTTAAACACCTACCGAACGTGTTTTATAATAAAATAAACTATTGCTTAATCTTAAGTCTTAATCAAGAAATTCTATTTTTGTACCGAATGGACTGCTAAATAACACTATAATTAACACGCAGCATTAATGCTTGCCTTCAGTCTCAATATGCTAATAACTTTTACGTAAATTTACCCAAAAATAACCCCAATATTTTAGTTATGCAACCCTGTTACCTCAGGCAAAAAATTAATGACTAGTCAACTCTATAACTTTAAAAAACTAAGCATTAATACTCAGTAAATTTATTTTAGATGTTTATGTTAAAATTCCCTAAATATATATAGTTTAAAGCAAGTCACATAACTATTTATAGTCTTTTATTTGATTCAAATAAATTCGCATAGCTAATTCTTTGCTTAGTTACTGTGTTACTTTTGAAGGAGACTTAAAATGTAAAATAGTATAGTTTCTATTTTAAATTGTTTAAATTTCATTACAAACGACCCTTTAGACAATTTTATTTTCCAGGATTCGAAGTATTCATATTTGTATTTAACAACACAAAATATTAAGCCTGTAAGCTTAAAATTACAAAATATTAAGCTAAAATAGAGTTCCTTGAAGGCCAGAATATTGAAGAACTATGTAACGACTATTCGCTTGTGAGTAAGTAACAACTCCGGAGAAGGAATTAAATTACCCAACTCAAAATATATTTACAGAAGGTCCCTCTCTAGCTTACAGGAAGCCGCCACTTGGCCATCAATAAAAATAGAAAATATAAAACTAATCTAATGCTAAATTAATGATGAACGATGAATAATGATAAAAACTAAGCAGCCGAAGATGCACAGAATGAAACTCGACGAGTTGGCCCCTAATTAAGGATAACCGGTGTAGGTTAGCAGGCACGTATTAAGTACGGCCGTAGAATAGCACGCTTAAACTAATAACAAGAACGTGACCGAATAGCAGAACACTTTCTCATACTAAAGTATCCCAGACTTCAACTTAAATATTCGTTTCTACCTTATTTGCATAAATTGTAAGCCCAGAAGCTCATTCTGGCAGGGAAACGTAGGTATGAAACTAGAAGGTAAAGGGAAAATTTCTTCCAAAATAAAAATAAACTATTAGAAAATTAAATTAAAACCTTACAAGCTTGAAAAAATAAATGAAGGCTTTGAGTTCGAAACGATGAAGTGCAAAATGTGAAGTAAACTGGTTAGCAATAAATCAAATTCAAATGCTGTTATCACCGCTTGAAAATACCTAATGATTTTCCTAATTTAATCCTACATAATTTTTCTAAGTACTAATACCCTGAACTTATAATCTTAATTTTTCTACAAATCTGCTAACAATAACCGACAACGTTTATCATTATGGGATTTCAACTTGCATTTTCTAAAATATTTTCTGCCTACGGACAGAGTGTTCTAAGAAGTTAATCGTTTGCTTTGATCCAGTGAACATCTGTTGTCATGAACGGATAGCTGAGGTAATATTAGCTCTGATTTTATTTATTTATTTATTTATTTATTTTTTTTAATTTTTTTTTTTACTTATTTTGCTCTGAAGAGCAGAAAGAGCAACGGAGACGTATGAAATATTAGGGATCAAACATTAACATGGTTGAATATTTTTCCTTGATATGGATGATTTCACGACTAATGCAAAGTTGTTGACGAAGAACTCGGGAATGTTGCCCTTCGCGGGTTCGGCCCTACCCGGGAATGTTCTCGAGCGAATGAGAACATCGAAAGCTTTCAGCAACTGTTGCTGAAAAATTGAAAAAAGCTAGAGATAATTTATCACGTTCACAGAAACTTTGGTTTCATTTCGAGTGAATATCAAGTTGGTGATCGATTTTAGTTGGAAAGGAATGATTCACAATGATTTACTAGCAACTGCTCTTGAGGAACAGATAATGAACTCCATATTTTAAAAAGACGTAATGAAAAGACTTTTAAAAAAGAATTCACTACGTTAGGACTGAAAACCATCAATCTAAAAACCGATTTATGCTGCTTGAAAACGCACCAACACACGATTTCATTCCCATCAAGGAGGTTTTAGTGAACAAGTGTATCACAATTCGCATCAGGCCCATCGAAAGACAGCTTAACATCAGTTGAACACACTGTAAGGTTTCACTTTATTCTAATCAGTTACTTTTAGTTTGACTTTCCTCTTCCTTCTGATTTCAGTTTCCTGTGGAATGTAAATTTGTATGGCGTAGATGTAAATTTTAAACGTGTTTCAGAAGCAATATTTAAGCTGCGTTTCAAGAGTTCAAGAGAGTAGTAGCGGATTTAGTTCCAATGTTTATGCTGCGAGTTAAGATTAGCTCTCTAGTTCGGTGTTTGACACCTTTCAGTTTATATTGATATTTTTATCGGCTCGGCTTTGCAGTGTGCAGTTTATTTAGCGTTAGTTTAAGCTAATGAACCAGTCATTATATTATCTTAATTTACTATTGAAGTTACATTCTTATTTTCTGTTACATAGCCACAAGTGGTGATGATTTGGGAGTACGAAGTGCGTGCACCTGTTTTAATTTAGTTTAAATAAAAAGGTTATTTAAAACTTTCAGATGAAAGGTAATCTGCGGTATTTATTCTTAAAAACATAGCGATAATTCGCTACTTAGTCTTCCACATAGGGTTTAAGAGTGTATGATCACAAACAGTACACAAAAACTCTATAACACTGCTGTCTTGGAAGATCATGAAAACTTGTTCTCGCTTGACTCTCACGCGTCACAGAATCACACATTGATCACAGAACTGAAAAAGCATCGAATTCCTTCATGTTAGGATCTGAATCGAATACTAGATATAATTCCAGTAAGCTAGAGATAATTTATCACGTTCACAGAAACTTTGGTTTCATTTCGAGTGAATATCAAGTTGGTGATCGATTTTAGTTGGAAAGGAATGATTCACAATGATTTACTAGCAACTGCTCTTGAGGAACAGATAATGAACTCCATATTTTAAAAAGACGTAATGAAAAGACTTTTAAAAAAGAATTCACTACGTTAGGACTGAAAACCATCAATCTAAAAACCGATTTATGCTGCTTGAAAACGCACCAACACACGATTTCATTCCCATCAAGGAGGTTTTAGTGAACAAGTGTATCACAATTCGCATCAGGCCCATCGAAAGACAGCTTAACATCAGTTGAACACACTGTAAGGTTTCACTTTATTCTAATCAGTTACTTTTAGTTTGACTTTCCTCTTCCTTCTGATTTCAGTTTCCTGTGGAATGTAAATTTGTATGGCGTAGATGTAAATTTTAAACGTGTTTCAGAAGCAATATTTAAGCTGCGTTTCAAGAGTTCAAGAGAGTAGTAGCGGATTTAGTTCCAATGTTTATGCTGCGAGTTAAGATTAGCTCTCTAGTTCGGTGTTTGACACCTTTCAGTTTATATTGATATTTTTATCGGCTCGGCTTTGCAGTGTGCAGTTTATTTAGCGTTAGTTTAAGCTAATGAACCAGTCATTATATTATCTTAATTTACTATTGAAGTTACATTCTTATTTTCTGTTACATAGCCACAAGTGGTGATGATTTGGGAGTACGAAGTGCGTGCACCTGTTTTAATTTAGTTTAAATAAAAAGGTTATTTAAAACTTTCAGATGAAAGGTAATCTGCGGTATTTATTCTTAAAAACATAGCGATAATTCGCTACTTAGTCTTCCACATAGGGTTTAAGAGTGTATGATCACAAACAGTACACAAAAACTCTATAACACTGCTGTCTTGGAAGATCATGAAAACTTGTTCTCGCTTGACTCTCACGCGTCACAGAATCACACATTGATCACAGAACTGAAAAAGCATCGAATTCCTTCATGTTAGGATCTGAATCGAATACTAGATATAATTCCAGTAAGCTAGAGATAATTTATCACGTTCACAGAAACTTTGGTTTCATTTCGAGTGAATATCAAGTTGGTGATCGATTTTAGTTGGAAAGGAATGATTCACAATGATTTACTAGCAACTGCTCTTGAGGAACAGATAATGAACTCCATATTTTAAAAAGACGTAATGAAAAGACTTTTAAAAAAGAATTCACTACGTTAGGACTGAAAACCATCAATCTAAAAACCGATTTATGCTGCTTGAAAACGCACCAACACACGATTTCATTCCCATCAAGGAGGTTTTAGTGAACAAGTGTATCACAATTCGCATCAGGCCCCCTTATTCCTGAAATGTAGCACCTTCATATTACTTTCTTTACCCTAAATTGAAGTCTCATTTCAAAGGTCATGGTTTAATAGCACTGAAGAGATTCAGAAAACCTAAAAAACTGCAGGCTAAGAAATATACGTTTGCCACAACTTTTCGAATTTTTAGATGTATTATTTGTTCCATTCTTAGCAGACCAGATGCTCCCAGTTAAATTTCCTCTCGTTTAATGAAGAAATAGCGATCTTCTGTTCTTCAGAAGTAAGGAAGTATTACGAAATTTTGGTTGGAATAAACTAGAAAACTTTGATTTTGCTATCTTCCATAAAGCTGCATATAAACAAGCAACTTCTCGTCATATGTAACTGCAGAGTTCAATGAGCTTTTTTCTCTTGATGTTAATATTAAACAAAGAATAAATTTCGTCATTAAAATATTAATAAATATTCAATTTGACATGAAATTCTGAATGAAAAGAGGGAAAGAAATTTCTAAATTTAACATACATACGTACAATTCTTTACACCTAAAAATAAGATGTACATTTTTATGCACGAATTTTCTAACATTTTAAAAATTTGAACAGAAGTGTTACAAAACATTTTACCTTTGCCCAAAGAGGGGGATCGGAACATACTTTCAGCCTCGTTTGTTGTGATTCGGTTTCATCATTTATTGGAATACATTCTTGCAAAGCAGTCAGAAACTGTAATAGAAGGTATGTTTTATGTTTAGTTTAGAACTTTAGATGAAAATTTCTTAAACATCATGCTATTGTTTAATTGAAACAGAAAAGTACGTGACTGCATTAACCACTATTTTAGTCCCCGTGATTGTTGTCTTCTTCTTCTTTTTTTTTTTTTTTTTTTTTTTTTTAACTTCATAATAAATTATTCAATACTTTATTTCAGTGTAGCATAGCTTATAAAGTATTACATCAGCAATAAATTTTTCCAATAAATAAAAAATTTTATTTATAGTAAACACTGTTTAGAAGAACTAATAAACTACACTGATATTCAAATTTGAATTTCGGAAAGAATTTTTTGTTAAAGTTTGCATAAGAGTGTAGAACCTTACGAAGTATACGAATACATAAGAGCAACGAGCATTATTTACAAACGAAAACTGAGCACATACTATACATCCAGGATCGTTCTTCCTAACTAGAGGTAGAATATTTTACGCTTTAAACCCAGTTTAGCCAACTGAAATGCTTTCTCTAAGCCCTAAGCTTGGTTAATCGGAATCTGAATCTATCTAGAACCTCTTTGCTGTAGCACGCTGGATTGCTATTTTTGACATGAAGAGAGATTTGCGGTCCCTTAATGTTACAGGAGCTAGAGTGGTAAAACATATGGGTTTATAGAGTGAAATCCCATATGTTTTACCACTCTAGAATTCTCGAATTCTAGTGAAACTGTCAAGTAAAGTATCATCTCATCTACGGAAACAACAATTACTAAATAATAATAATAATAATAATCCTCCACGAAGGCATCCCACCCTTTAGGCAGATAGCCCTCGTGTGCTTTGCCATAATTGAATAATCCAATCCAATCAATAGACAATATTTTAAATAAAAAGCAAACATTTTACTTAAAATTTTAAATGCAACAAATGCATAGCTTGTGCTTGCAAATATTAAAGTACTTCGCTACTTTCAGGGACTTCAAATAACAGAAATGTGAATATAAAATTTAAAAGTAATTTAATGCTGGAGATTATATTATAACAGCAGAACACGATTCAAATTCATACTAATGCGCGAATAATTCGGCTAGCAAAAGGCTAGCCGATTATTCACGCATTATTGGAGTGGCGATGGTCACGTCGTTGCAAAAATGCTCTCTCTCTATTTCCAACAGCTCTGTTCTTGAATACCTTTATCTCATTAACATCCCGGAAACATCTAACACAAATTAGAAGTGATAATACAATTTAAATAAAATATAATGAGTTAATTAACATACGATACTTTACAAATACTGCTGTCAAATCATCACTGTAGAACTTTTCATGGGTTCCTTCGAAATGAGATCATGTTATCACATTAAATGTAATGTTAATGAGAATCAATTTATAAATTTCTGACAATTATTATCAAGTTTCTCTAACGGTTATATTTTGAAATAAATCTTTTCCTATCTTTGATGGGCAAAATCATAATTATCACTCAGACAAGAAATTTACTTAATGTAAAGAAATTTAAAGGCACGCGGAATAATCTTCTTTATATATATATAAGCAGCTAAAGTGTGTGTCACCGATAGTTTATTGTTGCCACTCGGAAAAATGAGCGCGGAAATTAACGTTTCCGCAGTTTTTAATTAATATCTCGGCGGAATAAAGTCCTACGAAGATGAGAACGGTATCGATAGATTAGGAGAAGTTTTTGGAATCCGAAGATACGCGTCTCGAATTTCAACACGGCGCCGTTCCGTAGATATTCGAGAAAACAAAAGAATTTTGCACGTAGCCAAATCCCTGTAATAGGGAAAACCCAAAAAAGAAAGTGGAAAATGTAGGGAAAACGAAGGGGAAAATTAGTTTTTAATTAATATCCCGGCTAATTAAAGTCCCAAGAAGACGCGAATGGTCAAAATGGCGTGCCACGGAGCTACGGAATCCAACGGTGTGCTTCGCTAAGCCCGGGAGCCAGCCGTTTCGGAGGAGATGATGTTACTTCACTCCATATATATATGCGGCTTAAATGTCTGTTTGTCGCCGATAGTTTATTGGTTGTTTGCGTAACTGTACTAGCCAATGGGGTGAAGCTGCCACGGCACAGGGTTGCCATTTCAATTGAGACGTAGACAATTTCCTGTAAAACTTGCCTTTGCTATGACCATCCATATCTCAGGGCCAAATGCTTAGGCGTGTTGGCATTTTGTTACCTGAGCTTGCATTTGGACACGGTCAACTTTATATTGCCTGTTCAAGAGTTCGTGAAAGAACGGACGTAAAATTAAAAATAATAGATGGTCCTCTGCAAGGCAAGCTTAAAAATAATGGAAAGATCTACACAAGAAATGTTGTGTACAAAGAGATCTTTGACATATGAATTAACATTTCATTATTTAAATCCCCTTTATTGATTGAGCAAGCGGTGGTTCTTAGGAGATGTACCGCCAGTGGTTTCCTTTATTGCACTCTACTTTAAGCAATTAAGCAAGTAAAAGGGAGAAACCCCGTGGGGCAGTAAGCAAAGGGGCGTCCTCTCCGCCTGCCCTGGGTAATTCAGTTTAAATTAGCAGACACCTTTGCACAAATCATTTTAATTACAATTTATAATATCTAGAACAGCCGTCATTTCGTACAACCGCAGGGCTTTCTAGTATAAAAATAGGAGTTGAACCTAACTTTGAAGTGTTCAAATCAATTTCAAGTTTGCCGTATCACTGCTGTCTTAACAAGAACTATTTTTTAATGTAATCATGAAAAGCCAGAAAATAGATTGTAATTGCGAGTGAATGATTTAACTATAGTGTTGGAGTAGGAACATAACTTAATGTTTTTACATAACTATTAAGATTTTTTGAGTGGCAACACGATTTAATGCCTTTGCATAGTTATTAAGATTTGCTGTATTGGATTTAGTGTATTTAATTCTAATGCTAGCTTACGCCAGGGGTTCCCAACTTTTTTCCCTAAGGGCACATTCTATATATTATATATATTTGTTGGACGGCGGCACCATTTACTTTGTCAAGGCGAATTTATTGTTGGATAGAGTTAATAATGCGTGCAAATAAAAAATGAGAACGGTCCCATTTCACTTTGTGATGTTATCTGTGTTGAACACAATTTCTATTTCGTTCAAAAGTGGCAAGTGACGGAGGATGCGAGCATCACCCCTCTACCATACCGGTTAACTGGTATAGCGCCGCGTCCCCTTGTCTAGAACATCCCAAGATGGTATGGGGAAGGGTGAGGGGCCACACGAACCCCTAACAGCAGTAGCTGATTTAAAATACAGTGCCATACAAGGACTTTGGCAAATATTACATTGCCATAATACTTTGGTTCATGCAGCATGTTACATATTACATAATATTACATATAACTGTATATTACAAATAAGTTACATAGTACATAATCTTACATTTACAAAGACATGTACAATTAAAATATACATATTACATTACATTTATAATAAAGTAATTTTGATTACGTGCATGAGAATATTTTAGATATAAAAATTATATCAAGATTTACATGTGATCCAAGGGCAATATCATGTTACATTAGTTTGTATTACTTATAACAGAACTTATTACACATTGGTTAGATTTAACAATTTTGATTATATACATTGTACTAAATAAATAAGCATGGCCTTGTATGGTAATATAGTATTACAGTGCTTTGTAACTTATTCCAGCAGGTTTGTAACTTATTATAATTGCAACATATATTAAGCATTTAAAGTAATAATTTTGTTATATACATGAAATTAACAATAAAGAGGATGATAGCTATTTTGTGCTGCTTTAGTGAACTGTCCGTGAATACTGTAGCTGCATTTATTTCTGATGTGGGGGGAGAGTATATTGAAGTGAGAATAATCGTCAGATTATGTGTTTCTAATAGAACAGCAGTATGGTCTCTTTACAATGGTGACCATTCTGTCTGACTTGGTGCAAATTAAGTTGGCTCGAGGAGGGAAATCTTTGTTCTCCTTCTGAAACACATTCCATTTGAGTGGGAAGCCTATGGCTTTGCCATTCCGCGTATATGAATCTTGAATAAATATGAAATATATCTCTTATTCTGTGACGTAGTGTATTGCATGCGCAGTTGTAGCTTTCGCTTTCCGTAAATTTATATATAGGTAGTTTATTGCCCGAGAAC
Source organism: Stegodyphus dumicola (assembly GCF_044657685.1). Lineage (NCBI taxonomy): Eukaryota > Metazoa > Arthropoda > Arachnida > Araneae > Eresidae > Stegodyphus > Stegodyphus dumicola. Next base: position 240,962,195 of record NC_140768.1, on the reverse strand, counting down.
GATGTCGTTGACTTTCATTAATATTAGTATTTTAACTGACTTGATGTTACCGCTGGAACGAGAGATTTGACGTTTGGAAATGGTGACTAGTATTCAATGATACTGCGGACATAGCGCACTCTCCGCTGGTATTCGGGACATTCGGTTGTTGTCAGCAGGATGCTTGAAATCGTACTTTGCTCCGTATCGGTAGTTTGTATCACCGCAGTTAATACATTTTGCCCGATCGCTTTGACATTCTCGGATGCTGTGATGCCCTGCGCAATAGGCACAAAATGGCTTTGTGCTCTGACATTTATTCTGCGTGTGTCCAAATTGTTGACATATATAGCATCTCTTGATGCCAGTATATTCTGTGACGGCATAAGCTTGCCATCCAAGGAATAGTCTTCGTGGTCTGATTGCTGTTGCGAAGCTGGTTGGCTCGCATTCAACGACCCATTGGACATGTTTTGCTCTTCGCTGCTTAAGTCTGAAGAGTACAGTGAAGTTGATTTTGGGTAAGTTTGTGATTGCGCACAGTTCCTCCAGGAGTTCGTTTGAGTCAGTGGACTCAGAGACGTTGTGGATTGAACACCTCCTCTACGACTGTTGATAACTTTTTCAACACCATCCTGTAGTTTTGTAATTGGAATCTTGACTTGAGGTTCATCTCGCAAGGAAACAATTGTATGATTACCTTTCGGTTGTATAATAGTACTTTGGCTTCTTTGGAATCGGACTACATCAGCAAATGTTTTAGTGAATGCTTTTGGCAAGAGGCTAACTTGAGGACGTTCTGATTGCTGTTTCGCTTCTAAAGCGGTATTTATTGCAACGCCTGAAGTACTAGTTTGCTGTGTATTTATTGACAGCTCTCTTGTTTTCGTATGTTGTGTGTTTGTCTCCGCTCCTTTGTATTCTTGAGTGTTATTCTCTGTTTCTTGTGTTGTTGTCGATAACTGTTTGACGGAGACCTGATGCAGTCAATGTTTCGATGGCAGCCAATGCATGGAAATGCTCTCTTTCGCTTGTTGACAGAAGGAATCTATTTTATTTAGTTGATTTCCTCTGCTTGGCAATAGAAACACAATCCTTTATGATTGTGTTTAATTTCTCTTCGTAGATGAGTAAGTTTGAGGATGGAAGTTTTGTATGATTGCAGCACTTGAAAAAGGTTCGGTAAAAGTCTTCTTATTCTATATAATGATAATATTATCCAATTTATTATAATATTTAGTATTCAAGAAATAAACCTTGTCTAACTTATCTAAAAATCAGTCTGTAATAAATACATATAGTGTGACCACTCTATGGTATCGTTATTATATGCAGAATAATATGCTGAAAGTATATCGTTGAAAAAGAAAAACTTTAATATAGAGTTTTATTGAAAACTAAAACATTTTTACTGTGATCGCACAGCGGCGGGCACATGTTAAACGATCGGTGGGCGCCATGGTGCCCGAAAGCGTAGGATTGGGAACCCCTGTGGCTTACGCTATATTATTCAACTACCAGAATCTCTTAAATTGTAACACAGTTACTAGTGGGGGAATAATGTATTGGGAACATAATTTAATATTCTTATATAATTATTAATGTTTTCTGAGCAGTAATATGATTTAATGTTTTTGCACAGTTACTAAGATTTGTTGTATGGCAACAATGAGTAAAAAGTTGTTACGTTTAGTGTTCGATGATTATTTTTGCGTAAGCCTTATTTTGTGCCTATTATTCCTTAAAAAGCTATGTTATATTGTAAAGACCTTACTTTATTCTAATCAATTATATTTAGTTTGACTTTCCTTTCCCTCCTGATTTCAGTTTCTTGTAGGAATGTAAATTTTAATGACGTAGTATGCAAAGTCTAAATGTGTTCAGAAGCAGTATTTAAGCTGCGGTTTCAAGAACTCGTGAGGAGTAGTAGCGGAGTTAGTTCCGGGTTTATGCTGCGTATTTTGAAATAGCTCTCTATTTGGTGTTAGCCTACCTCTTCAGTTTATATTGATATTCTGGGCTACGTATATGCACTTCAAAGACATAGCAAAAATTCGCTACTTCGTCTTCAGTAGGATCTACAATTTATGCTCCATATAAACGACATAGACTCTACAATATTTTTATGTTAAAGATATGTAATATGTAGCAAATAAGTATGAAAGCTATATAAATATGAATATGCTGTTTTAAAGACTAAGAAGAAGCATTTCTTTCAATTATAAAACGCTCTGGATGTTTCGATTTTAATCTTCGTTCAACTGCTGCAGTGTAAACAGATCAGATTCTCATGCTTGAACCAGTACATTGTTTATAAGGATTTGAACTTTAGCGATATTGCAACCAGGCCAGCTTTAAATTGGAGTATTGTTAAGAGCGAGAACTCCCCAATAGGTTAAGATAACTCTTGCGATTGTAGTTGTTAGGCTGAATATTCCCTTTAAGTTAAATTTACGCCCTAAAGTTATAAATCGAACGCCAAAGATAAAATAATATGGTATTATTATTCAAATAATATGTTAATGATATTTGTTAAACCTTGCATTGAAAACTGTCGTTACACTATTCGAATAATTTATATATAAATTTAAACATTAATCCAAGCATTAATGAACTACAAATTACAAGATTTGTACAATGAATACTATTATGACGTTATTTATGAAAACAATTTGTTAAGTTCAGAAAACAGAGAATTTTTTTAAAAAAAAAGCTTACCTCTCTATTTAAAACTACAGTGCATTCTCTGAAGTTTTTCCAAAACAGTTCTCCATTTTCTGCTAAAAGAATCGTAGTTTGAAATTCATTACAAAAAAAATTCATTACAATCTTTGAATATTTTGATACTTTGAAAAGAATGTACAGTAAAACTTCGATTATCATAAAGAATGTGTACCGATGTTTTCTTAAATAACTGAAAACTCAAAAACCGATAGAAGGCTTCAGCCATTTCAAATTATGATATATCATTTTAAACTGTTTTTCATGACTAAGTAAACTTAGGTAAAAATAAAGGAAAATATATGTCCAAGATTATGTTGTTGCGAGATTCATCATTTAATATAAAGCTAATGTGCTCAAAAGTGCAATAGTTGTTAAAATTAAAAATGTGGATTTTTACATTTTAACAATATAAATAGTTTTACTCACACTGAAATTAAAAATAAAATTTTAAAAAGTAACAGAAGCAAATAATTTTATAATATTTTTTTTTCTTTTTAAACTTAAAAACATGCTTTTATTTTTTGCTGGTCCTTCCTTTTTTCCGCTTTAATATTACCCATTAGTCTCACTGTCAGAAATGCCGACGTACTGTTCCAGAAAACATTGAATTCTATCTTTATGGCATTTAAAGTATCTGTCTTATATGGATTGTTTATGCCCTCAAAGTATAGTATGCAAAGTAGAGATTTTAAGACATTTATAAGAAGCAGTCTACTTAGAAAGATCTAAAAATCCGGCAAAACTTCATAATTAACCGTCACTTTAACCTGAGATCCCAAATTATTCCAAATATACGAGAAATCAGGATAATAGTCCCCCGTCTATAAGCTAGCAACATGTTTGCTATAGCGTATAAAGCTAGCTACATATTTGCCATAGCACGTGCTTGCTGTAGTGCAAAAGGAATTCTTGTTTTCTTATCGTATTCCACTTCTCGTGGGCTATATAAAAATGGAAAAATTGTTTTTATTCTTGTACAAAAATTAGCATTACATATTATAACAGCGGTATATAAATTCGAAAATTTTTAATCTGAAAACACATGTCTGTGATATTATTATTATAATACGACATTTTATAGGTGCTTTATTTTTCGCATGATATCTTAAAACAGCTATGATTTGTAGCTGCTTTATTTCCAAGCAGTATACTTCGCACGTACGTGTTTTAAAATTGCGCTGTATATTCCTTCTTTTCGTTTCTAATGGAATGATTTGCGTGACGATGTCTTTTCACAACGCTGTTGCGGGCCCCACCAGTGCCCGAACGGTTAAGACCGCTAAATTCAGTCCAACATCTATTCGATCCCAGCGGATGGGCTGGCTGCATGGTTCGTTTTTGTGGTTTTCTTCCTATGTAACAGGTCCACCAGCGGCCGAGCGGTAAAGTCGCTGAACACTGGTAGTTCGGTCCGAGGTTCGAATCCCGTGAACGGGCTAACTGCATGGGTGTTTTCGTGGTCACACCCATGTGTAAAGTGTATACGAGCCAGTTTCCCTTAGAAAAACCTCCACGAAGGCATCCCTCCCTTTAGGCAGATAGCCCTCGAGGCTTGCCATAATTACATGCACACATTTCCCACGTAACATGAATACGAGCCAGTTTTTCTTAGAAAGTCCTCCACAAAAGGATTCCTTCCCTAAAGCAGATAGCCCGCATATGTTTTGCCATATTAAAATAACCCTTCATCAGGTTGTTCTCTCAGAAACATTTTCGCTCACGAAATTTTTAGCTGCAGTGTTTTCACTGGTAATGTATTTAAGATACAAATATTTTCATAACATCTAGGTAAAACTTATCTAACTATAAAAATTTTTGTACTTTCGAAGATCTATCTAATTAATATAATAAATAAGTAATTATTATCGGTATCTGTTTAGTGAAATCGAAACAATTTTCCTGGAAGTCATTTTAAGCATATATGAATGCCCGTTATCCAAAGCAGTTTTGCTCATAAACTCATTATTCAAATGCTTTTATTATTGATATAAGATTTTCCTTCCTATTCCTTGATGATATTCTGCCTACAAAAACAATTAAAATATCTAGCCTCTTCTTTTAAATAAATCATCTTATTGCGCAGATTCTGTAAAAAATTAATGACAAGATTCTTTTCCCTCCGCTGCTCCGATAACATTCATTGTTATCTGAGCAATAGACAGGCAAGAGACTTTTTTATCGGTCGCGGACACTTAGCCGACAACCACTTAGCCGACAGGACACTTAACCGACACCAGTTAGCCAACAAGACATTTAGCCGACAGGGACACTTAGCCTACAGGACATTTAACCGACACGGACACTTAGTCGACACGGACACTTAACCGACAGGTCATTTAGCCGACACGGACAGTTAGCGACAAGACACTTAGCCGACACGGTCAGTTAGCCGACAGGACATTTAGCTGACAGGACATTTTGCCGACACAGAGAGTTAAACGTCAGTACATTTAGCTACGGGACACTTAACTATCAACACATTTAGTCAACAGGACACTAAGCCGACAGTGACGTTTAGCTAACACGTACCCAATAATTCTTCAAACTTACTATCAATTACAAAATTTCTCCACTTCTCCATAAGTTCATTATTTAAGTTATTTTTTCACTATCAGTAAAATTCATTTTTCGATTCTCAAAGATCTCGTGGATTGTTTGATATGTATTGTGCTATTTGGTGTATATTGGACAAATTGAAAAAGCGCTGAAATTTCTCGTTGGGGAATATGAATGAAATTTCGAAAGGAAAAAAGAATTTTTTTAGCTGAGTACGGAGGTCACTTAATTACATTTTAATGTAGGATCTTCAAAAATTATCCATAAAGCTTCTTCATTTAATCAACTGTGTTTTTTGAACACTTTAACATCATTAATAATTCTTCTTGTTTAATTAATGATATTAATTTTCCAATCTCGCTCTTCCAAATACTTTCGAATTTGTAATACCTTTACGTTTCATTACTATTTTACTGTTCACATCATGTTACATTCTTTCCCTTACAAAATTGTTTGGTTCCTCCCACTAATAAAATTTCCTTTCCCTGTCATGAAAAATCTAAATAATGCAATAAAAATTGTTATTCTTGAATTATATTTTTTATGGAAACATATGGTGGTGAAGGATTAGTTTCGAAAATATATTTTATTTTGTTATTAAGAACAATTTTAAAAAGTGAATTTTTAAGACAAGCAAAAATATAAATTATTTGTGGCCTCTTTGCAGTTCATGCCACCATTCTTGAGATAAAATTTCTGTAACATTTTATTGACCACGCCTCTCGCTTAAAATACTTACTTAGGTTAATGTTTATAGCCCTAAACTAATGCATAATGTTTAATTTAGAAGTAAAATATGCTTTAAGGTTTTGTTTTATTCATAACTGAAACTGCAGAAGGAGGGGTCCACAAACCAAGTAGGGCGAACCAAAGCATCACATTGTAAAAGTCACCGTAATATGGTTCCATCTATCGATGCTAGATTTAACTAGATCAGTCATGTAAATAGAAAATATTATGTAGTATGTTTTGAAAGTCGCGATGTGTAATTTTCAATATAATATGTTATATTGATGTTTCCTTATAAAATATAACTTTTCGTAATATCTGTTAAAAATGTATAAGTTTTCATTTCATTTTTCATTAATTTTTTCCCCTCTTTCATCCTTCTCTTTCGCGTTTTTGATTTAGCTTTGTGGATAATTTTTGAAGATCATATTAAAATGTAATTAAGTGACCGCCGTACTTAGCAAAAAAATTCTTTTTTCCTTTCGAAATTTAATTCATATTCCCTGACGAGAAATTTCAGCACTTTTTCAATTTGACCAATGTACACCAAACAGCACGATACATATCAAACAATGCTAAATTAACACGATAATTAATAGCACATATGAGATCTTTCAGAATCGAAAAATCAATTTTACTGATAGGTGAAAAAACGTATGGAGTAGTCGAGAAATTTTGTAACTGATAGATTAAAAAAATTTTGAGTACGTGTAAGTTAAACGTCACTGTCGGCTTAGTAACCTGTTTACTAAATGTCTTGACAGTTAAGTGTCCCGTAGCTAAATGTCCTGACGGCTAACTCTCTGTGTCGGCCAAATGTCCTGTCGGCTAAGTGTCCTTGTCGGCTAAATGTCTTGTCGGTTAAGTGTCCGTGTCGGCTAAGTATCCGTGTCGGTTAAATGTCCTGTCGGCTAAGTGTTAGTGTCGGCTAAATGTCCTGTCGACTACGTGTCCGTGTCGGCTAACTGATGTCGGTTAAGTGTCCGTCGGTTAAGTGTCCCGTCGGCTAAGTGGTTTTCGGCTAAGTGTCACGGACTCCTTTTTTATACATCAGTTTTGGAGATATTTATAATACATTTGAGGTGACATAACATGCATTAAAATTCCGCAATAAATAAAATGAATTTTCTCTCTTCGAAGTACTTCTTTTAAGAAATCGTCCAACGCTAATTCTTATTGGCCAATTTGGCATACATTTGATTCAATTCAGCTAGAAATACTCGAAATAAATAGATTTTCCAGTAAGTTAATTAAACTCCTTTGAAGCCATTCTTATGTATAAAACTTTAGATAATACTTGTATACATGTATCAAACTTTAGTTAATACATGTATAACTTTAGTTAATACATATATTAAACTTTAGTTAATATATGTATAACTTTAGTTAATACTTTTAAATTCAAACTACATTTCCTAAATCTAATTTTTCCAATCGAGTCCCGGTTTTTCAGACAAGGCATACTTGCGTTTAGGGCTCAAAATTTTGAGTGCATTTAGCAGGCACGTTAGCTTATAATGGAGAAAATTAGTAGGGTAATTAAGCTACAGTTTTGATTTTGGCTTATTTGATTTTCTTTCACGCGAAAAAACTGTACTTTGATTGGCAAGCAAAAACTGAGCTTCGGTTTAGAAAATTCATGTTATTTTTATATCAGTACCTGTATGAAAAAGTCCAAAGGCTTATCTCTGCGATTTATTCTTAGGCTATGTATTTAGTTATCCACGATGGCTTTCTCTATCTGCTTAGAAACGGCGTAATACTTACTACTCTATGAAAAAATTTTAGACGATCTGGAATGGAGAAAAGAAAGTTTCGGTTTTAATTGGTCAAATGATATAAAGCGCGTAATACATAAAAGGTAGAGATACACATGCAAAGATTAGGTTACGTTACCTGAATTAGTCAAAGCACACAAGGGCTATCTGCCTAAGGAAAGGCATGCCTTCATGAATGGTTTTGTATGAAAAATTGACTCGTATTTACGTTACACATGGCAAAAAGCACGAAACTCTTCTGTATAGCCAGCCAGATTTTGAACTTAGGTCAAACTACCAGTATTTAGCGATCTTTAACCACTTGGCCCCTGGCGATCAAAATTATTAAATGGTTAGTCTGCTGATTGTAAGAAGAGCAATGTTATTTATTTCTTGTTAATTTTAAAGATTTTTATTGTAAGAAATCGGCATTGCTTTACTTTCAACTTTGTTCTCAATTTTACTTGCCATGTAATTTTAGTTTTACTTGCCCAATATTTTCCTGGTTCTTTCATTTTGGATTGGTGGTGGCTTAATGCTACTGGAATTTTTGCAGAAAACTTTTCCCGATCATATTCAAGAAACAAAAGGTAGAAGCAAAAAAACAAAACCAGGAAACGTGCAGAATTTATTCCCGCTCAAGCAAAGATAGGGCTAAAGTGTGGGTGCCAAAAAACAAAACTGAAGTTTTTTTCAAGTGATTTAACGGACCCCCACAGGCGGTCTAGCGATAAATTCGCAAAATACTTACAATTCAGTCCCGTAACAAGACTGAACTAAAGGAATGCTGTAAATGGACGTGAAGGATAGTCCATTTGTAATTAATTGTACTAAGATTATTGCAAATTAAAATCCTCCATGTCTAATAGTAGCACATTTGTACTATGCTCTGTACAATACATTGTATAATGTATTTGCAACTGAGAGTGCCTAGTAATATGTCAGTAATTGTATTATGTATTGGTAATTGTATTTTGAAAATTATGCATTAATATTGACATTTGTAAAGTCAATTCGAAAATGGACTGGTCCAGAGTTTAAGGGGGAAAAGGACATTCTAAATATGTTCCATGAAGTCAAAATTTTTCGAAATTTAATTTTTTATTCCCCAAAATAAAGAAAAATTTAAGTGATGTATACGTAAAAATGTTTTTAAACTGCGCTGCATTTTAAGTATTTTATAAAGAATTCTCACTGTAGACATGGACTTTTAAAGGCATTTAAATAACTGACACATTATGCTTTCCAGACGTTTCTCGCACATTTTAGCTAACGAATTTATTTTGTTTTTTACTGTAGGAATGGCAAACGGTATGTTATTCTTTCTTGAATGGCAACAGCAGCTGCTTTCAGCTTGGTTTATATTGATCTTATATTTATTTCTTTCATCCCTTAGTGAAATGAGGGGTGCAAGCAAGAAAGAAACGTTCGTCGGTATTCGGAGGCATATTTAAAATTTGGTTTCATACCCGGTCCATTAGGCGGTCAACTTTTGTCTTTTATGCCAATAATGCCTGACCAACGAATCAATAAAATTAGGTCGTCTTGAGGCACATTTGAAGGCGAAACATAATGCTGATATTAATTCAGATTCGAATTATTTTCACACTTTAAGCAAAGTTTTTGAAAAACGAGTAATATTAAAGTCTCTATTTACTGCTCATAATGCAACTGTTAATCGTGCTTTTGAGGCTATTTATCAAATTTCATTACTCATCGCTTAATTTGGCAAAAGCCGTAATATAGGAGAAAATTGAATCAAACCATCAATATCAACATTTAAAATTGTTCTAGAAAATGATGGCAAAGACGTTAAAGCTATGCCACTAAATAACAATACTATTTGCAGAAGAAAGATTAAATGAGGATATTGAAATACAACTTGTTGAAAAGCTGTAAACAAGACAATTTTCGGTGCAAATGGATGAACCAACTTTGAGAGACAGTGAAGCCGTACTTGTAACTTATGTAAGATATATTCATAAAGAGGATTTTGCCGAAGAAATATTCTTCTGTAAATCATTAGAAAGCACCACTACCTACAAATTTATAGTAAGCTAAAAAATATACCAATAAAAATATAATACATCTTGTACTGCAGATGATGCTCCTAATATGATGGTTGAAAAATAAAATAAAGCACGGAATAAGAAAAAGGGTTGCTTAAAATTGATAAAAGATTAGAATCCAGAAATGCTTCTAGTGCATTGTGTTATTCATAGAGAAAACCTGGTAGCTAAAAACAATTCGCCTGTTCTAAATGAAGTACTAAATTCAGTTATAAAGTGCGTCAATGCTATTAACGCTAGGGCCAAATGTGAACGTCTTTTCAAGTGATTTTATGAAGAGCAAAATGAAGACTATATGAGACTTGTACTTCACACTGAAGTAAGAAGGCTATCGAAAGGGAACTGCTTGGAAAGATTTATGGAACTATTTGATACTCTTAGTTATTTTATAGGCGACAAACCTGAAATGAAAAATCCGTTAACGAATCATAACAAGGCAATTGTGGGTTATTTAGCCCATATCTTTGAAAATTAAATATATTAAATAAACAACTTCAAGGAGCAAGTAAAACTTATGTCGATGCAAAAGGAAGATATTTGGTTTCATTATCTTTTGTTGAATTATGTCAGGCATATACTAAGGCGGAGGCTGAATCCCAGCGAATAGGGTGGCTCCATGGGCATTTTAGTGGTTCCTCCATGTATAACGCGTATATGAGCCAATTTCCCCTAAAACTTCTCCACAAAGGCATACTTCCCCTTAGGCAACTAACCCTAAAGTAGTGCTTTGCCATAATCAAATAAACCAAATCAATAAAGTGTTTTGCCTAATAAGTGTTTGGCAAAGTTTGAAAGTGTATTGTCCATATCTTCAATAGTTTTATCTTTTTGCTAAAAACAGTATTTTAAATTCATTGTTCATTTTTTTCATAATTTCTATTTTTCGTTTGTTTGTGAAAGCTAAAAGTTATGAAAAAAATATTGTCTCCTGAAGTATGAACCTTTTCTCATTTTTTATAAGGGCTTTTATAATACGTCATTAAAGAGTTAAAAAATTTCATATTCCAAATTTATTAATATACATGGAAATCAATGCATCAGGCAGGGAAGAAAATGTAGTGTGGCGTATAAATCTTACAGTTAAGTGCTTAGTTGACTGATACATCAAATTTCAAGGTTGAAAAATATAATTAATATTTTATTCCCTGTCTCTAAAAGTTCTTTTAAATTAAGTATTCATGTCAATACTGCAAGAATAAAATATTATTTTGGTACACATACAAACATTCATTTCTGTACCAGTAGAAAATGTTTTTCAGCCCCAAATTCTAAAATTCTAAATTAATCCCTTTAATTTTCAAATTATTAGTGACTGTTTGAAAGGTCCTTAAGTATCTCATATTATTCTATCATCATGGAAACCATAAAAATATAAACAATCTGTAAAATGTGTGATTGAAACACAGTAATCGGTAGTTTCAAGCAATATTAAGTAGTATGGCTATTGTTTTGTTATTGGTATGTTTTGAATAAACATTACATGATTTAATATATGTAAGAGAAGAATGGCAATCTGTTATTAAAAACCAAAAATCAACTTTCAGAATTAATTTTAGAAGCATAGAGAATACTATGGGGAGGGAAAAAATGCGGCTCTAAAAACTGTGGTTGGCGTCGTAACAATCAACAGTTTTATTTTTTTAAAAAACGTTTCAACTTGAAACAGAAATCATGCTCCGAGACTTTTTTTACCACTCAGCAGTTTCCTTTTTCAGTTATACACATAGCAATTTTAAACAGTTTCAAACTGTTCGTCATTTTCGTGACTTATTATCGGCGGCAATACTATTTTTATAACATACAACAGCTATCAGGACACTCAAAAAGACAAATCTAATAGCAGCATGATGATATACATCAAATCTTACTGAATGCTAAAAAAATGCTTAGCTGAAACGTTCACTGAAAAAAATCTAAATATACTTGATGAATGAGTTTGTATTTAATATTTAATGAACTAATTGAATGACTTAGGAATAGCTTCTTTTTCTCTGTATGTTGATCTTAAAGTTGGTTGTATCGGAAAGCTACGTAAGCTGTTATTTCTATATAAAAATTCTGCTAAGGTGGAAGCTTATGTTGCTAAGGTGGCTAACAGTTTTCCATATCGAATTCAATTTTTCCGTAGCACATATTGTCTTGTCTCACATTTTTTACATCTAAGAGTAATAAACATCAGTACGTTCTATATTTCAAATCATTGCATTATTTTTCCACCCGACCGAAAAGCTTTTTATATTATTATACAGAACGCTATGTTCCCTTTCTTTTCCATTTTACTTCCATTAAAACTAGTTAAGAATTATAATGAGAAAAAAATTTTGAAATTTTGAAAAAAAAAAATACTTGGTTTTCTACCTTAAAAAAAGAAATTCCGTGCATTATACGAAAGTTTTAATTTGTATTTCATCTGAACATACCTTCCTAAATATACAGCAACAAATTTTTTATATATATTCAAGCTAAATTACCACATTAATATTAAAACGAAATATCATTTTTAATTTCCTTAAAACATTGCCTTTCTCATCAAAAGCAGTTTTACTACCTTTGCACATCTGATTGCGACTTATGTCAAAGCTACGGTTTTTCAGATTTCTGGAATGATAGTATTACTAATGTTAATTTAAATCATACTATCAATCATACAATAATACAAAATTACTATTACTAATAGTAATTACTAATTCAATTCAAATTAATATTACGAATTCAAATCATACAATAATACAAAATTACTATTACTAATACAAAATTTGTCCACTGTCCAAACGGGATAGTGGTTAATGACGCTGACTGCCGCACCAAAGAAGGCATGAATCTTTGTAAATGTATAGTGCCTATGTGGCTACGCGACACTCTAAATATGCGGCTAGCCGAAAGTCCTCTCGAGAGGTTTATAGTAGGAGAAGAGGGCTGGGAGACCCTCGCATCCATCTCCATCAAAATTGGGGGCAGAACAGAAAAACAAAGTAATATTGTCCCCTGTATGGCGCTTAAGGCTCTTCCCAACAACAGGCGCAATCTCGCTCTCCTTGCCACAATGAATTTCGTGGCCTTTTTCGGATGCTATTGTCAGACAAATGAGATAAGACACAACAACAACAAAATTTGTCCAATCCTAGAATTTTCCATGCTTGCCTTTGAGAAGATCCTTAATCTGATTATTTACGTAAATTTTAGAGCATTTTCAATTAGATGGAGAGCGAAATTGCAGATTTTCAAATATTATTAAATTAATCGATTTGAAACTTGCGAAAATCAACTAAATCACATTAGCCTAGCTCTGCGTAGATTTTGAAGTGCATTTGAAGCAAGAATCTAATTTACGCTTATCAAATGTGCTTCTGTCACATGGCTAAACAAAAGTGCTTTAAGTTAAGGAAATATAATTTACTAATCTTCAATTTAGTTATCCTAAAACCATTAAATAAAATAATTTTATTTTGTTAATTTTCCTACAAAACAAGATTAACTTTGCTGTTCATATTATTAATTCTAAATAAGTATAGGGAAAGATTAAAAATAACTCTAGCAAGGACATAAAATTCTTGAACTTAATGTCGACCAATTAAAAATACCACTTTCGAAAATTCAATTACTTCATCCCATTTCAAAGAAAATAATTAAGTTTACAGAAGAAAAGTGATTAAACTCCATAATGTCTCATAAAACTAATAACTATTGGTGAAGATTATCAAAAATTTTACTTTTCGCAATAAGCAACTGCGTGAAATGTGTTATCCTCTTTAGTAGAATTTATCCTGAAGAAAAAAAGCAAAAATGCTATGAGTTGCGAGGAAAAAAAAATTCTTTGCCGAGCCATTCTAGCAATTCTCGTTGGGAAAAATTGCTGAGATATTTTTCTTTATTTTTTAACGAAAAATTATTTTCGAAGAAAATTAATTTGGATGAGTATTTTTGATCAAGCTTTGGAAGAAAATGTGCAGTCATTAAAAAATTCTCTTTATCAGGAGCAATATAAATTTTTAGCAAGTAAAAACCTAAATTCCTTAAATTCTTTAAATAAAAGGTCCCTCAACTACTTAACAAGTTTCTAATAAATGTGAAGTGTAATTTAAATTATTTCAGATTAATCTTATTGAACTTCGGAGATTTTGAGCACTGAATACGTCAAGTTTTATAAAAATAACACTAATACTAATTAAAGTTTTAAAAATTAGGTGAAATTCAAACTTAAACTGATGCTAGTATATGTATTTCATGAGACTAGACTAAACCGAATTTTTCGATTATGGCAGTATTATCTAAGAGTTTTGGCTATGAACACACCTGGAAAGAGAATCTGGGGTTTACATAAACATTAACCCTAAACAAAAAACTACAGACAAAAACTTTTTTAAATCGTCAGAAATTTCTCCAACGTCTCGAGACGAATTCCAGGTTGGCGAATTTTAAGTGCTCTATTTGGCAAAGACATTACAATTTGAAATACTTAGCAAATTCGAAATTCCTGGTCACCAGGATGCTAGTCTTCAGTATCCATCATACTAAAAAAAAAAAAAAAAAACTTAAGCTCAATTAGGCAGAATTTGACATGGTTCTCGTTTCTTCAAAAAGAAAAAAGATAACTGTATCAGGTTTCCTAGAAATGCAATAAAACTACCGTTAAGCTAGGATTGAATATCCTTTCTTTTGAAAAAGAAGCTGTGTCATATTTCTTAATAAGCTATGTCATTTAACTCAAACTTTTCAATAAAACCAATACCAATTTGAGAACATTTTCGTGGTTTTCCCCATGTGTAACGTGTATACGAGCCAGTTTCCCTTAGACAGTACTCCACGAAGGCATCCCTCCCTTTAGGCAGATAGCCCTCGAGGCTTTGCCAGAATCACACACACAATTTGAGAACTGAAGCTCAATAATTTTAAAGTTTAAACTGCCATCCTTTTGCTTTATATACTTTACCTTCAGTCAAATGCATATCCCGAAATTTTTAGAAGACAAAAGTGAAGAATTGCATCAGTGTTTAATTAAATCCTTGCTAATTTTTAAATGACATTTAATAATTTAGCTTTTTATAATTCAGCTTATTTATTTAGCTTTAAATAATAAAAACTTGTATCTTAAAATTTTTTTTATAAACTATCTGAATAAGATACTAGATATTCTTTCCAGAAAGTATGTGTATGTTTTTTGTATAATATTTTTATTTGCTTGTGAACATCACTAAATAGATCTTAATTATTTTATTTAAGGTTTATTCTATTCAAATTTAGAGTGATTATCCATAACTTAATAAATATTTAAATTTCGGGTTATCCTACTAAACTTGATATTTTGTTAACATTCCTAATGTTAAAGAAATTAAGAAAGAACATACATATGATTCTTTATTTTGATGCTATTTTTCATAGCATAAAAAGCATCAAAATGCGAAGCATCGCCAGAAAAAAAAGGTTATAATCTCGCCAATTATTATAATACCTTGCCAATTATGGGCGTAAATGGCTATCTCGCCAAATGTGTCAATGTGCATCAGGTGTTAATATGGATTTTCCCCAAAAAATGAATATGGTATTCAAAGAAAGTTGTGGGGTCTTTCAAATTTCTACAAAATAAATAAATTAGAAATACCTTACTAATGATACATTGCATAATTTCAATAAAACTGTTTCAAATGATGTTAAATGGGATGAAAGTTAGTTACATTATAAAATTTTGAAATTTGTTTATGATTATGTACAATAATTAACGGATGCATTCAAAATTTTTATATTTGTGATATTGTGTGAAAACATTTTAAAAGCCTTGCCTAGACAGATATGATTATGAAGCTTATATATTTAATTGTGGCGAATTACTTCGAAATTTGATTTTTTTCCCAATCTGGCCTTTTTTTAATCTAAATTTGTATATACGTATATTATTGTTGTAGGGTATGTAAAATTTCTTTTTATTTACTGAATTTACAAGACCTGCTTGGGTATACAAATTATTCGTTTTAATTTCAATTTTAATTTTTGTATATTTTTTTTATTTCAGTTACGTAAGACGGAGAATTTTATGACCATAAGTCATTAATAAAAATTTGATATCTTCATGCAGCCCTAAAATCTGCCCATCTTCCGTCAAAGTTTACTTTATTATTATATTATTTTGTATTTTGTCTTTACAATGTATTAATTTGAAAAGTTGATTTTACAATGCTTTATAATAAAATGTGGTTTTCTCTTATAAAGAGTGAATAAGTATTAATTTTAATAGAATTTCATAAATATGTATGACAGTACTTGACAGTTTCTTCCTGAATTTTAATTAGCAATTTGAATAACTTAACTCATCTTACTAAAAAGCTTTTTTACCATAGTTCTTGAAAAAAAGACTTTCGCATTTATTAATTATTGTTAATTAATCAGAATTTAACTTTTCCCCCTTGAAAAGTCAACTAATTTCTGGTCAATGACGATAATTGCATAAATTGTTGGTTGCGGTTTCACTACCTTTTAATGTTTCTATTTTAAATATGTTCAAGATTACATTTTAAATATGCTTATGAGTTACTTCATTTCAATAGAATTCTAACTACTTTTTACGAAGAAGATAATATATTAAATATTCTACTCGAAAATAAATTATATATATATATATAATACTACTCAATATATTATACTTGAAACATTGCAAATTAATGCATTCGTCAGGAATGTGCAATATCCATCGGTCATTTAGCCGTTTTATCAGCGAAAACGTTACCATCTGAAACACCCAGGGCGACCAATTTCACACTTGTGGGAACAGGGAATCTACATTCACTTTCATGGGGAACATCCCGGGGCCACGAGTATTTCCCCCAAAACACTTCTCAAGAGATCTTTCGACTCACCAGCATTTTGAGTGCTTCCATACCACACAGACATATATACACATATTAGTATCCAAGCCTTCTCTGGGATTCGAACTCGGGCTCAACACCACAGCAGCCAACAGCCCTAACCAGTGTACCGATCAGGCCGGAGTTCCCTAATTTTTCATTTTAATCATTTTATCAGAAGAAGTTTTTCTTAAAATAATTTATATGTCCTACTAGAAACTTAACTATAAATATTATATTAAATAAATGAGAAATTTTTTATGAAGAAAAAATATTGGCTATCTGAATTTCGTTTATAATTTCTTTACAATTAATCCCAAATTTTATTAACTTAGCGCAGCATCATTTTATGATATAGTTCGTAAGAAAGCGAGATCAAATAATATGTATATTTTGTTGAAAACCTTGGAAGTTTTAATTATTCTATAATATTTAATCAGGTTATGTTGCTCTAAAAATGCTGTAATTAATTTTGTTTTCCATATTATCGTGTTGTGATAGTCATTTCAAATTATTAATGTTTCCTTATGTAATGAAAACTCATAAATTTAAATTTGAATACCCAGATACATTTGTGCATATAGTTAAAAGAAAATATTGTTTTAAATGAAATATAATGTAATTTAAATAAAAATGCACTTTGCATGAATATTAGACATTCATAAGACGAGAAATATTTTTGATTCGCAAGTGTAATTTATAAATATCAAAAAAAGGAATGTTCTTACAAATAATAAATTCAAAATGTAAACAAAGCTGAAGCTTGAAAAATCTAATGTGGACAGTAAAATATCATATGTTTACGGATCAATAGGAATTAAACTTTGTATGAATATGATGAAACTGCGAGAAAATCATAACAAAAATACTTCCTGGCGGAGAAGGAGTTAATCTGAGTAAATATAAGAACCTGGAAATGTAAAAACCAGAAAGTACCATATTACAACTAAATATAAAAGTTGTAAATATAAAAGTTACAATATAAAAGTTGTAAATGTTAATGAATTCATTAAAATAAATATTAAACAATGGCATGGTTAACTTATTTCGTCACCGAAGTAGAACTTAAGACATGCAATTACGACACCTACGAAACTTGTGAGATTGAGTTTTCATATTTTACTCAGCTTTCGAAATAACCATACAGTTACCTAGCTTCATGTCGTTTACAGCCTTTTTGTAGTGCAATTTTGATTTTCTAATTTTATATTAGATCAGGGAGACATTATTTTTTTTTAATTATAACTTTCTTTCCCAAATGGAAGGAAATTTTTTGGTTGTTATGTCTTTTTTATATATTTTATTACCACAAAAGGGACATTAATCTCGAATAGGATATTAATCTCAAAACGGCATTTCGCGTCGAAACACTTAAATTCTTTGTATCACTTTTCAGAATATTGCTACCAAATGTTATCGCTCTGTATTATATTTAGTGAAATTTAATAATGAGGAATCTGCATGAATGTATGTACATTTCTCTCATTGTGAAAAAACAACGGTACCTAGAACCATTAAATTTTGTATAATATAGTCTTACACCCGAATAAGACCTACCAGAGGTTCGACATCTCCCCTTAGGCAGATTGCCGTCGAGTCCTTTGCCATTACAAAATAAACCAAACCAAACCAAACCTCTACCCGAACATGGGCACCTGGAGCCCGAATTTTGAATTTCGAATTTCTTTTATTATCCCTTTCATATTAACAAACTATGCTTTCAGAGCAAAGAGTGGCAATACTCTACGGAATAAAACATTTTTATCTCCAATGTAGATTGTCCATAATAAATTCTAAAGATATGCTGCTTTTAAATATTTTGTGATTTTGCAATTAAATCGAATTTTAGATGGCGTGAACGCCAAGAACATGATATTTAATATATAAAGTAAGCACACAAAACATTAATAATAAAAAAGACTAAAAAACGTTTTGTAAAGCCATCTTAGTAAAAATATTGAACATTGATATGATAAACTGAGAAAATACTGAAAAAAAAACAGAATAATGTATGCCAACACTTAACCCTGCATCAGAAATTCTAAACATATGCAGCTTTTAACTTTTTTTAATTTTGCTGTGAAACTATATATGACGTTAGTGAGAAGATAATGATGCTTAATAACAAAACTAAAGACAAAAAAGGGGGTTAGTAGGAGTGGGTATAACAGCAGACTGATAAGACTGAGAGTTTAGGAAGAGCGTGAAAAATCTAAACAAATCCTTTTGTTCGACCGTTAAAATCTGAAATCTTTCACGTTTTTATTTTTTTTTTTTTTTCATATTTTATTCAATTCACTGTCGGACGATCTATAAAGCCATCTCATTTTGAATCGCTTCACCTTTAATCAATCATTTGATTTTTAATCTTCTCACCATCTTATATTTTTTGCTTTATTTCACCTTTCACTCTCAAACTGCACTTCTCTGCGCAATTAACATTGGTATGTTCATGGTCTTTTCTCAATCATTTTCCTATATTAATTAGATAATTTATTTCACATAATGGTATGCTTAGAGACATAAATAAATAAGTAGACCTACATAGGAGTGTATATGAACGCATAATTTCTAATGGGGTGTTTTCAAGCTTTTCAGTCTGGCGACCCATGTGGTTGTAATTGCTCTAAAAAGAATACGGGGCAAAGGGAATCTTCTGTAATAATGAAATAATTGTAAATAAACATATATAAATGTTAATGAATAGTTTATAATTACGAATTAGTTCCCAGTTTTACTTAAATACGATATATGATTCTAAAAAAGTGTTTTCGCGACCGACTAAAAATTATTCACATTCGACTGCGAGGAGTGCGATTGACACTTTAGGAAAAACGAAACCATTATTCTGTGTATGTGTGGTGCGTTTTTTCAATTGAAACACAGTCATAAAAAATTTAATGTGGACACCACATGACTTCCTTGTACGTTATACAGTTTATAAGTTATACAGTTTTTTTGCTGCACTTTATTTAAACTTATTTTCTCAAATTATTCTAACTTAATTAAGCGATCCTCAAGGCAAGTTAAAATGACATCAAAAACTGAAACTTTTGAAAGAAAATATCCTGGCCAGTTTTTATCGTACGGGAGTGTAATTTCTTATAATTTTATTTTTTCATAGGGAGTATAAAACTTTACCAGATATAACTATAGGAAGAGGAAGACCGCATTAAAAGCTAGATTTCGTTATTTGCCGAATTTTGTTTTAGTTTGACATCACCCAAACATGAATATTTTTGTCATTTAAAACATGAATATTTTCATCATTTAAACTTAATTGGAAGTATATGAGTATGACCAACGATTGCGAAAATAAAGGCCTGGTAAGAACTTTAAACCGGGTAAGGGTGCGGGTATATATGTATACTATACATTTGGTACTTCCGGGGGGAGATTGCAATAAAAAGGGAAGGTACGTACGTACATCACGAAAAAATCCCTTTTGAATCCATTTTAAAACCATTATTATAAATCCATGGATTATAAATCCATTTTTGTATGTATATCTTGCAATTCGTATTTTGTAAAAAAGACTGATAGACTGAGAGTTTAGCAAGAGCGTGAAAAATCTGAACAAATCCTTTTGGTTTGTTAAGATTTTTTTGTTAACTGTGATAATTCTGTGCGTACGTAACGGGAAGGGGTTGTTTAGTATCTCCGTTCCCCTCATATTTTTACCCGACCTACAATCTGAAAACAAGAAATAAGAAAATTCTATATTTTTAAAAATTATTTCTTCATAATAAAATGATAAAAAACATACAGTAATAATTAAGAATTACTTACATTTTATAAGGGAAAATATAATAAATTTAAATAATAAATTTATAATAATTTAAATATAATAAATTTTCCAAGCTATTCATATCAGAATACTCACTCAGTATAATGAATTACTGTTATATTAATAAACGTATGTAATCGCATTATATTTCTTATAGCATAAAGTTTTACTATTATTTTATTTCAGAAAGTTTCAATTGCTGAAATATTATATTATATAATATTTTATACAATATATATTATTATTTCATATATTCATATTTATCATATATTATTATTATGTTAAAAAGTAGTTTACTGATTATATTTTCTCATATTTAAGAAACAGGTTTAAGAACTCATATTTAAGAAACAAAATAATATAGTGATTCCATAAAATCCATATATCCATGAAAGTATGTGTTCATTTATTTTTTGTAAGTATGTGTATAGAATGAGTAACGGAGTGCATGTTTTAATGATTTCGATTACGTGAATCAACAGAAAAGTTTTAAAAGTACAAAACAATAAAAACAGCAGTAAAGAAACATTTACTTACAGCACATAATCTTAAGTATCGGATCCTCGTCTTCAAAGCTTCCTAAAATGCACGGCACGATAAAAAATGAAATCAAAATAATAAAGATTGCAGCTTCTTTCTTCATTGTCCATAAGCCCGTACGCATCTTCTTAAATTTTTAAACTTCCACTGCAGTTGGAACTACAGAAAAATAATTCCCATATTACATTTCATCATGCAGCGGCACACATCAGTTTTAATAATGAGACCTTCGTTTACGTCGGTTAAGTTCACTCACTATCTTCCCACACACCGAGATAAAGCAGAGCAGCCACAAATTCGTTTATTTTTCTGCAGATGTGATCGGTCTTACAGACTTCGTTTTCGTATTCGTTATGGATGTGTGTATATTTATTTGTTTAAACGTAACGTCTCTATGCATCAACTGTGACGTGACAAGATGTTGCGTTGGGTTGTGGGTGTTGAATAGCAGGTGAAAGAATACAAGAGGACACTGAAAATGTTTTTATGATCTTTGTATGCTTCGCCGAAATTAAATGTCAGGCTAGTATTGCATCATTGAATGGGCAGAAAGCGGAAAACCTTATCGATGGCTTTCTAAATGCTGTGCGTTATCTGAGCTTAGAATACAAGACGCGCTTGATCAGAAGTGAATTTGACTACAAGCCATTTGTTTACTTAAAGATCCTGCCATAACGAAGAATCTTTTTTCAAAACAATCTTTAGAAACAAAACTATCATTAAATCTTGATCGCTGATAAATATCCGGATTATAAAATAGCTGATCTATTACAGTTTCAAAGCAGTATAGACCTTGAGTCGGAAACGTGTCAGCCTAGAAAATTATCAAAATTTGTTTCTGTCAAAAAAATCTCGTTTCAAGTTTTTTGAAAATGTGTGTATATTTTATTCAAAGATCGAAGTTTTATGCAGTAAATACTCATAGCAAATTTCGAACTTTAAAAGGTAAGCCATATTTATAATTTAAAATTCTCTACGGAATTTTGAATTCATCAACAGTTATCATTTCTTATAAATTTCCACATTATTAAATAATTGTTTTCAAGCCAGTCTAAACAAATAAGAGATTTTACTGTCATTGACATTTACTGAAATTACATTAGGTCTTTATGAGCTAGTATGAGCCAGGGGGGGTTAGAGCTGGGATTCCCAACCCTTTTTGAACAAACGTTTAGGGGGGCAAGTTTATTAAGCTTATGTTTTATTTGTTTGTATTCTTCTCGAGTTTTAATCTTTTATCATTAAATATGTCCTTCTGAACGCAAGCAATGCTTTCTAATACGGATGCCATAATAATACTTTCACAAGAATCGTCTTCTACCGGTTCTTAGTTCATGCGGCATTGTTATCCATTTCTTCAGTGCAGAATCACCGAGCAAATGTGAACTATTTGCTGGACATGATCTAAGCGCTGTTTCATTTCTTTGGTATTAAGATGTTCTTTAGTCAACAGTTTAATTACAAAATGATCCTGACTTCTAAACATTTTAGAAAAACTACTATATTACTTCATTCAATAAGCAGTGAAAAAAGAACGCAGATAATTTCACTTAAAAGTTTGTAGAAAAATTAGGTATTTTGGAAGCAGTAGAAGAGGAAAATGGGCAACGCCTTCGCCGGGAATTGAAACACGGACCTCTGGAATAAGCGTCCAGCATGCAGACCACTTTACCACGAAGGCACGCTAAGACGACGAGAGAAATACTATATAAACTTTCAAATTTATTATTTTAATACTGTCATTATATGTCTGCTAGAGGCATTTATTGCTGAGCGATTGGTTATTTTTCTCGTTTAAGCCGTATTCCATTAACAAAGCTCAAATAAACAAGATCAGTAATTATCTTTTTCAAAAGCTTTGCCCTACAAGTGCTACAAATTTACTAAGTGTTTGCTATAAAATGTTTGATTCGTTTAATTACTGCAGGTTAGATTAAGGAAAATTTAACATTGTTTCTTTCTTACTATGTAAGAAATTATTGCATTCCTTCGTGCGTGAGTTAAATTTCAGGACGCCATTCCATGAGCAGAGTTTATAGTGAAAATTTCACTTTGTGGTTTTGCTTCAAATACTTGAGTCTCTGAAATTCCGCAAATAGCGCTGTTTAATATTTGTTAATCTATGATTATACTGCAAGGCGTAAATTTTAATAATTTTTTTTGCTAAATTTTGCCTTTTCTCTGTGTTACTGAAGACTTCATGAGAAAATGAAAAATTCTTCAGAGCGAAGAAAAGCCAAACAGGTGCAAACAGTTAGCTAATTATGTTAAACCTCAAAATTCGAACTCATAAGTGCATGATTACATTGTTTTATAGTATCATCCTTCAGTGCATAACGCATCATTTTATATGGTACGCAAATAAGAAAATACTTAGAGCTACATGGAGGGTATTTCTTAAGTAAATATACGTGTTTTGTTAATAAATAAAAGGTGAAAATAGCAAATTTTGAAAATGTTTAACATAGTGACTTTTTCGCATCTAAAGCAAATTGACCAAATTGTGTAGGTAAAGTATAACTAACAACACATAGAATGAAATAAAAAATAGAAAAATTTGAAGAAATGTGAAAAGACACGTTTTTTTTTTCATGGTAATGTAATTAAAATAAATAAAAATGGATAGATTATATATTATTGTTCAATCTAGAAAAACATCTAATGCGACTTCAAAGTTTTTAAAAATAACTAAATTAATTAAATGAATAATGGGCTACCAATATTTTATACTCTTTTAACTGTACTTCTTCAAATTTTGGGTAATTCCTAGAACTAATAGTCGAAATGTTTTAAGTATTTACAAACGAAGTATATGTAATTAAAGTAATAAATAATAGTGCCACGGTAATTTAGAATAATAAAGTAGGTCAAAAATTAGCATCCAGTGGCGGGCACTAGCCATTATAGGCGACGAATACTATAGGACCGGTAGCTGTAGTCATTTTATTATGGAGTCACCTAATAGGAGGGCCTCCGTTACCTTCTATGAAATGACAGACGGTTTAGCCATGCATTCCTTGGGATTAGAACCCGCGCCCTTCAGTACGACAATAATTACTTTCCTGAGTCACTAATTACTTTCCCGTCTGGGAGAAGGTATGATGAATATTGTAGTAAGTAAAATATAATTTCAAATAAAAGAAGGGAGGAAAAATTCGAATTCTTTAAATTTTTTTGTAAATTTTCAATATTTAACTTCAAGGACATTTAAAAAACAATGACATAGAGATTACTGTTCAGTTTCTAATATATAAGCTTTTCTAACTAGTTAGCTATGTTGGATATAGCTCAATTTTAAATTTATCTTCCAAGTTTTGCAGCGCCAGATTTCTAAATATCACTCCATTAAAAACACTTCTCACTTGAATTTAAACAAAGAGCATGAATTTAAACCAGTAAAAAGAAACAGAAATTGATAACAAAGCAGATAATTTTGGAACAAAGCTTTTATGAAGTCAGGAAGAACGTATCGCCACTTACCTTTCATTCAGCAAACAAAGTTAAAAATCGTGAAACATTTCGGATTTGTTTAAATGTGAAGCAGACCTTAAATTTCAAATTCTAAGAAAGTAAAAGTGTATCTGAAACAAGTTATTCACAGCCATGCAGAATGACACAAAAAATCTCTATTCTTTTTCTTTTTTTTTAATGAAAGTGATTTGCAGCTTTAAGCGCAAGAATCAAAATTCTCGTAAAAAATTTCGCCATAATGGAAAGAGGAAACTGAAGACGCCTTGTAAATAACTGAAAAGTTGCGTCATGTGTATAATCTCACTTAAGTTCTGAATAAAAATTTTTGTAGATGTCACTTTACATGTTTGTGGAATTTAAATTCTTAGAAAAGTAAAGCAAATTGCGAAAGAATAATGTAGGAATGCCCTCTAAAAGCACGATTTAAGTTTCAAATGAGACCGTGCGTATTTCTAATTTAAAATATATGTATATTTGCTGACGCGCTTTAACAGCATATATAATAAGTGAATTGCAAAGAATTTTTATGGAATTTACTTTAAATACTTTTATTTTTAAGCTTTCTAGAGTAAAAAAGTACATTTCTAATCAATGAACATATAGGACTCCAAAATTATCAAACTCACTGAAATTATACAAGTGATGAAATGCGGAGAAAACATATAAGCTTTACTATTATGCTAGTAAAAGACGTGAATGAGTTTCCAAGCATGAGTGAGGAAGAGTAAATGAATGTGTGAATGAGAGAACCATGAATGAGGAAGAAAGACCAATCAATTGACCTGCCGAAAGCTCAATTCGCCTACAGAACCTTTAATAGGTTCCTGTACATTTCCCATGCATTTCTTGAAAAAATATACCAAGAACATTACAATTAGAAAATGCGTAAAAGATTCGTATTACCTATTATTTATGGTGAATGATCATAGCAAGCACCTTATACGTAACTTCAACATCCTACATCAATTCAGCGAACTTGACATGTTCGATTACAATTTCGAATCTGCCACGCAACAAATGGAGCAAATATCGAAATCACCTAAGATAATGTGGAAACATCAAATGTTTTTAATTTTAATAACTGAATCTTTCAGTCATATTGAATAATTTTTAAGTAATCCTAACAATCATTATCAATTATGTTGTGTTTAAGAAATCATTCAAACAATGACTGGTTTCAAATAAAGTGACTCTATTTTTGAGATTACGGTAGATACTTAAAAGAAACATTTAATATGGTGGAAAAGTGAGCATCTTTAAACAATTATTTATTTATTTATTTATTCAAAAATAGCATTTACCTGTAAAATAAAATTCTAACTTTAATGTGTAGTAATCTTTAAAAATACAAAAGGTGTGTAAAGTAAAGTTAGCTTTTTTTAACTATTTTTGCAAACCTTTGAACCTCACCACTTTCTAAACTATTTTTCTTGAGATAAAACGGCTTGGTTTGGTTTGTTTGATAACGGCGAAACACTCGACGGCTATTTGCTTAAGGGGAGGAATGCCTTCGTAGAGGACCTCCTAAGGGAAACTGGATCCTAAACACATTAAACATGGAGAAAACTTCAGAAATGCCCATGCAGCCTGCCGTTCAGCAAAATTCGAACCCCGGACCGAACTACCAGTGTTCAGCGACTTTACTTCTTTGCCGCTGGTGGGTCTTGAGATTAATAAGAAAAAAATCTGAAAGCTTTCAGATTTTATATTACGCCCAAAGGGGCGTTTATTTAACGTCTTATGTGTGACCTTTATTTATTCAATATCTATTTCTTCGCACTTAACCCATAAAATTCACTTCAACAGCAATATCGGAAAATATTTCAAAGAGCATATCTTTAGAATTTCCGATGCACAGTCTCGCGCGATTTTTTTTTACAGTGTTGCCATTGCTCGCTTTGAAATCTTCGAGTTTCTTAATCAAAAACTCATAAATGCTATACAAAATATGAAATAGTTAAGAAAACAAGTTCCAAATTCGGGTGGAGACGTACGTTATTTAAAATTTGATGGCTGTAGGTACCCGTTGTTTTATCACAATGCGAGAAAACATACATATATGTATGCAGATTCTTCATTATCTAATTTCTTTAAATACCTCTAATATTTGATGGCCAACAATTAAAAAAGTGATTCACCGTTTATAGTGAATCAACGCAAAATGCCAAAACAAAATTAAAAGCCGTTTTCGCTAATAAACCCTTTGAGCTAATAAACTTAGTGAAGTAATTTCTCTACTCTGCAGGTGATATTCACTAGTTACAGGACATTTAAGCACTTAATCTCCTGCGCTATCCTTATCCTCTGCATAAGTAGAATTCTCTTTGTATAATACAAAAAGAATTTAAAACGTTGCAAAATACTCACTAATGAAAAATAAGTAAAACTGAACAATTATTATATCTTTCCGAAGTTTCAATAAAATTGTTTAGACCATACATGGAAACTATTTCAAGGGCAATCAAAACACTGAAATTTCTGCTCAAAAGCTGCTAAAACTTCATCGGGGGATAAAAACTGCAACAATGCAAAATCTTCTTATTTAAGTCAAACGAATACTATACTATTTTATTGCTGAAATTCCGCAGATTTTATAGCTTGGGCTTGAGTGCATTGTTATGAAGTAATTGCAGTCCTCAAAGACCAGATTATGCGCCTCATTTCGGGTCATTTTCAAACACTGGGAGTAAGTGTACTTTATGACTTCAGATTCACAAATAAAAACTAGTCATTTAAAAAAATGCGAATATTGTTTTAAAGGTGCGTTGTTTATTTATTTATTTATTGTTCCCATTAGAAATATTTTACTAACTAACCGTCGATTAATCCTTCAGTAATGGTTCAATCATTCATATTACCCTTTCTTCAGCATAACGACGTTTCGACGTTTGCCATAATTTCACTTTTTAATAAAAATTTGCTCCAGGACATCGGATCTTTTTTCTCGTGGGAAGAGTCGTGGAGAAGAAACGACATCTATCTCGAAAATAATTTTTTAAAACCAAGGTGATCGTAAAGAATGGAACTTATGCTCCCAGATCTACTCTATTTGTCCTCAGTATGCATATATAATAATTTCCGATCATAAGATTATTTACAGTAGCAGCATTTTGTACTGCAATTGAGGTTAATAACAATTCGTCTAAATATTGAGACGAATTAAAAAGCCTTATATCACAAAATATATTAAATTTTTCTGTCATTTCCCTGAATTAAACTTTTTTTTTTTAAATCATGTTACAGCAAGGACCGGAAATATTTCCTGTTCAGCGATGTGAATTTCACGAGCATTCAGTTTAAATAGCCCTCGAAGTGATAAATTACGAAATATTGTAAAATTAAGTCTCTATAATCTTAATAAATTACAATTACCTCAAATTCTTTCCGATTTTCTGCACCGTTATTTCTGATCTATGTTTATGTGTTTGTTCAATTGATTATGGTAAAGTACACCAAAGCCATCTACCTAAAGAGAAGATTGCCGTCGTGAAAAACTTTCAAAGAAAAAATGGTATAATGTTGGGCAAAAACTAGGAAAATGGGGAAAACCAGGAAAATAAAAAACAAACTGCCCACCAAAAGGGAAGAAGACCGTATCGTTGGCGAGGCTAACGTGAAAAGCAGAGTTCCATGCGAAGTGGTCTTTGGAAGACGTGAATAAGAATGGGTGGCAGTCGAGAATCGCCGATAATTTCGCATCGTCAGTGTTCGATCATTCCAATGTGTAAGTATTGCCGCTCTTTTGGCATGGGGCTTGGGAAGCGTCTACCATAGTCTTTACCAAGTTCAGGTAAATTCAAGTTAGTTACAGTTCCGGAGAAGACATAAACTTTTGTAAATGTACAGCGTCGTTGCAGCATGGGGACACTTAAAAGACTTTTCGAACCAAGAGTCCTCTTGACAGGCTGATGAGAGAATAAGTGTAAGAGACTCTCGGATCCATTCCCCTAAAAGGCGGAGTTTGTTAACGTTAAGACGGAACTGGATAAAACTCGTACTGCCATAGATAAAGGGCCAGTTACTAACTTTTGGCCATGATGAGTTCACGACTCCCATAATGAATGGCCATGACAAAATAATGAATTTTTACACATATAAAATGCTTAAACAAATACACGAAGGATATTTTCTGAAATTTACTTTCCTGTCGTATTTTCTTGATTAATTTGCTTTATTTATCTCGCTGAATGTAAAAACGCGCAACTGTTTAAGAGAAAGGATGCCTTCTTGGAAGATTTCCTGGGAGAAACCTTTTATTTATGACAAAAGTCGCAAAAATACTCATTTATAATGCTTCAAACTTGAGTCGAACTACCAGTGTTCAGCTGTCTTGTCTACTCAACCACTAGTGGAATGCAGCGACTTTTGAACTTTTCCATCTCAAGGAAAACCGAACTATAAGTCTCAATCCTCAGAAGAGTAAACGTTAAGAAAACATTGAAAATATATTCATGATGATTTCATTTTATAAGATTGGATTAGGTTAGAATTTTCTAAGGCAATTTGGCTTATACCTGTATTCATGTTACATATGGAGAAAATCACGAAAACCAACCATGTAATCAGCCTTTTTGCCTAGGATGGAACCCCGGTCAAACTCCCAGTATTCAGCCTGTCTTAAATTTAACATTGGTAAGGTGCATTTTATAAGGAAATCTATATTATATGTAATTACGTATTACTACGTTATATTTTTATCCATAAAGACAAATCTTCGAGCTATTTATAGGTAACAATAACAAAGATCAAAGGACTTTATTTTTAAATGCAATAACCCCTCGTTAAACACAAATCCCAAGGGACCGAAAAATCAAAAGCTCGTGTTAAAAAATTTTTCATGCTAACTGAGAATTTGTATTTTATTTTTGGAATAGTTTCTTCAACACATTTAATCATTTATAGTGCACAGGTACACTGCGCAAATATATATATATATATGAAAATCGGAAATGTTTCAAGATTTTAAATTACGTCCAAAGGGGCGTTTTTTTAACATTTTGTGCGTTTCATTTATTTATTAAATATCACGTTCTTCGCATGTAAACCATAAAATTCAGTTCAACAGCAAAATTAAGCATATCCTTTAGAATTTCCAATACAGAGACTCACGCGCTGGAGATAAAAATGTTTTTCCTGTACAACGTTGCATTTGCTCGCTTTGAAATCCTTGAGTTTGTTAATCAAAAATTCGTTAAAGTTTTACAAAATAGGAAATCGATAATAAAACACCAATTCCAGATTACAAATTTGGTCTTCCACATGCCCACATTTGTAGGAGGATTACGTCCTTCAAAATTCGATGGCTTTATGTACCGTTGTTTTATCACAATGCGAGAAATATACATACATTTATGCAGATTTTTCATTATTTAAATTCTTTAATTAATTCACGAGGCGATAATACTTTGAGTTTTGAAAAAGTGATTTTAAAAAAAAAGTTTAAAAAGTGATTCGCCGTTTGTAGTGAATAGACGCAAAATAGCAAAATGAAAACAATAGCCCTTCAGGGACAAAGCCCCTTTGGACTAAAAAAAATTGGACAATTCTGTATCTGCCGTTCTACTGGGCTGATTGACGAAATTCAACTTGCGTTTTTCATGTCTCGAAAGCGCCACTTAGGATATATGTTAGATTTATATATATAGCAATTGGTTTAATATTGGTATTTCGACATAAAATCGGACTTTTCCTGAAATGACATGCCATTTTCTTTTTCAGATTTCTATTCTGCGACTCTAATTATGTCTAAATGTTAAATTTTGTAAAATTTAATGCAAAATTTACGGAGAAATTAAAAAATTTATTTTGGGGCATTTTCTTAAGTTTGAGCCAAGAATAATTCAATTGGCGAACTTCTCAATTTATAGCAACCTATTTTCCCCTTTTATTTATTTTTTTTTTTTTTTTTTTTTTTTCATTGTAGACGAGGGGGAAAATGTCATCGTTCATACTTTCAAATAATTTTAACAAAGTGCGTAAACTACATTTGGCGTTATTATCGCTTAATAATAAATACGCCAAACTTCGAAACGCGCCGATATGTAAATTCATGTATATCTTAGAAAATTTTGAATAAAAAACTAATTTTTTGCAGGTGTGCCTAGAAATACTGATTTTAAAAATTTTATAGTTATAATTCAAATTTATTTTTCGAAATTTATTTTTTTAATTATTTTTAAATAAATCATAAAAATGGGCGAATTTTATTTGGAATGAACCTAAATTTCGAAATGTGAAAGGAAGAATCAAATAATAAAAAAAGAGATATTAACAAATATATATCAAATAAAGTTAACATTGAGAAGCTAAAATTTTGAGATCTAATTTTTTAAAAACTTGCGCTCGCAGTTTTTACAAAACTTGGCAGTTTGGCATAATTTGAATCGTAGAATCAAAATATGGAAAAAAAATTGCCATGTCATTTCAGAAGAAGTCCGATTTTGGGTCAAAATACCTACATTAGAACAATACTATAAACCAAATTCTAAGTCTATAATAATATAAATCGAATTCTAAGTCGCGCTTTCGTGACATGAAAAGCGCAACTTGAATTTCGTCAATCAGCCCAGTAGAGCGAAAGATATAGAACTGTCCTATTATTTTTTTCGCAGTGTACATACGTACTACAGCATATCATGTATGTCGTCATAGAAAACACTATAGTGCTATATTAAATACTGTGCTTAACTTGAAAAAAATGTACTCACAAATCATTTCCTGGTGAAAAATTCTTGTTATTGCGCTACCGCAAATGGGAACAAAACTGCCTGATAACTTTACGGTCAACTGTACTCATGGTTTCCGTAAAACTAGCGGTTAGTTCTGACGTTGCAGCAAAATGTTCTAAAGTGTCCATTGAGTGCAAGATTTCCTAGCTGGTGGAAGGTAGGATATTGCCCTTCTCACTTTTACCTGACTGTACTTCTTGCACTTGCAACTAATTGTGCATCAGTTCCCACTGGAGCAAATACGGCGACATCGTCATCTGCACTAACAAACTTCTCAAAACTAAATACCAGAGTTCGCATCTTCTTGTAGAAGCAGCTTGCCATCGCGATTGTCGAGCAATGTGTCTCCTGCTGGCTATTTTCAAAGAATACAGTGTATTATGTGAGGTTTTCAATTAAACGGGATGAAACATTTCTGAACGCAGGCCTAACGGAGAAAGAACATTGGAAAAAATGCGAAAATCCTCTGAAAGTTCGTGTTAAATGAAAAAATATCTAATGACGGAGCTCACTAAAAAGCAGTTCGTAATTCGTGTTAATCTATAAACCTTCCTATAAGCTAGAGTGCATTGCTGACGGAACCGAAATTTTGTTCATATTAACCGAGTGTTCGGCTTAAGCGAGTTCTTATCAACGGGGATTACTGTACGCAGTTTTGAGATTAACGAGTTAGTGAAAATTCTTTTAAAATTTGATTTGAATTTGCAGAACAGGTAGCGGAAATGCATGGAAGCTCAAGGTTCTGCAAAACACAGACTGAAGACCACTTACCTGGATCTATCAATTTTGTACCTCGATAATTATCACGTAATTTAATAATAAAATGCATTTTCAGATTTTTCTATTACAGAAAATTTCTGTAATTCGTACACATTTAAAAGAAAACAAAATTTTTCGTTAACTATAAATGCGCGTTTTAACTTTTCATCGAGACAGATGTTTGCGCAACATTCACAATTTTAAAAAATGTACCTTAATTCTTTTTAAACCTTATGAATTTTACTGTTTTTTAACCTGCCATCTACCCGGTAAAGGCACAGAATACAAGAATTTTATTTTGTGGTAAGAACAGATTCCAAATTTTGTAAATCATAATGGCAAAAAAATCTTCCTTTCAAACACTGTTTCCAACATATATATGTATATAATTATCTACCTTTGACTATTCATAGATGTCAGTCCATTATTCAGTAAAATCTGGCTAGTCATACGAAAAATCTTTTAAAGCTTTCATCTTAAGTGAAAGCAATATTTTATCTTGTCTTTGAAATGATAAATTTCCACTGTTTGTTGTTTAATCAATTAGCCTGAAACACATTAGAATTATTTGCCTAAGGTAATGGATGCCTTTCTTGAGGACTTTCTAAAGGAAATTGACTCATATTTGTGATACATATAAGAAACCCATTAAAATCTCAAGTGTTGGAAACTTGAGATTTAAACTTAGTTATCCAATAGCTGTTATCTCATCCTGCTTCTCAAATGTCATTTGAATGTCAAGTTTGAAATTATCTTACTGGCTTAGATCTACAGAAAACATAGCCATTTTAGTTAAACACAGTTTATTTCCCAGAGGCTAAACAGAATTTTAAAAACATAATTGACATCACTTAGTACTCAAGCTTCTAGACA
Organism: Stegodyphus dumicola; assembly: GCF_044657685.1. Lineage (NCBI taxonomy): Eukaryota > Metazoa > Arthropoda > Arachnida > Araneae > Eresidae > Stegodyphus > Stegodyphus dumicola. The sequence goes on along the minus strand of NC_140768.1, from coordinate 240,929,387 downwards.
GCATTCTGTCTGTCTAGCCCTGCACGAGTTACTACTTGCTTACGATCCGTTCCTGTTCTAGGCCCACCAGCGGTCAAGTAGTAAAGTAGCTGAACACTGATATTTCGGTCCTGGGTTCGAATTCTAGAAAACGGGCTGGCTGCATAATCGTTTTCCTAATTTTCCCCTAGTGTAACGGGGCCCATCAGCGGCCGAGCGGTAAAGTCGCTGAACACTGGTAGTTCGGTCCGAGGTTCGAAACCCGCGAACGGGCTGGCCCCATGTGTAACGTGTATACGAGCCAGTTTCCCTTAGAAAGTACTCCACGAAGGCATCCCTCCCCTTAGCCAGATAGCCCTAGTGTGCTTTGCCATAAATAAATACACAAACCCTTGTGTAACGTATATATGAGCTAGTTACTCACAGTAAGTCCTCCACGAAGGTATCCTTCCGCTTAGGCAGATAGCCCTCGTGTGCTTTGCATAATTAAATAAACCTAAATCTTTCCTGCTCCACGGTGCCATAGCTGGAAACACAAACTCTTGTACCAGTGGTGTCTGCCCCTTATTAATGAGAATCCAAAATCCGCCAAATCTTCGACCAATATTTGATATCCTGTCATTTAAGTTCATGATGAAATGCTTTATCAAACTAGAGTCTTTGAAATAACCATGTAATCCTGTCATTTAAGTTAATTTTAAAAAGGTTAACTTACATAACAAATAACCAACTACCGGTACAACATGAAAGGACAAAACAACGTTGCCTACTCTAATACGCTAATCTGCCTGGTGGAATTACTGTCTTACCAGATCAAGTTACTGTCCTATCTCTCAACTGATGTACACTGCACCAGTTACTTTAGAATTTTGAAATAAGTCCTCTTGCCTTGTCTCAGTTTGATGGCGGAATGGTTTTCTGTAATCTGGCAAAGGATAAAGACTGAAACTGCTCTCAGAACTTCATTCTGAATCTATACCTTTGCAAAGCTATTAATACAACTAGTAGCTGAACGTAATTCTGTTACATGATGAAAAGGCCAAAAAAAGTCTACTTATCGTTGCTATCGATTAAAACAATATCACCAATTTAACAATTATTTTCTTATTTTGTTTGAGCGAAATCCCTACGATTCTTAATTACACTCAACAAAATCTCTTATAAGTCTACCATACACTTTAACTATTTTAATGCTTTCGCTGTAAATTATGTGGTAGATTGGTGTTTTTAATCTCTTTCATAAAATTAGTAGGGGTCTCTTTCATAAAAGTCTTGAAATCGGGTTTTGAAAGAATTACTGTAAAAGGTCGGTCATTTGAACCAGCTTCGCAATCGCACAATACTGTGCACATTTTCTCACATTACCAACAGGTTTGCTGAAGAACTTTCTTCAGGGCTTGCTGCCTTATTTTAATAAGACATTCTCTTCAATCAATCAATCTACCATTTAGCAGCAGGGGGAAAGGGAAGAACTTCCAAGTTATACTCTCATCAGTTACCCGTCTATTAAACTTTTCAAAATCCATTAATTTGAATACATTATAAACTCCAAAAAATCTGCCCATTATCAGATACGTAATTGTCGGATTAATGTTTTGAGATATAAAAACTTTAAAAAATATTTCTGTCAACAAAACTAACGCTAAATGAACTGCTCTATAAATGGTACACATGAAGAAAGAAATCTATGCCTTTTCTCCATTTCCTCGCTCTATTGGCGATGGTGCTAATAACTGAACAATAAGAATAAGAGAATGTCTTGCAAAAATGCAATTTTGAGTAACAATTTTTCAGCTACATTAGCTACCTAAATTTTTGAAGGTGTTTAATACATATATTCCTGAAAGTGCTTTCTTCCATAATTAAATTTCTAATCATTGGATGTTTACCAGGTAATATTACACGTGTTCTAAATTCTAAAGTGTCATTTCTTTGGAATACGCCAATTTTGGTTTTTAAAATTCAACCATAAAATGGATTAAGAGTGTGCAAACGCGTATCTTCCGTGCCCTGAAACGATTCCAACTCAACTAAGCGTATCGCAGCCTCTTCCGCAAGGATCAAGTTCAACAACAAGTTCACCAGTTAATGAAAAATCTGTTGCATTCAGCAAACAACTTTCACCACCTTTATGTGATTGGAAAAACGAGCCTTAATAGATACCAAAAAATTAAATACCAATATATTCTTCTCTGTCTATTCTTTCTTCGTCGGCTGTGCACCTAAGCAATTTTCTGGTGATTCAAAAGCCAGTTTGGAACTTTACACCATTTTAAACTGGGAAGTTTGGTGCGCTGAACACTTTTTACTCTGAAGATTTGCAGGATTGAGAGATCCATGTCTCCAGTCTTTTCATACGTGTTAAAAGCCGCATTTCCTGTGCTCATTTTTGTGCGAATGTCATTCGTGTTTCTTCCCTCCTTATTCAAACAAAAAAAAGAGTTTAATCAGTCCAGTAAATATTCTTTCAGCCTTAAATTCTTTTAGAGCTACTGCAGCGAGACAAGAAGCAATTGTAGCTACTAACAACTCGAATCTGACTATAGTTATTCAGTTTTTACTAGAAGAGGAAAGTCTAGAGTTCACATGAAGTAATTAACTAGCTCTTTCGATCTGAAACGAATGAAAACTTCTGTCGCATATTTTATTCGGCTAAGGTCACAATTAAATGTATAATCACAGATTTGATTTATATTTTACACATCTTGGAAAGCTAATGTTTTCCAAAAAAGACAGTATTTTTACCCATTTCACAGATTTAATCTTAAGATCCACTTCTTAATTCTAGTTTTCTACTTTCTTAATTTTTCTCCATGTTAGCTGCAACAAAACCTTGAAAATACACGAAAAGAACATGACACTTATAGGATAAAATATCTTATAGGCCGTTGCCAAAATGAGCCTCTCGGCGCCTTTTTTAAAACGGTATTTTTCAAACTTGTAACGTATGTAAATCCCCACACTTAATTCGAATTTCCGCCTTACAATATTACAACTCGTACGTCACTTCTGTTTAAAAAATTATCTACATGAAGACAGTTGATTAGCTTGATAACTTCAGAAAAGTGTTCTCAATTTTTACCATTCTTTTAAATAGATTGCGAATACTGAATTATTGCTCCAAACGAAAAAGGACTGCTTGTTATATCAATAATCGTATCAAAAGACATAATATATAATATACTTTTCCCACTATTTTACTTCTCTCTTTTATAAAAAATTTAGAACTCGGGATGTTTAGCTTTCGTAGTTTTCTAAATATAGTATTAACACTTCGGCGATTAAGAGAATAATCAGGATTAATTAAGATAATAATTATTTCTTCTATGTCTCTCAGGTGTAGATTTGCAATGAGAGCTGGTTCGTTTGCTTTCCCTGTGGTGCGTATTGGAATGCCAGCTGAGCTCGTTCATGACCATCAAAATTTTAAACATTTAAACTCTAATCTATAAAATACTTTTAGTGCTAATCCAAGGAAAAGTTCCTATCACTCAGAAATAAGCCATTTTGTAGGAAAGCCTTAGGAATATCAGAAGTTGCCCTTACTTTCTTTTAACGAAATTCATTTAACATAGGAGAATTTCTAGATGCCGTTCCAAGTAATCAGTTAGATAAATTCTACATTAAAATTTTTGGAGTTACGCTTCTTGGCAAATGAGACTGTTATACAGACTATACTATTAAAAATAACCGATTCAATGTGTCAAAATTATACCTGTATGAATCAAATATATTTAATAATCAGGTTTTATAAACTTAATGTTCACAAATGCCTGTTTTTGTCTCGATAAATAATCTACGACCGAGATACGCTGATCCCATATACCTGTAACCCATCTTATACGAAAGGTTAGACTTTGCGGTGCAAAATCTCGCATTTAAAATTAAAGATCTTTGAGAACAAGTATCAATATAAGCACGAGTCAAAACGTTTTTCCTGCTACCATTATTAGTCTTATAATTTGGAAAATTAACTTTAGGGGATGTGGAAGTATAGCAAGAATTGCATTCCGACTTGATAATGACCTGCCTTTGCCTCATTTAATTATAAGTTTTGAACAAGAAAAATAAAATTTCTCCCAAAATATGAAACTATACAACGGCAACATCATGTCATAAAATAGTTTGAATTCTCCTTTCCGACTATTTTATCCAATCCTCTTCATATCAAGTATTCACCGAACAGAATGATTAAATTTACAAACACCTGTATAAACTGTAATATTAAACATAAAAACGGTGAAAGAATTTATAGTTCTGGATGATTATCTTACAAAGGAGGAAATATTCAGTATCCGTATTTTATTTACTTTGCCAAGCATGTTGGTGGCTTTTAAATGTAATCATTGTGAAAGGACTGCGTATAATATTTTTCAGATTTAGAAATTATAAGGATTTCATTTATTTAATCTACTTTTGAGTAAGAAACCTGCTTTTAGATAATGATGAAACCAGTTCATTTCTGAACATACAGGACTAAAACGTTCGTTAAAAAATCAAGAGCAAAATCAATTAATTACAAGTAAGCTTCTTTAAGAATATATAGTTTTAAAACGTTGATTTAATTTATATGCATTTAAAAGAAATCTTCAATAAACATTAAAATCCTCTTCGTAAAATGTTGCGTAAATTAAGTTTGTGTTGTTTCAAACGTAATTTACGTGAACTCGATACAAAAAATGTAATGAATATTTTTTAATAAAATCCAAGACAGTTATGTTAAATGATCTAAAAGAATGGCTTGTGTACCCAACTGCACCTAGATAGTCAATAAATAAACATAAACATTTTAGAAATGAGTTAAAGTAAAATTTTGCAGGCTTTTTTTTTTTATTTAGACTGACGCAAGGTTAAGCGTTTAACATTCATACTTTCGATAGGCATTCATTTTAAGCCATGGATATTGTAAAAGCTGTCTACGAAATTGATAAATGTAACGGAATTCCATTTAAAATAGTCTTTTGAAAATTAAACTAAAATTTAAATTGGTTTCACAGCACTTTAGAAAAATAAGATTGAATTCCGTGCTCTTCTTCATGGCCACAAATACATTATTTTAGCAATCTACCCAGTGCCGTATTTTTAATTAAAGTCCGTAAACTAATTATTTTATTCGCTTCAATGCTTCAAGAATTTTTAAGATGCTTAACAATCTACTTTCGACTTTCTTTTAACAGAATCTAGGTAAACTTTCGCGATTAGGTTCTGGGAAGTAAACAGTCGCTAACAGTTCTCTACGGATGTGTACTTACAAGGACTTCAGCATTTTAACGTGTCCAATATGTTTAATATATTCACTTCTAAACAATTCTTAAAATTCCCATAAATTAGATTCGTAGAATATATAAGTAACTGGTAAACAGACAAATATATGCAACAAACATTAGAAATTTTATTAAAATCTCAATATCAGATATACAAAAATATTTTCGTTTTTAATCAGCTTAACCTTAAATGAGTCAATTTCTTTTCCATTTTGATTCCACTCTCATTTAAAATCAAAATACAAGACTAAAGTAGGACTTGATACAAAAAGCACAACACAAAAATTTCGAAAATTATTAATGTGAATGAAATTGGAACTAAATCTTTAATACATTAAAACTATTGCTCTCAGTTTATATGAAAAAATATCTTCGTGGATCCATAGAGTTTATTTTAACACAGCAGATAGATAATTTATCTATGGAAGGATGCCTTTAGGGCAGACTTTAAGGAAAACTGGTTTATACTTTGGTTATACACAAAATACAATATGAAGACCATTAATAAATACAGTAACATAATTCGGAACAAAGTATGCGTTTACAAACTTCAGAAAATTCACAAAGGCATCCTTCCTTCGATACGTTCATTTTAGATGGTTTTACACTTCAGTTACTTCACATACCCAGTGTAATAGGTATACAAGGTAAGTCTGCTTACAGATTTAAGGCACTTAGTTATCTAGGATTTCCATAAAGAGCATAGTAAATCGTTTATATGAGTAAAATAGAGTTACGTCTACAATGGATTAATTAAAAGCAAGAAGTTGATAAAATTTAGATGTATTAAAAACTAAAGTTTTACAAAAGAGTTATTACGGTTTCTTCCAGATTAATAATATTACACAAGCAATAAATTAGGAATAAGTATATTTACCCTTAATAAAACTAAGGTTGCTGCACTAAGAAAAGATGAGAATTCTTCAAAATTTACACACATAAATATTTAAATAGGACTTGAACATTCTTAAGAACTTACTTCATTTACTATCTTAAAAAAGTACACATAGTAAAAATACATCCATTTATTTGCTAAAGTTCTCAATCCATCACAATTCTAATACAGAAAATGTTACATCAATATCTCGGGAAATTACTTACTGTGCATTATTATCCATTGAAAAATATCTAATTCTTTTTCGAGGCTCCGATATATCACATCACGCAAGATATTGAAACTTTAATTGATGACAACTTTTGAGACTCTTACAAACCACAGTAACGCAGTGGCACTATATAGATACTGGTGTAACATGTTCACTGAATATTGCATCGAAAGCTAGTCCTCCGCGGTTATTTCAACCCTACTGGAAGATTCCCGAGCACTGGGCGATTCCCGAGCACTGGGCGATTCCCGAGCACTGGGCGATTCCCGAGCACTGGGCGATTCCCGAGCACTGGGCGATTCCCGAGCACTGGGCGATTCCCGAGCACTGGGCGATTCCCGAGCACTGGGCGATTCCCGAGCACTGGGCGATTCCCGAGCACTGGGCGATTCCCGAGCACTGGGCGATTCCCGAGCACTGGGCGATTCCCGAGCACTGGGCGATTCCCGAGCACTGGGCGATTCCCGAGCACTGGGCGATTCCCGAGCACTGGGCGATTCCCGAGGTTTACGACGTAAGAATTTCTGGATTCCTGCCTTATAGCCTGGTAAATACAAGTTTTTAAAATAACGTAACTCTTCTCGGTATTGAGGAGAACAATTAACGTAGAAACGAATATTGTCTAGATTATCATTCACGAACACGTGATTCCATACTTCTCCTTTTATACGTAATTTCGCCCAGCCTTGCTCAGCATCAAAGGTCTCATACAAGTGAATTTGGAAATAATTTGACCACCATTTGGGTGTTCTCTGTAAATACTGAAAATAGTCTTCGTTACCTATGTTACGCTGATACAATGTAAATTCAGCGTAAATCATAATCGAAGCTACTGTTCTATCAATAATATCGCCAGCTGGTACGAGAGCAACAATACATTCGTTCACAAATTTATTGAAACCGTCTTCTCCCATTCTCTGAGATTCGTGATTCTGGAAAATAAGCTCAAATTCGTCTCTGAAAATTATCTGCGTACCAACAATAGCTCTTCCAATTTCTTCGGTGAACAAAGATTGTTTTGGATCCTCCCTGTCATACATCTCCTCATCTGGTACTTTGAATTGACACCATATGAAATGAAATAAATCACGTGCAAAAGGGAAAATCGTCTCAGGACCCATTCTTTGCTGTTAACTGCCGTCGCTTGAAGAAAACAGTGATCAAAAGCAGAGAAACCGTATAACGCGAGGTTTGTAAAGTATCTTATAAAGGTTTGCACGTTTCATGCAAATTAGCAGTCATTGCTTGCTGTCTGTGACGTAAACCTGATGTACTGTATTTAATCTGTATTTAATGATGTTTCCGGGTGTCTGCATTTGCATTTATTTTCTCAATTTAATGTTCATGGAACGCTATCTTTGAACAGATCTATATGCTACTGAAACGAAACAATATTTATTCTGTTGTTATACCTGTACTCTTAAGTTTAAATATTTCAATAAATATCTGAAATAAGTTTTGTTTATGTCCTGAATGTAATATCTTTTAGCATATATCAGATGTTATAAAATTTTGTATTTTTATTAATGGTATAGAATTATAAAATGCTGCACTTGTGTATATTAAATATTGTGCTTTTTTAGTTAATAATAAGAAAGTATAAGAGCTATACTGAATGGTACTTATCTTAAGTATTTACTTCACTGTAAGATGTAAAATGTTAATTTTCCAAGAGATAATTTACTTTTAAATTTAATGAAATGCCAGTGGAATTTCTGTTATTAAAACAAACAAGATTTATAGAATAAATATATTTGTATTATTCAAAGGAATTCCAATATGAATTCGCTTAACATATTTTTGAATACTTAGACTGAATAATAAATTGTTTTGAAATAATATGGGCTTTTTCTGATGTAACAGAGCATTACGTTTTCATATCTTGAACACAGTAAAGACATAACTACAAATATATACAAAGATAGAAAACATGGAAGAAGATAATATCATTCATACATTAACAAGACGATTCATAAATATTTAGAATATACAGGTGATATATAAAGCGCAGCTTATTTCTATTCATGGTTTCAAAACTTTCAAATTCATTGATCAAATCTATGAAGCATCATATAGAGGCGATTATCTAGAAACAGTTATGAACGCTTCTCTGCGCGAAAGCTTAAGCTTATCATTTCTTTACGAACGTGCGCCATGTTCTAGTAGAGTCTGTTACTTTATAATAGGCAATCATTTTATTCCCCTTTTGCCTTGTAACCATGGTTGACGACTGCTGAAGGCAGTCACATCTTTTAATTTGCTAAAATCTCCTAATCGCCTTTACACTTTGTGATCGTAGGTAGGGTCGTTAGAACCTTGAAGTGCCTATTGTAAAGTAAAAGACTATAGCATGGATTTTTATTTTATTATTTAGTGTTCTGCCTGCATTATTTTATCGGCATGTGCATATATTCCATAGAAGATGAAGAGTAAAACTGATAATCAGTATAATTTATAAGCCTGCCAATAGCACGAGCTAAACTGACTACTACGTGGAAGATTCTCCATATAGTTATATTTAAGTAGAACTTCATTTACTCCGCAAGGCCAAAGCTTGTAGAAAATTTAAATACATACACTTCGAAGATCTGGTCCCCCTGCAACACTCCTGCAACCTTTTTTAGCCATGCTATTATTGTAAGGGCATTCGTTAACATATTACTATTCACGCGTCACCAGTCTGGGCAAGTGCGAAAGAAAATGAATTGAAGAAGTTGCAAGTCATGCAAAACAAGTTCTGAAGGATTATCATTGGTGCTCCTTAATTCATATGAAATGAAAATTTGCATCATGATTTGAAACTTGACACGATCTTTATTGTGTACTTAAATAAATTTAATATGAAATTTTGCAACAAGGCAGCAGGTAATACCACTGGAAATGTTGTTGCATTTGTAAATTATGAAACCTTAGTGGATGACTTTTTTCATTCGTCCATATGCTGCACATCTACGGCAAAAAGGATTTGTCACATGATATGCTGTTTCACCCCTCACCTACGTACAGCCTGTCTGTCACCTACATACAGCCTAACTGTCTGTCAGGCTTCATGATGTAAATTCTTAAATACTGTGCATTTTCCTTTCTCGTCTCTTGCCTGGATTGGACACCGTTACCTGGAAGTTGACGCTACTCTCATAGTCAGGAACACTCATCTTACCCGCCGCTTACCTGAACTTTCTCCTAGTGTTATAGTGCTATAGACGCATGTCAACTCGATCTGTTACAAAGGCAAAGGCCTTCTTCTCTTCTTTCACTATCTAAGACCTCCTACGAGGGCACATTTCATATACTATTCATTCTAGGACTCTGTGAGAAACTCTATAATTGTTCTGGAAAGTACTGCTAAGAGCCCCAGAATAACACTGTATTGCAGTATTGTAATACAGTAATACTGCAATACAGTAATAATAACAGTAATAGTAATACAGTAATATTGCAATAAAGTAATATTGCAATACTGTGTTATTCTGGGGCCATTACTGCAGTATTACTGTTCATGAGCATGGCAACAACAAAATAATTTTTCATCTTATGGTATTAAAGGAAATGCTTTCAAAATTGTGATAGTAACCGAAAACTGATATTCAATAAGTTGGATACAGTGGAAACAAGTTATCAGCTACAGATTCAGTAAATTTGTCGAACATATTTACGAACGGAAGAAGGCGGGTTTCTAAAATGATGAAAAACAGGAGAAAATTGTCATCTACATCAAGTTCTAGATAATCCTGTGTATAAACCAGAAGGTCGAAAAACTTGCTGTTTACACATTAACATGAATTAAGACGATAGAAAAATCAGGTAAATAAGAACGATAGAAAAATCAGGTACTTATGTAAGTACCTTTTACTATTGTAAAAGAAGTCCAGTCTGCTAGAGATCCTGCTTAAAATTGCGACTATCCATTGCAGTGTTCTTTAGCATTTAACTTTATCATTGCAAGTAACTGTATATGCCTTTGCAAATTTCGACAGGATTGCAATGTCGCAGAGGACACTAAATTTTCGAATTCAGTGTTTAATGCCATTTCGGATGAATTGCCAAAACCTATCTATTTAGATAATGTGCAGGCAAGCCTCCACATTTATTCAATATCAAGTCTGTTCACTGCAACCGTTCAATGACAGAGCGAATTTGACGACTACAACCGGTTTTACTTCCTTCTGCTGCTGGACTCCGAAGGTGTAAGACGCTTCTTGTCGTTCTCACCACGGACGACGCGTGTCTGCAATATTTGTTCTTTTCCATTCCTTTCTGACGGCCATCTCCATATAGTTTGAAGAGAATGCATTTCGCCTAGAAAATAGAAATTGGTACTGAAGATTCAACTAAATTTATCTAGATGCTGACTTCTGCAGTAAATTAATGATGTTCTACGACTTGAAATATCGTCGAAAGCACTTCATGTGCACGTACCTGATGGTACAGAAATTCGCCTTGTGTTTCTTCAAATATATATTGGAATAACCAGTCAACTCAATTTCCTCCGTTATAAAATTTTTGTTATCGTGAAACTTTGCTTAACGAAGATAAACTGAGATTTACTTTGAATGAAATATTACGCATTTCTTGTACGAAAGGTTAGAATTCAAAATGGTAGGACTGATACTTACTGCAGCTATATGATCACGGTTTATTATCTTCTGTCTGGCGATCTTTTCTTGATTTATGCTGGTGTTAATTTAAAATTTCCCGATGTCAAGATATAATAAATTTCTCTTAATTCAGATTATTTGAAGTGTCATCCTTTGGGGGTAAGTTACTTTTAATTTGATATTGCTTTCAGATCACACATTTCATCTTGCACGTTTATCAAGTATTGCGGCTTATTGCGCACATCACCCATATTTCATTACAGATAACTCCAATGAAAGAAATTCATAGGAGCCAAAATGGGGGAAGGAGTAGTTACTATTCCACAAAACCTCCCTATCTCAAAATCTTGTTTCGAAAGCTTTTTCTAAGAAATTATGGAATAAAGCGTCCTATGCGAAGGAGTACTGTTCTTCTGAAACTCCGTTCAGGCAAGAAGCTTCGGAGAATATCATCCATAATTACAATATTAGATAACACAAAAAAATCAAACTATATCTCTGTATTTAATATGCTTTCCATCTTCAGTCATCTGTAGTTAATATGCTTTCCATCTTCGTCACTTCTTAAGCGCCAAAGATTTTCTGAATCAACAATGCATATTTGCTTTCTTACCCGCTTGTTTGGCGTACTGGTAAGGAAAGCCAGTTGCTATAGCGTTGGGCTCGAGTTTGAATCCTGGATAAGACATGAAAGTGTGCATCCGTCTACCTCTTCTTCTTGTGGATGTAAAACCAGGTGCCCCCTGTGGTGCACCTTGGCCAACGTTCTCAGCTATGAGATGGCTAAATGATAGATAGGTTGGGCTATTCTCGTCAAATGCTCAAACTAGCCCGCGTCCAGCCGGTGAAATTTAAAAAAAATTGTTTTTCTTTTGTATGATGTTGCTTCTCAAACGCTAGAGCAATTTAGTCGAAAGTTAAGAGGACGCATCAGTACTTAAGAAAGAACCCTATTTAGGAGTAAAATACTGTGAAAATAAACTACATGATTTCTACAAGAATTAAAAAGCATTATATGTTCGTTGAACTAACAAGTTCAAATAGTAGGCAGCTGTGTTGATTTCCCTATGCCAGTATAATAGGTGGGCCAACATTAGCTAGCACAAAGATTAAATAGTCCGCCTCTTCAGGAAATTGATTAGTTTTTGATAGATGGTGATAATGGGAGTCCAGAAGTAACTAACGTTAAGAAGCAACGGGAAACAAGAATTAATAGTTTAAATTTGTAGAGCAGGATATTATAAGAAGTAATCTAGACTTTCTTCAATTCCATACAAATTAGAAAGTTTAATCTAAATAAGTAACAGGAAGAAAAGGTGGGAATCATTAAATTGATTAAAATATCAAGTTAGGGACAAATAAAGACACTTTGAAGGTGTAAATAAAGAAATAAAAATTGGATTAATACAACAGGGGCTAGCGTAAAAGGAGTACCGAGAAATGAAGCACGTGGCAGTTCTCGTGTATCAGTTTCTTAAGAACTAAAACCATATTCTTGACTCTTTGAGTTTGGCGAAAGGATAAGTCTGATTTCTGCCTCTGAGCTAGTGTTGTGTCAGAGAAACTTTCAAAGTAACGGATTATAATTAAAACCCGCTATAGCGAACCCAGTTTAAAGCAAACCCCCGGGTACAACGAACAAGCGTTTTTGTCCGTCCAATTTCCTAGCCTTGATGCTATTCCTTCTTTTTCTGATGTTACGTTTTCGTTCCTTTATGTTATTTTATACGGTATAACGGACTTCTTAATGCATAAAAGTCGAATATAACGAACTTTGTGGATATCTTGGACTGAAAATACTTTTTGATCTTCAAACTTTTAACCAGAATTTTTCAGCTTTCAAGTGAAAAATTACTAACACTTAAATTCATCCTATTTAGGGTACGAATGGTAAGAACTGGAGGCTCCCTTCAGCCCACCTGGGCACGAGTGTCCGCATAGCTCAAATGATGGGACCCCGTCTTTCCACAAACGAGGGCAGCCACCGCAAACAATAAACAAAGAAACTAAATTAAAAATTAATTATCACATCTAACACAAAATTACAAACAAAAACCACAAACATAAAATGACAACATGGAACACCACAGATATATAAAACCCATATAAATACAGAATTCAATTTTAATAGAAGATTCCTACAATCGCCCTGGTTTCATTAATAAACTTCATCACATCAATGGAATATGATTTAAAAGCTTTATAATTAATGTTACTTACATTAAAATTAGTAATGTTAAAAATCTATCTAGTAGGGGCTCTTAAACCACAATCAACAACAAAATGCTTAGCATCACCATCAACCTGACAACTATTACATAGTTTACTTCTCTGCAGATTAAATCGGTTGAAATAGGACGGAAACCTACATTCCTATTTAGGGTATCAGAATAATGAAAATGACTGTTGTTTTATCTTCAACTCCACCTTTCTCTGCGTTCCAAATAAAGGCTATGCGAGGCAGGTGTAACCTTCAATTTTTGGGAAAAAACCAGGACACACAACTAGGCGATCCTATTGTGTCATGCATGAGCCAAAGAATCGTTGATTCGTTTAGACAAAGAGCTTCAATAGGTTCTTTGATTCCGTTTGAGTTCTGTCAGAAATGAATTTTCGAGGCTGAATATTATTCGTGATTGTAAATGCGTATTTTAGATGGAAATATGTAAGTGAAGGGACGGCTCTAAAGCAGGACTCATATGCTAAAATATTTTCATGTAAAATCATTAACGTATGGTGAAACGGAAAAACAACGAAAACGAAATTTAGTAATTGCAGTAATAATAATATTAATTATTCTTTTAATATATTTTTTACTAGTTACTAGTATCATCTTTTCGAAAACGTAATAATGCTAAACAATCTTTTCTGTCTAATTCATCAATCAAATTTTAAATTATTTTATGAGATAATTCACACTTTCTTAACCAAATTTTTGGTCCCCTGAAGTTCATTATAATGGGGTTGAACTGTAATTTAATTATTATTTTGCTGATAAAAATTTTTCAGCAATCAACGCTTCAAATATGCGTTCACTTTACTTGAGTTGCATTTTTGAAATGGTGTAAATTATTTTTTATAAGGAGGTTAATAAGAAAAGCTGATGGTTTTCGAAGATACATTCCTGCCCAAAAAATAAGCAACAAAGGCAAAACACGTAATAAAAAAACACTGTTTAATAGATATGCATGAAATTGATCCAGGAGATTGATGCGGCGTTATTCTACCCCATAGCAAACATTAAGCCAACATTAAGAGAACAGCTACAAGAAAAAGCCCCCATAGGGCAGCTGAAAGTACGGTGGGAAGAATTTTCGACAACAGAAAAGAACGCTGCGAAGTCTTCTGCAAGACACAGCAAGACATCCGACGACTCTCAGACCACTGCGCAGGACAGTGATTGATGCGGTCTACCAGCGACCCACTAAGCGCAAGCGCATTGTAATCCGAAACAATGCAGTCTCCAACAAGCCGGAAGAGCTGCTCGACCAAATTGGTACGGTCACGGAAGCCCCAGATCCACTTTCAAGCCTCTGTTCAGGCTTAAAGAACGCAAAGCCAATCAAGTCAAGTGCGTTATCGAATGTGAACCCAGCAGTTTCCCAAAGGCCCTCAACATCCGCCCAATACACACAGGATGGAGCTGTCACAATATCCGAGAATATTTGGGGAATAAACGGTTTTTCAAATGCCAGCAGTTTGAACACCTCCAGGACCCCCTGCTCCAGCCTGCGCAGTATGCGCAATAGACATAATCTGTTGTGCATACTGCGCAGGTAATCACTACGTCCGACAGTGCCATGCCAGAACACCATCCTGTATTAATTGCGGACACGCAAACTTTTAACACGGCACCAGATACAACTATGAGCACCCGGCATATCACTCAGACTGTCCGGAGTTCCAAAGTCTATGGAGGACCATCAGAAATTTCACAGAATACTAGTAGAAGTGTCCCACCTGCGGAAAACATGCAAAATATGACAGAAAAAGTTGCGCGCGTCAATTCCACCAGATTCCCAGGTTCCAATGGCCAATTCCTGGCAACACAGGACACAATAACGCCAGAATGGCAGTCTCCACACACTGGCAATATCAACGAGACGCAACTCCACCGGACTCAGGCCATCAGATGTATGCAGATCAACTTAACAGAGAGCGAAAGCGGCTACATCACACTCCACAGACTTTGCCATGGAGATCAAGATAGATCTGCAATCTTCATTAGCAGCAACACAGGTTGAGCACATACAATACTTAGTTTAGAACGCGACCACGCTGCATTGTTTCTGGAGTTACAGAATTTCAATTCTCAAAAGCAAATAAATAAAATCGTATTTACTTTTCGTATATTTTCAGATATGTTGATGACATTTTAACAATTAATAATATTGATGAAATTGAAAAAATAACATTGGTCCCATTTGCCTAAAGCTTAACAAGACTAATCAACAAGAAGAAAATATTACATTCTTAGAATTGCATATTTTAGGCTACAAAAAAATCAGAATCTATGACAAAAGATAGTTTAATTTAAATATTATTAAATTCATTAACTGGCATCTTACACATAAAAAATAATTTTAAGTACTATCCGCACGCAACTGCTAAGAATTAAAAATGTTTGTAATGACATTAATTTTTTCAAGAAGTTCGTCTTTTAATAAATCCATCTACTTATTGAAAATGATATGTCCAAAATTACGACTAACCAAATACTAAAAAAGCATACATTAACTAGAATTTGTAAATAGCATTTTTACATCGATATGATAAATTTACTCTAAACGGAGAGGCGGGAAGGAAGATGGCTTACATTAACGCATGGAATTTCATATAAATATGTCATTAATCTCTCTGTAAAATACTATGACGGCTATTTTTAGCGTCAATCTACTCAGCTCCCAACTTCTGAAATCCAACTAGCAACTTTTTTTATGTACAACCTACTTCGTAATTACAGAATAGCAAATATGATATTCACAAGGGACTTCAATTCTCACAACACTAGTTGGGGCTACACCCACACCGATGACAAAGGACGCATACTAGAACACTTTTTTCTTCCAACAATTTTGTATTACACAACACGGTCAAGGCTCCTACATTCAACAGGTTGCATGCTATTGGATAGCCTGACCTCACTATCACCACAGCGTGGGCACCCACATTAGTACAGGATTGAACAGAGGTTGAAGACCCAGTTTATCCGACCACAATTACATTACCTAGGAAGTAATTTCAGTACCTAGTATTTCACCTAGGAAGTAATACTTCCACAACAATAATCAAGAGGTACAACCTGCCAGGGCGCAAACAAAGGGCATTTGCCAAAGCAACACAAACGCAACTTGCCTCGTTCTACGGAAGCATATAACAAGCACAAACAACATGGAAAAAATCACAGAGGAATTAATGACATCAGTACAAAGCGAGTGCGAAAGAGTCCTTCCAGCAAAAAACTCCAATCGTCCACTCGAGATTCACTGGTGAAATAACGCATTGAGAATACAACGGAAAACATGTAGAGTCCTAAGGCGAAGACTCAACAAGAACGTCGCAATGATATTCAGTCAAACACCCTCATGAGTTTTCAACGAGAAAGAGTGCGGTACAAGAAGGTAATCATACAAGCCAAGATTAACTCTTGGCGTGCCTTCTGAAAACTCCAACCTGTATGGCATCCATCACAAAAGAGTCAATGGCCGACTATTCAAACTCTCACAGTTCCATCTGCTTATCACCTCTGCCACAGGTGACAGCTATACAACAGATACATTCAACAAGGTCACGGGCGAGGTCCACAAGGTCTTCTACCATGACACCACTTCTACCGACAGTTTACTACATAATGGCTTAAAAAGCCCCCATTAGAAATTACCACAGCAGATGATGTAAACTTCATTAGAAAACATTTGGAGACAAAGCACATCCTAGGTCATCAAAGCGATTATCCAGGCCAACTCTACACTCTTCTGGACTCTTTTCAACAAGCTGATGGCCACGGACACCTTCCCGTAATGTTTCAAATCGGACACGTCGTCTTCTTCTTGAAGAAGAACTGAAACCTAGCACGTAACAGTTCCTATCGACCCATTTGCCCACTTTGGGCACTTGACAAGATATGCGAAAAACTGGCTGATAAACAAGCTTCGCCATCAACCAAATTAAGGAAAAGTTCCTAAGCGAGAACTAATACGGCTTTAGAACCGGGAAGTCCACAGCACACGCGCTTACGGACATCAGGGATACAATTTTTGAAAACAGGATCCACAGCACACGCGCCTTCGAACATCAGGGATACAGTTCATTAAAACAGGACCCACCTCCACCACACAGCGTTTATCAGTGTCGATCTGAAAAGTGCGTTCGATACGCTGTGGTAGCCAGCGATTCTCCAGGCATTAGGGGAGGCAAACTGCCCAAAAGACTTATTCAACACTCTGCGCTACTATTTAACAGATCGTTCCTTCATCGTAATTCATAACAAATGCAGCCTGCTCAGAACACAGACTCGGGGATGTCCGGTTTTGTGCGAAATCGCACCTATGGAATCTTACGTTCAGTAAAGTCATTAAGAATCCGTGACCGGATAATATAAAAGTCTTTGTATATGCTGAAAATGCGAGTACGGTGTGTACTCCAATTCTTCCCACCTCCAACGTCGGAGTAGCTGCAACACTGCTTTATGTGGTCATGCATTGTCGTGCAGAATTATTGCACTGTCCAGAAGATCCGGACGTTTATCCCGAACGCCACGTCGTACCTGTTGCACCAGGAAGTCCCTGTATACTGTGCGGTCCCTGCTCTGCCATTAGAAACAAAGTGGCAAACAATGACACCCCTGACGTCATACGCGACGATCACCATCAGTTTGAGTGGGGAAGGATTCTGACGCTAGCTCATTACGCAATATCCTGTGGACGGTGCGTTTCTCGATGCTACTTGCCCTCTCTAACTCCAGTAATGTCCATCGTCTGTCTTCATCCGTGAGGTACTCGATGACGGCAAGTGCCAATTCGGTCCGCATACTCACCGGTCGTCCCGAACGTTGCTCATCACTGGTTGACACGCGTCCTTGCTGAAACTTTCCTACCCACCGTGCTACTGTACGATAAGGTAGGGCTTTATTCCCAAGGGTTTCTACTACACTCATGTCCATAAATTAAGGATAATTCGGAGTGTGCGGAAATCGAACTCTAAAATAAATATATCACCTGTAAAATCACTATACACATCTTCAAGAATCGTATGCAAATTTCAGGAAGTAAGCAGATGACACCGATGGTACGTCACAATGACGACAGTGTAAGAGAGTGATATATAAGTAATACAGGCAAAGAAGTAAAATTGTTCGCAGGCGCTTTATAAGCATTTCAGTTCAATAACCGAATAGTTATGACACAAAGGACGCATTTGGATGATTTCTTACGTGGTAGAATTATCGGCCGTCTGGAACGTGGGCGTACCCAACTGGAAGTATCAGACGAACTTGGAATTGCCCAGAGTATCATCTCCAGGCTTTGGCAACGATTCTAAGATGGTGGTAATGTGAGTAGACGCTACAGCACAGGTCGCCCCAGAGTTACAACGCCGAATGAGGACCGGTATTTGGCAGTTACTGCCAAACGAAACAGGCGGAGCACAGCCTCAGACCTGTCTCGTCAGCTCTCTTCAGCCACTGGTACGACAATTTCAAGGCAGACCGTGATTCTCGCCGAACGTTCATATGGAGAGCTCCAGGTACCCGTTACTACTAAGAAAACATCATTGAACGACACCGTTACGGTGGTGCAGAAGTGCTCGTTTGGGTTGGAATTATTCTGGGTTCCAGAACTGACCTGCATGTTCAAATTGGAACCATGACAAGCCAAATCTATCGGGACGTCATTCTGGAACAACATGTACGTTTGTTTCGGGGCGCCATGGACGCACACTTTGTGTTTATGGATGACAACGCCCATCCTCACCGTGCAAACATCGTAAGCGAATGCCTTCAATCGGAGGATATCACCTCCGATTATATGGACTGACCAGCATTCTCACCGAACTTGAATCCAGTAGAGCACGTGTGGGACATACTTGGCCGACGAGTTGCAGCCGGTTAACCTCCTCCTACATGTTTACCGGAACTTCAGAGAGCATTTCTTTTTGAGTGGTGTAATATCCCCCAAGATCAGATCGATAATTTGATACTCAGCATGCCTAGACGTTGTACGGACTGTATTGCATCGTCTGGGAGACATAACAATGTATTAACAATCATACAAACCATGTAATATTGGTTTTTTTCTAAATAGGTTTTTTTTTCTTTTTTTTTTTTTTTTAATTTGCTGCAGGGAGAAAAAACCGCTATTTTTTTAATAATATGAGACATATAGTATCTTTCTTTGCTCTTTATCTTTTGTTTAATAAATAAGCTTTACAAATAAGTCAAATTTGTTTTCCTTCTAACTCTTCCTTTGCCTGATTTTTCATTATCCTTAATTTATGGACATGACTCTCCCTTTGCCTGATTTTTCGTTATTCTTAATTTATGGACATGAGTGTAATTCACTGTGACATTCCATAGCATTTCTCCCTCGGAGAATGGCTATTTTGATGTAAGCGCGCTGCTCAACACAGGTTACTTCCATCTCGCACGGCACTCACCAACTGACTGATTTCAGAGCCCTCGCTACCACAGAGCCAGGTTGTTCTGCATACACATTATGCCTGCAGAACTTCCACACGAAACATATACGTTTTGTGATCCATTCACATATCTACAAGAAAAAAATATTTGCCATGACTTTTGCCCCAACCCTCGTATATATTTTTTTTAATTTGTTTTTTTTTATTTGTATTTGAAGTATCTGAGTTGAATATAAGTTTAACAGAATGGTAAAATATGTACTAAAATATCACAAATACTGTGGTGTATAGTTCTCATGTAACTAATTGGTACTCTTGGTTTAAATTGCAACAACAGTATTCAAGTATTGATAGGTTAAAGAAGTTAATAGTAATGATTAGTAGGAACTTTGCTTATGGTATGCTGTAAATCTAACATAATTCTACTATCTTACGGTAAGATGCATTTAGAGGTTTTTAGAAGTAAAACTCTACGTCCTATATAGCTATTTAGGAAATTCTTTTTGAAAAAAAAAAAAAAAAAAAGATTTGACTTAAAATTGACTGGTGTACCAATGTTTTCATTGTATCCCTAAGACTCTAATGTTAAATTGTATATAATTGTCTAAATAAGAAATGTCTTATAATTGTATATCTAAGATGTATGTTTATGCAGACTATTTATTTTTCTGAAAACAGTAATTGTAAGCCTGGTCACAGGAATATTTATAGAACTGTGTAAAATTGCATGTCTGAAATCAGTATTAATGGCTGAAGTATGTCGCAAAGAACTGATTGTAAATAAGCTGTGATAAATGTATGACGTATATATTAGAAGAAAAAAATGTAAATCCAGACTATGTATTGAACTATGCACTGGCCTTGTTTGCCCATGTATCTCTTTATTTTAAGACTCAGTAATTGCCGTCTGACCTGCCACCCACCCCGGTTGTGGTGAAACGGGTAGTAAGCTTCCGGAGGCAGAGGCTTTAATCCGTGTAAGGCAGTCTGCTAGACTAGACTGCAACGCAACGGAGCCCCTGTTCTCTGGTGTATAATAATAATAGTTTCGATACTAAAGCTATTTAAGTTCTTTCTTCATTTCATCAAGAAAAATTTTCACACACGGCCTTTTTTCTCTGCTGATATAAATAAGACGATCAAGTAGATTTTGGAAAACTATTCACGATTTTTCTTCATTAAAAACAAAAACAAAAAAAAATTAGAAGGGAAAAAAAAAAAACTTGGAAAGTAGTGCATCGTTTTCAACATTAATTGTGTTGCTAATTTCCCATTTAAAAATTATAAATTATTTTTATGTGTCATTTTTCTGAATACATACGATATAAATTGTGATATCTCGTATAAATTATGATTAAAGAGTTATAGCGTTATGATATGAAATTACTATCTTTATTAATATAAAAAGGTACAGATAGAATTAACTTGTATTTCCCTCTCGCTGTGTGCATATATACAGAGAGAAAGAGAGACAAAGAGTTCCCCCTTGTTATATATTTTCACTATATATAGCAGCGCAAATCTACCTCTCGGCCTCAGGTGGAAAAATATGTAGGCACCACGAAGTACATGGTGGACACTGTCTGCCTACAACTAAATTTGTACAATCCTATGTAAAGAATACGGTATTAAATTTCTTCACTCCCGCTTAATATATTTTCATGGAATCATATGGCACTAATCATAAGTTTTAATTAACTGCAATCTTTTAATAAACATGATTAATATGGATAATGCGAAAATTTGCAACTGTATTGAATTCGTATGCATTCGGTCGTGCCTGATGTGGTTTAATGTAGTTAATATCAAACAAGCTGTATCTTTGGAAAATCTTAAAAATATTGTAAACATTATTAAAGAGCCTTGAACATGCCTTTACTTTATTTAAAAATGTACTTGAAATTACAGTCTGATTTTTGTACTCTCGAACAGAAAATATAAATAGTTTGTCATATAAATTTAATATCACAGCTTTGTGCAGAATTAAGCGGTTTTTCGCAGCCGGGAAGCATGAGAAATCAATTGTTATCTCTCGTGAATATGAATTACGGGTCTTCTAGTTGCTAATCACTTAAACTACAACAATACCCACGGTTGAATGCGATAATTTCGCACAATTTTAACCAATATCCTAATTTTAACTTAAACATAATCAAAATAACTTTATTACAAACTACTTATATTCTGGAATTAGGTTCTTGTTGATGCATTTTAAAATTTGAACAATGAAACATAATATAGTCTAAATAGCAAAGATTGCGGTATTTTTAAGAAAATTTCAACGGTCTGCATGCTATGAAATAACATAAATTAATAACATGTACGGCAAAAACAATATAGCAAGTACTTTTCTGCTTTTGAAATTCTCTTTGCATTTTTTCAGTATTTTTAATTAAAAATTTATCTCCTGTACATTCTCACAGTAATGAAATTTGCTTCCTTCCGAGCTCTGTGACAAAATTCTCCAATAAAACGAAAAATAATATTCGGTCCTTTCCTATTAAAGAAATCATAAATATTTCTTAGAAAAACTGTTTCTATCTACGAGTATTAGAGCAGAATAAACTTCGACAAAATCAAGTGTTTCTGTTCCCGGTAATTACCCAGAAAGTAACTAGAAAATTTCAACAATTTTTTCTTATTTAGTCATTGGCTGTTGGACTGTAAAGTAAGTGAACCGAGCAAGAAATGTATAAAAATATTCAGTTTTAATTTCTGTACATTCAAAATTTGCACAAGTTTGTCAATGTTGAATGCAAATGCTGAAGTGGGAGAAAGCAAATGTGGAGGAATAAAAAGTACTTTTGCAGAAATGAAAGTGAGACGATGCAAATTTTAATAACTTAGAAATTTTTGCAATTTATGATGACTTACAATTGCAATCATAAATTGTAAAAACCTCCTAATTTCTTAAAATTTGCTTCAACTTTCACAACCACATCAGTTACACAGCTTTCACAGACGCAGCTTCAGCTTCAGTTACACAGCTTCAGCTTTCACAACCACACAGTATACTCTGAATTATCCAAAAAGTTAAAGAAAATGGAAAGAAAGTAAAAAAGGGGGTTGAGAATTTACAATGCACGCATTTCATAAAATTTATATATTCAAACATTTTGTTTACGATGCTTGTGGCATTTGTGTGTGTGTGTGTGTGAGTGCGAAATGTCCAAGCGCGATAAGTTAGCTTCCCCGCGAAGCTGGTTTAGGGTTGCCATAAAACGGCAAGCGTAGGAAGGGTTGCCACGTTTGGCGAGAAATTGCCCATTTGGCGACAAAATTGGCGATATGCCATTATGGACGGATGGAGAACCTTCTGTAACGAATTTTTACCAGTTTAGCACAGAATGTTTTCGAACACAAGCCAAAAGCTATATAAACCCTGCTGGTACGCGGAGTATCAAGCCAGTTAGTTAGTTTGTGCGAAGTCTATTGAGTTCATAGAGAGTCAGTGTGTTATGTTGGGAGGCTCCAACTTGTCAGCAATAGTAGTAGTGACTGCTATGAACTGGAAACTACACAGACTCTTAAGAAGGGTATAACTCCCTTTTTATTTCACTTTAGAAATCACAGTTGCGTACACTTGACGCTCACAAACTACGCCGACCCGGCGGTTAAACAAAAGTACAACTAAAAATAAATGATAGGATGCATAAATAACAAAGTCACTATCTACGAGGCTCTATAATTGTAACTATCTTAACCGCGTTCTAAGATACAGCTGAGATTCAGCAAACTTTCTGATTAAGAATTTGAAATATTCATCGAACTGTCGAAATAGGCACACAGGCCGAAACGGGCGGTTCTTAAACTTTCTACCAAGCAACCTTCACGCTCGTGATTCAAGAAGCACACCTACAATCTCGTTTCCCTTCTATTTAACCTCAATTACTTCTGCTAAAAATTTGAATACTCTGCGCGTTCTACTACGATTTACATACTCTGGCATTGGCAATTCTAGGGGAAAGTAAAGGCTTGACAGGAAAGATAGTTTAAACTTAAAATAAATATTAGTTAAAATAAATATAAACCCTACATTTGCCGCTGCCAGAATTTGGTAAACTTGGAAGCGGGTCCTAGAAACGACCTGTTGAAAATGTTTCCGCATTCTGATCTAAAACTCAAGAGGCCCGTTTACATAAAACAAACTGTTTTCTCAAAAATTAGAATCATTTCTGTAGATACATAAAATTACCATCTCTTACAGGATCCTTTCTGGTCTTCAGCAATCAATCTTTTCTCTTCCTTCCAGCATCTGGAAGGAATAAGTATCAGTATCTTCTAAATACATTATGATTTACACTTTCTTAACACTGGATAAAGTTTTCGTTTTCGATCCTTTTATTTTCCTTAATTAACTGCTTACATTCACATTCATTCAAGTATTCAAACATGAATTTAACTTTACCCTGGTTCTCCACCATGTGTGGTGTCAAACGGGAATATTCGTGTTTTTGTATTACAACACATCCCCTAACCACAATGATTTGTCAAAATTCAACGACCAAATAGCACACCTTAATCGACATACTGAAACTCGATGAGCTATGTTTAACATTCTTAAAATTCAAGTGTAGGTGGAGAACCGTACAAAACACATTCATTCTAATTCCCCCTCATTCATCTTTAGACATGCAGGCTTTCGCTCTAAAGCATGATTTTATCTGCTATTAAATACTTAAATTTGAATTCATTTCTTTCGAGCATTTAATTTTAGCATCTAAAATTTTACGCTTCTAGACTAAATTCTACTTTTACATAACTTTCATGTATGTACCTATATTTACAAGATTTTAATACATATGGTTTTTACAATTTACCATAAAATGAATAAGATAAAAAAAAAAGTTTTACTTCACGCTTTCTTCGCCAAGCTGGCGGCACTGAAACTAAATTTTTCATTAATACAAGAATACAAAGTTATTTTACTTTCGGCCAAATTCTGGCTTAACATAACAGAACCAGTCACTCGACCAACAGGAACTGCTTGCTGCTAGATTTTATACTTAAAGAAAATAATACTTTTGCCTTAGCTAAATAAAGTAAAACAAAACTAAGTCTCAACCGAGACAAATTGACTTCCGTCAAAATATAGAACTTCGTATTTACGCATAACATTTCAGAACAAAAGAAAAAAATTTATAGGAGATTTTAACTTATCTTTGACTTTTCGATGCTTGGAACTCCGACATCCTCTTCTCTCAAAATTGATCCCAGGTTACAGAGGTCATGGAAGTTAATCTCCGCTTTTGGTTTCTTCGAGTTCCCTGGTCGGGACTTGCTTTACAGATTTCCCCTCTCTCGTTCTTAAGGTACAATACGACTCCCTTGATTTCCTGAATTA
This sequence comes from Stegodyphus dumicola, assembly GCF_044657685.1. Lineage (NCBI taxonomy): Eukaryota > Metazoa > Arthropoda > Arachnida > Araneae > Eresidae > Stegodyphus > Stegodyphus dumicola. Next base: position 240,904,462 of record NC_140768.1, on the reverse strand, counting down.
CATAGGGGCCTTCAAATTTTGGAGCAACTTTTGCAGTGAAATTGTCTGGGGCACTTGATAAAGAAAATTTCCGCTTTAACACTTTATCCCTAACTTTAAAATCTGCTTCACGGCGTTTTCGATCATAATACATTTTCTGTCTATTTCTTGCGGTATCCGAACTTTTAACCGCCTGATCAATGAGTTTTTGTATACCTTTTTGTTTGAATTCTTCCTCTCTTTTGTTGCACAATAGAATAATTTATCTTGTGGCGTAATTAACTTCCATCCTAAAAATAATTCTGCTGGAGTTTTTCCCGTAGTATCATGATTTGCTGTTCTTAAAGCATAAGCTAACTCATTTATGTAGCCATCCCAGCGCATGTGTTGTGTGCTAACATAACTTCGAATTATTTTTACAATATTTTTATTAACTCTTTCTGCGATGTTTGCCTATGGTCTATACGGAACCATTTTGATATGGCGTATGCCAAGTCCAGTGCAAATGTTTTCAAAAATTTGGCTAACAAATTGTTTACCGTTATGGCTAATGACTTTTATCGGTGCACCGTATTTTAAAATGTATCTGTGTAAGAATGCATCTGCGACTGTTTTGGCTGACGCGCGTTTAAGTGGAACAATTTCTTTGCACTTTGAAAAATGATCTACAATTACTAAAAGAAAACGATTTTTAACTCACTCTGGGGGAAAGGACCAAGAAGATCTATGCCTAAAATTTCATTCGGAAACGTAGGGCGAATGCTATTTAAGTACCCGGCCGGCTGTAATTAATATCATTTATTAATTGACATTCATTGCAGGACCTGACATACGCAGTTACTATTTTGTATAAATTCGGGAAATATACCTCCTCGCGTACTCTTTTTTAAAGTCTTTCTGACCCCTAAATGACCCGCTGTTTTCGCGTCGTGTAATTCCTTCAAAATGCATAATCGAAGCGAGGCTGGGATGACTGGTTTATATTCGAAATTTTCGTTTGTTGTTTCCGTATAAAACAATAAATTACCTATTATTTCATAGTTTTCTGCTCTACTTCTTATTGCATCGATATCTGTGTGTTTAAAGCTTTCGGGGTCTTTAAAATACGCATAGATACTTCCAAATTCAGGATCAGCTTTCAATTCAGCAATAACTGTTTCTCTAGAATCTAAAATTTTTGAAGTCAACACAGAGCATTTGAGTTCATTGCCTTCCTCATCCAGTTTTATACGAGCTAGTGCGTCAGCACCATTGTTTTCCTTACCCGGTTTATATTTAATTATGAGGTTATACTCTTGAAGTTTTAAAGCCCATTTTATTAACCTGGGCGTTAGGTTTTTCTCCGAGTAAAGTCTACCAACAGCCGCATGATCCGAAAACACTGTTACTGGCGCTTTGCCGAAATAAACTCGAAATTTGTGTACAGCCATTAATACGACTAATGTTTCTCTCTCTCTAGCTGTATAATTCCTTTGCGTAGAGTTTAAAGTTTTGCTAAAAAGTGCCAAAGGATGACCATTTTCCACAGAACCGCACCTACGGCATAGTCCGACGCATCTGCTGCAATTTCCAGGTTTTCGTCCCCTTCCGGGAATTTCAAAACAGGGGCATTGATGAGTGCTTCTTTTAACCTTTCAAATGCAGTATTTGCCTCTGCTGTCCACGTAAACTTACTTTTCTTTCTTTTAATTACTAACAACGGTTCAAAAGTGCTCGCAAAATCTTTTATGAACTACCGATAATAAGAACATAACCCAAGGAAAGAAGAAAGTTTCTTGGCGGTGTTGGGAGGTGGGAAATTCTTGATGGCTTTTATTTTTGAATCCTGAGTTTCTATACCCTTTTGCGAAATTTTATAACCCAGATATTTACGTTCTTTAGTCGCGAACTTTTATTTTGATGCGTTAATTGTAAGACTGGCCTCTTTTAATAATTTAAAAACCTCTTCTAAATCTTTAATATGTTGTTCCAACGTACTACTCGTTATAATTATATCATCTAGATAGATTAAAGTCGATTTTCCTAGGACAGGCTTTAGAACAATGTCCATAGCTCTCTGGAATGTTTACGGTGTCCCACACAACCCAAAGGGCATGCGTAAAAATGCATAAGTTCCCGATTATGTGATAAACGCGGATTTATGTATGTCTTCGGGTCTCATAGCTATTTGATAGTAGCCAGACGTTACATCCAACGTAGTGATGTATCTCGTAGACTTAATCTTTCTAATAATTTCCTCTTGAAGAGGCAAAAAGTAAACTGGGAACTTAGTAACACCATTAAGCTTTCTGTAATCGATAGCAAACCTCCGAGCCCTTTTATCCGAAGGAGGGAAATCATTCATTTTCCTACATAGTACGACTGGACTCGCGTACTCCCTATTGATGGGCGTTATTATCTGGTTCTTCAACATTTCCTGAATGTGTTCTTCAATTATTTGTTCTTTCTGTTTATCATACCGGTAAGGTTTAGTCCTACAGGGTTTGTCGGCAGTTAATTGTATATCATGCGTAACAATTTACAATTACCAGGCCGTTCTGAAAACAAGTTCGAAAAAGTACTCACCACTTGCTGGATGGCTTGGCTTTCATGGTCATTCAAATGGCTAAGGTCCACTTGCGGTTGTTTCACTGGCTCCACCACCCTCCGATCCATTTCCAGCATAATCGAATTTTCCTGAAAATTCAGTTTGGCCTTCGCGGCCTTTAAAAACTCCATGCCTAAAATGACTGGACTCTGCAAATTTTTACAACAAAAATTAATACTTTGAGGCTTTTATCTTTTACCTGTATTTGTAAAGATAATTTCCCAATGCATTGACAGGTTTTTCCCTGCGCCGCTATAATTTCTGTGTTTTTATTTCTAAATAATCGTAACCTATTAAAATTCTTCTTAAAAAATGTATCACTCATAAAATTACCTTCTGCCCCTGTATCGATGAGGGCTTCTACTGGTACATCGCCAACCAAGACTTGTATAATTGGTAATTGTGAGTTCTTTACCACGACCGTATTTAGGTATCTTCTTGAGGGATTTTTCGAAACTTCCGGGGTCTGGACGCTCGCTTTTACAGGCCCCTCTACTCGTTTAAAGCTTTCCTTTCAACTTCTGTCTTCTGGGTACGCGGACGGTTGTTTTCAAATTTCATTTTTGGGCCTTGACCTTCGAGCTTCGATGAGTTGGCTTGATAGCTCTTTCCCCCATAAGAGTGATTTGTGTTTCCGGTCTGTTGATTTAAGGATTGCCTTCGGAGACCTTGAAAATACGATGCCCCTCTAGCTTTTTCCGCTATTTTGCGATTTTGGAACTTGACCGCCAACTCAAAGAGTTCCTGCAAGGTGCTAGAGTTTCGGATTTCTAAGTAATCTTGGACAGCAGGTAGTAATCTAGGTAAGATTATTTCAATAATCTCTGCGTCGGGTTTCTTCCCATACAGCATGGTTATCAGCTTAAGTTTTCGCAGAATGAAGTCCGTCAAATCTTCTATATTACGTTGATAAAAACTATACAAGTGACAAATGACGGAGAACGTGACCACCACCCCTTGACTATTAAATTAATTAGCATAGTGTCACGCCCGCCCTTATCTTGAGTATGACCCGTGATGCCTCATGGGTGGCTCGCACCGCGCGCCCAAACCCAACGTCTGGACCGTCCGGTTGGCAGTTCTACGAATCTAATGCCACCGGGTTGACGCTCATTCTTACTGCCTAGGTCCAGTATTTATTGAATAACCAAATAGTTAAGTACATGGCCGAACTGGGCTGAAATATATTTGCTTGTAACATAGAATTTCCGAATTGGTGCATGTTTGTGTACAGATATTACAAATTACATACCTGTGTGTGTACACCTTACATTTTTGTACATAATACATTTCGATGCTTGTTAACAGTCACATGCTTATGAGAGTACAAAATACATAATACATTTAGATACTTGTAGCTGACACATGAGTATGATATTACAAATTACAATTAAATACATGACACGTTGGTATGCTTGTTACAGACAAATGGGCATGAGAAATGCCTTTTTTGGCTGTCAGTGTGCTAGCATGTGCATAGTTTTACCTGGAATTATGCTGCTGAATATCTGAGATTATTACTTAACTTTTTTTTTCGGTGATTGATACCTTGAGGTATCGCTCTCAGTGTAGGCGAATATTGTCTTTGCTGGGTGCGTTTTGCACAGACCATTTCATGTTAGATATTCATTAATGGGTTACATCCTGCATATTTCAGTGCCCATGTCCATTAGCTTTTTTATGGTCTTTACTATAGCCTTGCTGTGATAGTTGTGCTTAATTAGGAACCTTCTAAAGGCCTGCTCGTTGTTCTGCGGGTACGGAAAGTGCATTCCTTCTGTAAGCGGGCACTGATACAAATAGTGTTCTGCTGTGCCCAATTCACCACAGCTGCATTTTTCTGAGTTTGATATTCCAAATCTCGCAAAGTAAGCGGGAAAGGGCCCATGCCCTGTAATATAGTATACCATTTGCGGCCGTGTCATTATGAATTCAGAGTCTACTTTGGTCAGCAGTGCATGGGCTCGGCGGCCGGTGTCCGCATTGTCCCACGCCGTCTGCCATAGTAAGTGAGCTTCATCTCTCAATTTCCGTTGAGGTAGGACACTGGCTGCGGTATTTCAATCTGTGCGGCCTCCATGTTCTGGGCGGCTTTCTTTGCTAATCTATCAGCTGTCTCATTGCCGGAGTTTCCGACATGAGCTCTCGTCCATTCCAATGTTATTCTCATTTCTTGGTTTCGACGTAAGTTTTCCTGTATACCCTCTATGATTGGGGAGCTGTGGGCGGGATTGAGGACAGCATGCAGGGTTGACTGACTGTCCGTAATGACACGACTGCAGGGGCGTTCCCGATGTATAATATCTTGCATTGCGTTACTAATGGCAGTGGCCTCGCTTTGGAATACGCTGTTCTGCGCTGTTAGGTGCCCCTTCCATAGATTGACAATATTATCGCCTTGGAATGCCACATATACGCAGCTGACTCTTTCATCGATCTTGGAGCCGTCTGTATAGTAAGTATATGCGGCTTTAGTGGATCTTAGATTCTGCCGAAAGTTGACGTGTACTCCAGTGCCATGCTGCGCGGGATGCGTGTCAAGGCGATAAAAACTATACATGCGACATTCGACGGAGGACGTGAGCACCGTCCCTCTACCATTAGGGTTAATTGGTATAGCGCCACGTCCACCTGTGTCTAGTGAAACTTGCCAAGGTCACTGAGGCCACAAAAACGCCTCGCACCGACCACCGAAACCCAGCGTCTGATGCAGGCCACATTGCATCAGCTATACCCTTGCGGCCACTGGGAAATTATTTTACAAATATTGTAGAAAATGACATGGCTAAACAAGGGTCATCACTGCTGCTGCAGGCTGAATTATCAGACATTAGTATGCACAAGTTGCTGAATTATATACCAGATTACTAAATTATATATTGGAGTACAATATGGTATAGAATCATGTAATGCATAGTAAGATTATGCTAATGCTCAAAATACATATTGAAACAGGAAGTATTATACATATTGAATTATGACACTTACTGTATCTGAACATACTAAGATATGATATACATGATGAGGTTATACAGATATTTCTGAGACTTAAAAGACATGGTGAAACATTAAATACTGTACATACTGAACATGAGCATACTATGACTGAGCATACTGAAACATGAAATACATAGTGAGATAATACTGATTACGCTAATTACACGAAATACCTGATGAAACATGAAATACTGTAGGTACTGAGACAGAAAACATACTATAACAGAGCATGCCGGAACGTGAAATGTATGGTAAGATTATACTGATATAAGATACTGAATTATATACAGGATTGCTGCATTATAAACAAGAGAGATATTCGTATGACAAACATAGAATGCATAGTGAGATTGTACTGAGACTTGAAAAACATGTTGGAACAGGAAATAATGCTGAACATACTGAAACATACAACATACTATAATTGTACATGAAACATACTATAATACAACATACTATAATTGTACATACGTGAAATACATAATGTACTGCTACAAAGTACTGAGTTATATACGGAATACTTAATTATATCCAGGAGAGATATACATATGTCAATATTGAGCTGTATAGAAAGGTTATACTGGTGCTTGAGGTACATAGTAAAGCACATTGTAACTGAGCATTCTGAAACACGAGGGTAACATAATGAGGATATACTGAAACAAGATACTGATACTAATACTTATGTTATACTGATATTTGAAAGACAGAGAAACATGGGAAACTGAACATACTGAAACATGAAACATGCTGTTACTGAATAAAATGTGACATGAAGTACCTTGTGAGTTTATACTGATGCAAGATGCTAAATTAGATACCAGATTACTGAGTTATTCAAGGAGGATATATGAATTACAGATTTGAAATACATAGTAAGGTAATTGATACATAGAAAGGGTGACATTATGCTGATATAAGATAATAAATTATATACAGGATTACTGAATTAAATATGGGAGAGAAATACGTATTATAATGTTAAATACGTAGCAAGATATTCAGACAGACGCTACAAGAATACATAAACAAAACAGTTCACTTGATGGCAGGATATAGGAGTGTGTAATAATGGCGTATATAAATTACAGACTTGAGATGCATAGTGCGGTGATATTGAAACATAGAGAGGGTGAGATTATACTGATACGAGATAGTGAGTTATATACATGATTACTGAATTAAATACCGGGGAAAAATACGCATTACAAATTTAATACGTATAGTGAAATTGCAGACAGGCGTTACAAAAATACGAAAATAACAGTGCATTGGTGGCAGAATATAGGAGTACATAAAGCATACATTTGGTATTTCATGTGTACATATGATGCTGCTGACTGTGATTACAGATGCTGCCATTACTGCGTTTTATGATGACAAAGTACTTGTATACTACTGCTGCATACATAATAAGTTAGAGCCATTCATATGTGCAGTTACAATTATATAATGCTGCCAGTGAGCTCCCTTTAGCTGGTATGGGAATGTTGCATGATGCACTAAGTACTCTTAAATGGTTTACACTTGGCATATTCTGTTCCTAAGCCCATAAGCTTGTCAACAATTTTTGTAATGCTGCGTTTGAGATGTCGCTGCTTAATTATGAACCTGCTGAAGGCTAATCTGTTTGTCTCTGGGAACGGGATGTGTAGATCCTCTGTTAGTGAGCATTTTTCGACATAGTGTTCTGGCGTTCCCAGTTCACCGCAGCAACATAAGAAGGTAGTCGTCTTGCCGAATCTTTCAAAGTAGACTGGGAACGGGCCATGCCCGGTAATATAGTAGACCAGTTGTGGATTTACTACAAGACGTTTTGGATCAACCTTTGGCAGATGCGCATACGCACGTCGTCCTGTCTCATCGTTGTTCCATGCCTCTTGCCACAGTGTGAAAGCGCCCTGTTTCAAGCTCTTTTTTAGATATGAGGTGGGCCATGAAATTTGCAGTGTCTCTGCATCATTATTTTGGGCTGCTTCTTTTGCGAACCGATCTCCGGCCTCATTCCCAAGGTTGCCAATATGCGCTTTTAACCATTCTAGGTTGATTTTTAAGGCTAGAAGAGAAACACGCTAATGTGACAATCAAAATCGTAAAAAACAACCTTATATTTAGCGTAGGTATAATGAAACACTCAATCGATTTCAAGGGCAGCTAAAGGTCCCTCCTCATCAGGAGAAAGAAATACATAGAAAGAAGAAAATAGGAGAAGGAGTCACAGAAACACGTAGTGCTTATCAGCACTGCACCTGGTTATAACTAGATTTTTAATCAGAGTTGCACTGGCCGCCTACTTTTACTCAGCCAGGCTGTCTGATCAAGCATAAAGAAATATTAGCGAAGTTAAAATAGGGAGCGAGGGGTAAATGCACCTTACGCTCAAAATCTGAACTTCAAATAATGGAAAGCAACCACTGAACGGATTTTTATACCCTCTGGTAATACCAAGCGCGAGGAGGTAACGCCATCTATCGGCAAAAATAATTGAATTAAGATAGTAGAATTTTAAAGGCATTAAGAAGGACTGGATTGGACTTAAAATCATTAACTAAACTTCCTAAATCTTTGTGAATGTGAAAAGCCTCAAGAAAATCCAATTCGCCTATGGAAGAAGCCTTTTGGATGATTTTTGCAGACCCAAAATCAAAATTATGGTTAAAAGTCCAGCTATGATACGCTATTGAAGACTTGTTAATTTCGCCTTTTTTGACATAAGATTCATGTTCCTTGATACGAAACTTCAACGCTCTTTTTGTTTGGCCAATATATCTTAAACCACACTGACATGATATACTATAAATTCCCCAAGAATTCAAGACAGAAACGCAATCTTTTAGAATCGAAGGGTGAATTTTATTAATAGGGGAGAAACCGACTTGAAAATTGAATTTCTGGAGAATCCGTGCAATTTTATAGCTAACAGAAGGATAAAATGGAAGCACGACAAGGTCATTAATATTATTTCTAACAGTGGAATGTCTTCTTTGGTGGGAATCTGAAAATTTTTCGACGGCTTTATCAATAATCACGGGAGAAAATCCACGGTCAATCGCAACTGCTCTCAAATAATTAAGTTCATTGGTAAGCAAAGATTCAGAGGATTAAACTTTTAGCGCGCGGAAAACATAATAGTAAAAAGAAGCCGTTTTTTGCTTAACAGGGTGGCATGACTTGGCATGGGGTGGTAAACAAACTGCAAATGGTTTACGGTACACTGTGGTGCTAAAATCGGTTTCATTGCGGATTATAAGAATATCGAGGAAGGGGAGGGAATTGTTGGATTCAATTTCAAGAGTGAATTGGATGGCTGGATCAATTGAATTCATAATAGATAGAATCTCGGATAAATCCTCTTTATAACCGTCAAAAAGTGCGAAAGTGTCCTCAACATACCGAATCCAAAGACGAAAAGATAATTTATCAAATAATTTCATCTCAAAATAGTGCATATAAATGTCAGCAAGTACCGGACTGAGAGGATTACCCATAGCCAATCCTTCAACTTGACGAAAATATGCATTTTGGAAAACAAAGTGGGTTTGACTTAGAGAAACTTTAGTAAGCGAAACCAACTCATTAATTTCAGTATGTGTGAAGTTAAATTCCCGAAGCCTAGTTTCAAGACAATTTAGTGCTCCTTCGACCGGAACATTAGTAAACAATGATTTGACATCAAATGAAACCATAATGGAACGAAGTGGGGAAATATTTTTAAGTTTATCAATGACTTCAACAGAATTTTTTACAGTGTGAATATTGTTAGTAAGTAGAGGAGAAAATCTGGAAACTAAATATTTGGCCAAAGGATATGAAGCAGTACCTATGTTGGAAACAATTGGTCGAAAAGGAATACCGGTTTTGTGGACTTTTGGAAGAGCATAAAGTCTAGCGCAATTAGTAATAGGCGGAATAAGTGATTTCTTCAACTGAGTTGGCAGAATGTGAGAAGATTTAATAGCACTTTTTACTTTCATGAGGTCCGAAGTTGAAGGATCTTTAGGGATCGAGCAGTATGGGCCTTCATTTATCAATTTAGAGACTCCAGTAATATATGTGTGTTTGTCCATAACAACGATCTGTCCGCCCTTATCAGCTTTAGAGATAATGATATTAGTATCAGAATGAATTTCACGTAAGATCTCATTTTCCTTTTTGCTAAAATTAGAACCCAAAGATTTATTGTTAAAATTAACGTTATGAGTAATTAGGTGGCGGATTGTATCCTTCTGCGTTTCCGAAATTTTGGAGAATTTAAAGGCTTTCTCTATAAGGGCGATGATTTGAGGAATTGAAGGTTTAGATGTCTTTGAAAAGTTGAAATTATATTTTAATACTTTTAACTGATCCTCCGAAAGATTCCTATTGGAGATATTAACGATGGATTTAACGTTTACAGTGGGAAGATCAGCTAGATAATTGGGACTATCCGACTGGTGTGTGAGTTTTAGGAATTTAGAAATGAGCACATTTTTATGCCGTTGACAAACGGTATCGGTTCCAGACCAGGATGTATGTTCAAATGAGGAAAAATTTTCAGTGGAATTAGCAATTTTTAAATGGAGGTAATATAATTCAAATTCAATTTTAGATAAACGTTTGCGTGTGTCCCTTATAATGTGACGAAGAAGTGCCAATTTGAATTTATGCAAAATTTTTGAAACGTGAACGGAAGCTTGAAGGCTACATTTCACATGTATAAATTTGGGAATGAAATTTTGATGTTTGCATTTAAGTAGAAACTGTAGATGATTCAAGAATTTCGTACGCTTAAGGCGTAACTTACAAAATCGGTTCCTGTCAGTGGACATATTGTGAAAAGGGCACAAGCAAGAAACAAGTGAACAAAAGAAATGTAATTCCGAAAGTCCAAACAAGTAATTACTTATAACATGAAAAAACACCAATAAATAATGAACACAATTTTCATCAACAAATGACAAAAACATTCCAAAAGGAGAGAAACATCCAATACTCCAATAGCCACGTGGAAAGAAGTCAAAATCGTGCACGTGGTAAACCGAAAAAAATAGAATTACCTCGAAAATGCCGGTTGATAGCATAAATCAAATCCGAAAAAATGATGGCCACGTGGAAAGAAGTAAATAAAATGGTGCACGTGGTAAAACAATAAACAGTAAAATATTCTCGAAAATGCCGGTTGATAGCACAAACTAGACTAGAAGAGAAATTATCTTTTCGTCTTTGGATTCGGTATGTTGAGGACACTTTCGCACTTTTTGACGGTTATAAAGAGGATTTATCCGAGATTATATCTATTATGAATTCAATTGATCAAGCCATCCAGTTCACTCTTGAAATTGAATCCAACAATTCCCTCCCCTTCCTCGATATTCTTATAATCCGCAATGAAACCGATTTTAGCACCACTGTGTACCGTAAATCATTTGCAGTTTGTTTACCACCCCATGCCAAGTCATGCCACCCTGTTAAGCAAAAAATGGCTTCTTTTTACTATTATGTTTTCCGCGCGCTAAAAGTTTGTTCCTCTGAATCTTTGCTTACCAATGAACTTAATTATTTGAGAGCAGTTGCGATTGACCGTGGATTTTCTCCCGTGATTATTGATAAAGCCGTCAAAAATTTTCAGATTCCCACCAAAGAAGACATTCCACTGTTAGAAATAATATTAATGACCTTGTCGTGCTTCCATTTTATCCTTCTGTTAGCTATAAAATTGCACGGATTCTCCAGAAATTCAATTTTCAAGTCGGTTTCTCCCCTATTAATAAAATTCACCCTTCGATTCTAAAAGATTGCGTTTCTGTCTTGAATTCTTGGGGAATTTATAGTATATCATGTCAGTGTGGTTTAAGATATATTGGCCAAACAAAAAGAGCGTTGAAGTTTCGTATCAAGGAACATGAATCTTATGTCAAAAAAGGCGAAATTAACAAGTCTTCAATAGCGTATCATAGCTGGACTTTTAACCATAATTTTGATTTTGGGTCTGCAAAAATCATCCAAAAGGCTTCTTCCATAGGCGAATTGGATTTTCTTGAGGCTTTTCACATTCACAAAGATTTAGGAAGTTTAGTTAATGATTTGAAGTCCAATCCAGTCCTTCCTAATGCCTTTAAAATTCTACTATCTTAATTCAATTATTTTTGCCGATAGATGACGTTACCTCCTCGCGCTTGGTATTACCAGAGGGTATAAAAATCCGTTCAGTGGTTGCTTTCCATTATTTGAAGTTCAGATTTTGAGCGTAAGGTTTACCCCTCGCTCCCTATTTTAACTTCGCTAATATTTCTTTATGCTTGATCAGACAGCCTGGCTCAGTAAAAGTAGGCGGCCAGTGCAACTCTGATTAAAAATCTAGTTATAACCAGGTGCAGTGCTGATAAGCACTACGTGTTTCTGTGACTCCTTCTCCTATTTTCTTCTTTCTATGTATTTCTTTCTCCTGATGAGGAGGGACCTTTAGCTGCCCTCGAAATCGATTGAGTGTTTCATTATACCTACGCTAAATATAAGGTTGTTTTTTACGATTTTGATTGATTTTTAAGGTCTTGTGAAAAGAGAATTGTTCTTGAATTGCTGCAATTATGGGGAGCCGTGCATAGGATTTAATATAGCATATAATGTTGACAGACTGTCTGTTATTATAAAACTGTTTTGATGTCGATATTGGGTAATAGTGTTTATTGCGTGATAAATGGCTGTGGCTTCGCTTTTTTGTATAATGTAACATGAAACACTTGAAAGACACAAAGTCCTGCCGGAAAAATGAGATTACAGGGCAAGTCTGTTTAACATTGAGGTAAATAGCTATCTTGGAAAACTAGCGAGACATCTCCAAGCCGGCGACGGTTTGGGAGACTAAATTCTGTCGCCAAATTTGGTAAGAAATCGCCAAACGTCGCCAAAATTGGTGACATTTCAGTCAGGTCCCTGTATAAATGTAATTGATATTAAGATTGAATAAATTGCTTATTTGATTCCTATAGAAAAGTGTGACCGCATCTGACCCTCATAAGCCTTCCAGTAATTTCAAGAAATGGAAGGTACTAGAAATTTCTTGGCAGTCGGGGGGAAACTATATAATACCATAGAAAGCATTAGTTTCTCAGGTGTTTAATTCAGCGTGAGGTTGGAATACTGAGAGATCTCCGCAGGAGCTTTGCCTTTTTAGATTCGCTTTGCATTGTGCTATGTTTAACATTCTCAGTAGTTTGAGGTGTAACTACTGATTGAGCTCTGTGATACTGAGAATAGCTGTACGAATGCTTTTGTGGAAAGTTCCGCAATCTTAAAGTGTCTCTTTGATAAAAATAAATTTTATCAAGCTCTTACCGGTTCTATGTGCATTTAACTTATTACGAACCCATACGCACGCAGCAATTTTTGTTGTTAGAAGTGGGATTGAGTGCCGGTCAAAAACGTAATAGGAAAGCAACGAAGACAGGTCATGGAAGTACTTGCTGCATTTAAAGAACTTATGAAAGCAGAGCAAGAATCCTTTAAAGAGGATATGAAAGCAGACCAAGTGATAAATGTGGCCCCAAAAAAGATGGAAGGAGCCTCCAAATTCGTTAAATAAGATATGCAAACGGCTCAAGTATATATTAAGGAAGAGATGAAAGCCGTTCAAAAAAAGATGGAAGGGGCCGTCAAATCACTTCATGCAAAGATTGAAGCAGGTCAAGAGGACAGGGAAAATTGAAGCAGGTCAATAGGAAAAACGAAAATAAAAATTATCTCCATAATTGAAAACACATTCGAGTTACTGAAGGCATAGACACGGTTGAAAATAAAGTTGGAGAAATTGAAGAGTTTCTGCTGCCGAACAAAAAATCGGAGAAAGAGTTACTGTTGTCGAAACACAAATCGCAGAAGACGTTTCTTCTGTCAAACAACAAGTTGAAGAGAGGGTTTCTACTGTTGAACAACAAATCGATCGCAGACTGTCGCCAAAGCAGTTAATACCTTAAAGAAATTCATACCGAGAACAGGAAACAATTCTGACGGCTTTAAAATGTTGCTTATACTTTCTCGACCCTCTCATTAAGCTGTCCACGAAAGACCTCCTTGAAAGCATATAATACTCACTTCTCTACAGAGACGGACACAAATGGATGGGACTCCCAAGCTAAGACCTGCTATCTCGCTCCTTTTCTGAGAGCAGACGCAGAGAATATTCTTTATACTACCCGAAAATCAGACCTGATGGGATCGATAATAATATCATCAAGGTTACCAACAGCAAGTTCCCAAACATTCTTACAGCCTTTCTCACAGTGTTGGAAGCTCTGCTGCTTCCCTGCCGGCACAAAGATAGCTGAGATAGCCCTCTTTCTCAAGCATGGGAAAGATCCTATCAATCCATCCTCGTATAGACCCATCTCCCCACTTCCTGCCCTTGGGAAACTTTTGGAGAGAATAATTCTGCGCCGACTGTAGTTCCATCTCGAACAGAATAACCTAATTCATGTAGCACAGTATGGTTTTCGTCCTGGATACTCAACCGAACATGCGCTACAGCAGTTAGTCGACACAGTCCATAAAAATAGAGTCGAAGATTGTCACATAGCAGTTGTAGCTCTTGACACTAAGGGAGCCTTCGACTCGCTGTCGTGGCCAGATATCATTGAGGCTCTGGAATAGCTTCACTGTGACCTTACCATTAGACATCTGCTTAGAAGCTTATAGTGTTGCGTGGCCCCAACTTGTCAGCAAATATGGTAGTGACTGCTATGAACTGTAAATTACACAAACTCGTAAGAAGGTTTAAATCCCTGTTTATTCCACTTTAGAAATAACAGCTGCATTCACTTGACGCTCATAAACTACGCCGACCCGGCGGTTTAACAAAAACAGAACTACGAAACTAAATTTAATGGCAGGATGAATAAACAACTAGATCACTACCTACGAGGCTCTAAAATCGTAACTAATGTAACCGCGTTCTAAAATACAGCTGAGATTCAGCAAGCTTACTGATTAAGAAGTTGAAAGATTCAACGAACTGCCGAGATAGGCACACAGGCCGAAACGCGCGGTTCTTAAATTTCTACCTAGCAACCTTCACGTTAGCGATTCGAGAAGCACACAATACAATCTCGTTTCCCTTCTATTTAAACTCAACTTACTTCTGCTAAAATTTGAATATACTGCGCGTCCTAACAATTTACATACTCTGGCATTGACAATTCTAAGGGAAAATAAAGGCTTGACAGGAAAAATAGCTTAAACTTAAAATAAATGTTAATTAAAATCAATATAAACCCTACATTCGCCGCTGCCAGAATTTGGTAAACTTGGAAGCAGGTCCTAGAAACGACCTGTGGTAAAGTTTCCATATTCTGACCTAAGACTCATGAGCTCCGTTTACATAAAACAAACTTTTGTCTAAAACAATTACAAGGGTTTCTGTAGATGATTAAAATAGCATATCTTCTTACAGGATCCTTTCTGGTATTTGGTCTTCATCAATCAATCTTTTTCTCTTCCTTCCAGCATCTGGAAGGAATAAGTATCAGTATATTCTAAATACATTATGATTTACACTTTCTTAACACTCGATAAAGTTCTCGTTTTCGATCATTTTCTTTTCCTTCATTAACTGCTTACATTCACATTCATTCAAATATTCAAACATGAATTTAACTTCAAACATGAACTTAACTAAATTAACTGGTTCTCCACCATGTGTGGTGTCAAACGGGAATCTTCGTGTTTTTGTATTACAACACTTCCCCTAACCACAATGATTTGTTAGAATTCAAACGACCAAATATGACACACCTTAATCCAACATACTGAAACTCAATGAACTATGTTTAACATTCTTAAAATTCAAGTGTAGGTGGAGAACCCTACAAAACACATTCATTCTAAATTCCCCCTCATTCATCTTTAGACATGCAGGCTTTCGCTCTAAAGCATGATTTTATCCACTGTTTAATACTTAGATTTGAACTCGTTTCTTTTGAGCATTTACGTTTAACATCTAACATTTTATGCTTCTAGACTAAATTCTACTTTTACGTAACTTTCAAGTATTTACCTATATTTACAAAATTCTAATATATATGATTTTTACAATTTACCATAAAATGAAAAGAGAAAATAAAAATTTACTTCACGCTTTCTTCGCCAAGCTTGCGGCACTGAAACTAAATTTCACATTAATACAAGAATACGAAGTTATTTTACTTTCGGCCAAATTTTGGCTTTAACATAACAGAACCAGTCTTTCGACCAACTCGAACTGCTTGCTCTTAGATTTTACACTTAAAGAAAATAATGCTTTTGCCTTAGCTAAATAAAGTAAAACAAAACTAAGTCTCAACCGAGACTAATTGACTTCCATCAAAATATAGAACTTCGTATTTACGCATAACATTTCAGAACAAAAGAAAAAAATTTATAGGAGATTTTAACTTATCTTTGACTTTTCGATGCTTGGAACTCCGACATCCTCTTCTCGCAAAATTGATCCCAGGTTACAGAGGTCATGGAAGTTAATCTCCGCTTTTGGTTTCTTCGAGTTTCTTCCATGGTGGCGTTCCTTTTTCGCCCTCTGTACGCCGGCCTCTTGGGGTGGTAGTCTTCGTGTTCCTGTCCTTTCCGTTTGGGCCCTGGACGGCTGGTCTTGGCGGCCTCCGGTCTGGATTCTTGCTTGAATTTTTTCTGCTGGTGCCAATATTTTCTTTCCTCTTGCTGTCTTTTTCTTCTCGTGAACGTCGGACTTGTTTGCTCCTGACTATCTGGCCCTGTAAGTGGTTTCCTCGACGCAGATTTTCGACTGTGGGAAGTTGTAAATGGTCTTCTCCTGTTTACCGAAGATTCTTTACGAGGCGGCGTTGATTCCCTGCACTTCTTGAATGCTGGAGTGTGACCATTTTCCTTCCTTCTTTTCAGGACCCTAGAATGACTTGTAGAAGGGCTAGGTTCCTCTTCAGTTCTCTGCTTCTTGGGTGGTGGAGCTGGTGGCGTTAATTCTGGAATTTCCACTTCTTTTGCGCTTGAGTCCTGCAAGAAACTTTTAAGGATTTCAAAATCATTTTGATTATAATATTTTTTCACCTGGTCCGGACTTGCTTTACAGATTTCCCCTCTCTCGTTCTTAAGGTACAATACGACTCCTTGATTTTCTGTATTACATAGGGGGCCTTCAAACTTTGGAGCCAATTTTGCAGTGAAATTATCTGGGTCACTTGATAAAGAAAATTTCCGCTTTAACACTTTATCCCCTACTCTAAAATCTGCTTCACGGCTTTTTCGATCATAGTAAAGTTTCTGTCTATTTCTTGCCTTATCCGAACTTTTAACCGCCTGATCAATAAGTTTCTTTATATCTTTTAGTTTAAATTCTTCTTCCCTTTTTTGCACAAAGAATAATTTATCTAGTGGCGTAATTAACTTCCGTCCTAAAAATAATTCTGCTGGAGTTTTCCCCGTAGTATCATGATTTGCTGTTCTTAAAGCATAAGCTAACTCATTTATGTAGCCATCCCAGCGCTTGTGATGTGTGCTAACATAACTTCGAATTATTTTTACAATATTTTTAAACTCTTTCTGCGATGTTTGCCTGTGGTCTATACGGAACTATTTTGATATGGCGTATGCCAAGTCCAGTGCAAATGTTTTCAAAAATTTGGCTAAAGAATTGTTTACCGTTATGGCTAATGACTTTTATCGGTGCACCGTATTTTAAAATGTACCTGTGTAAGAATGCAACTGTTTTGGCTGACGCGCGTTTAAGTGCAACAATTTCTGTCCACTTTGAAAAATGATCTACAATTACTAAAAGAAAATGATTTTTATTTAACTCACTCTGGGGAAAAGAAACAAGAAGATCTATGCCTAAAATTTCATTCGGAAATGTAGCGCGAATGCTATTTAAGTACCCGGCCGGGCTGTAATTAATATCATTTATTAACTGACATTGATTGCAGGACCTGACATACGCAGTTACTATTTTGTATAATTGCAGGAAATATACAGCCTCGTGTACCCTTTTTATAGTCTTTCTAACGCCTAAATGACCCGATTTTGGCGCGTCTTGTCATTCCTTCAAAATTCTCAATCGAAAAGAGGCTGGGATGATTGGTCTATACTCAAAATTTTCGTTTGTGTATTTCGTATAAAACAATAAATTATCTATTATTTCATAGTTTTCTACTCTACTTCTTATTGCGGCGACATCTGTATGTTCAAAGATTTCGGGGTCTTTTAAATAGGCATAAATACTTCCAAATTCAGGATCAACTTTTAATTCAGCTATAATTGTTTCTCTAGAATCTAAAATTTTAGAAGTCAACACAGCGTATTTGAGTTTATTCCCTTCATCGTCCAGTTTTATTCGGATAGTGCGTCAGCTACATTATTTTCTTTCCCTGGTTTATATTTAATTATTAGATTATAATCTTGAAGTTTTAAAGTCCATCTTGTTAACCTGGGCGTTAGATGTTTTCCCCGAGTAAAGTCTACCAACAGCCGCATGATCCAAAAAGACTGTTACTGGCGCTTTGCCGAAATAAACTCGAAATTTGTGTACAGCCATTGATACGGCTAATGTTTCTCTTTCTCTAGCTGTATAATTCCTTTGCGTAGAGTTGAAAGTTTTGCTAAAAAATGCCAAAGGATGACCATTTTCCACAGAACCGCACCTACGGCATAGTCCGACGCATCTGCTGCAATTTCCAGGTTTTCGTCCCCTTCCGGGAATTTCAAAACAGGGGCATTGATGAGTGCTTCTTTTAACCTTTCAAATACAGTATTTGCCTCTGCTGTCCACGTAAACTTACTTTTTTTTTCTTTTAATAGCTAACAACGGTTCAACAATGTTCGCGAAATCTTTTTTGAACGACCGATAATAACAACATAACCCAAGGAAAGAAGAAAGTTTCTTGGCAGTGTTGGGAGGTGGGAAATTCTTGATGGCTTTTATTTTTGAATCCTGAGTTTCTATACCCTTTTGCGAAATTTTATAACCCAGATATTTAAGTTCTTTAGTTGCGAACTTGCATTTTGATGCGTTAATTGTAAGACAGGCCTCTTTTAATAATTTAAAAACCTCTTGCAAGTCTTTAATGTGTTGTTCCAACGTACTACTCGTTATAATTATATCATCTAGATATATTAAAGTCGATTTTCCTAGAACATGCTTTAGAACAATGTCCATAGCTCTCTGGAATGTTTACGGTGCCCCACACAACCCAAAGGGCATGCGTAAAAACGCATTAGTGCCCGATTTTGTGATAAACGCGGTTTTATGTATATCTTCAGGTCTCATAGCTATTTGATAGTAGCCAGACGTAAAGTCCAACGTAGTCATGTATCTCGTAGACGTAATCTTTCTAATAATTTCCTCTATTACCGGCAAAGGGTAAACCGGGAACTTAGTAATACTATTAAGCTTTCTGTAATCGATAGCAAAGCTCCAATCCCTTTTATCCGAAGGAGGGAAATCGTTCTTTTTCCTACATAGTACGACTGGACTCGCGTACTCACTATTTATGGGCGTTATTATCTGGTTCTGCAGCTTTTCCTGAATGTGTTCCTCAATAATTTCCTCTTTCTGTTTATCATACCGGTAGGGTTTAGTCCTACAGGGTTTATCGGCAGTTAGTTGTATATCATGCGTAACAATCTGACAGTTACCAGGCCGTTCTGAAAACAAGTTTGAAAAAGTACTCACCACTTGCTGGATGGCTTGGCTTTCATGGACACTCAAATGGCTAAGGTCTACCTGCGATTGTTTCACTGGCTCCACCACCCTCCGGTCCATCTCCAGCATGATCGAATTTTCCTGAAAATTTAGCTTGGCTTTTGCGGCTTTTAAGGACTCCATGCCTAAGATGACTGGACTCTGTAAATTTTTCACCACAAAAATTAATACTTTAAGGCTCTCCTCTTTTATCTGTATTTTTAATGATAATTTCCCGATACATTGACAGATTTTTCCTTGGGCCGCTATAATATGTGTGTTTTCATTTTTAAATAACCGCAACCTATTAAAATTCTTCCTAAAAAATTTATCACTCATAAAATTACCTTCTGCCCCTGTATCAATGATTGCTTCCACTGGTACATCGCCAACCAGGACTTGTATAATTGGTAATTGGGAATTCTTTACCACGACCGTGTTTAAGTATCTTCTTGAGGGTTTTTTTCGAAACTTCCGGGGTCTGGACCCTCGCTTTTACAGGCCCCTCTACTCGTTTAAAGCTTTCCTTTCAACTTCAGTCTTTTGGGTTCGCGGACGGTTGTTTTCAATTTTCCTTTTTGGGCCTTGACCTTAGAGGTTCGATGAGTTGGCTTGATAGCTCTTTCGCCCATAAGAGCGATTTGTGTTTCCAATCTGTTGATTTGAGAATTGCCTTCGGGGACCTTGAGAATACGATGCCCCTCTAGATTTTTCCGCTATTCTTCGGTTTTGGAACTTGACCACCAACTCGAAGCGTTCCTGCAAGGTGCTTGGATTTCGGATTTCGAAGTAATCTTGGACGGCAGGTAGCAATCTTGCTCAGATTTTTTTATCTCCGTGTCGGGTTTCTTTCCATACAGCATGTCCGTCAGCTTAACTTTTCGCAGAATAAAGTCCGTCAAATCTTCCATATTACGTTGATACAAACTATACATGGCTATTGGAAAGGGATGGACTCTGACCTAAGGTGAGCTATAGCTACCAAACAGAGTAACCCATCCCTTCCAAAATAAAAAAAAATCCACTATCCGCTAGCCAAAGCCAGGGACAGTATGGCAGAACCAAACGGCATTTATATAATCAAAAAGTAAAAAATTACATAGACAATAAGTGTAAAAGATACAATAGGATATATAAAACAAAATATTAAACAAAGTGATAAATATAATATGCAACTTCCACGACGATTGTTCAATAGCACAGTTATTACATATAAATTCTATATGCCCAATTGTGTACAGGTTCGTCTCCATAATCAGGATAAAAATGTTCTCACAGTCATCAAGTGTGCAGAGCACGCTACTGTTGATCTTATTAGGCATATAGTCCAAAAGTCGCTCGTCCAAAGACAAGCCTATATAAAACGTGTTGAGTTGTTGTGAAAGAAGTAAGCGTGATGTCAATAAAATTGCAAAGGAGGAATGCAATTATAAATTGTTTGATGTCCACACTCTCCTCCACAACTGTACCAAAGTTGGATGGCACGGCATTTCTAAACTGGAATTCCAGTCCACACATGAGGGGACAAAGTCTGTTTTGGTGATTGAGCCAGTAATACAGTGTTCAAAATGTAAATTGAAATTCTTTTCCCTTTAGTTCACTTCTTCACTCACCCAACCATCAGCAAAACGTGCAATTATACGGAGAGAATAAAACAACAACTTGTCAGAATGGATAATCAACGTATTTTGTGAGTTGTTACATAGTAAGCATGATGTCAATAAAATTGCAAAGGAGGAATGCAATTATAAATTGTTTGATGTCCACACTCTCCTCCACAACTGTACAAAGTTGGATGGCACGGCATTTCTAAACTGGAATACCAGGTCCACACATGAGGCGACAAAGTCTGTTTTGGTGATTGAGCCAGTAATACAGTGTTCAAAATGTAAATTGAAATTCTTTTCCCTTTAGTTCACTTCTTCACTCACCCAACCATCAGCAAAACGTGCAATTATACGGAGAGAATAAAACAACAACTTGTCAGAATGGATAATCAACGTATTTTGTGAGTTGTTACATAGTAAGCATGATGTCAATAAAATTGCAAAGGAGGAGTGCAATTATAAATTGTTTGATGTCTACACTCTCCTCCACAACTGTACAAAGTTGGATGGCACGGCATTTCTAAACTGGAATACCAGGTCCACACATGAGGCGACAAAGTCTGTTTTGGTGATTGAGCCAGTAATACAGTGTTCAAAATGTAAATTGAAATTCTTTTCCCTTTAGTTCACTTCTTTACTCACCCAACCATCAACAAAACGTGCAATTATACGTTATCACCACCATTGCTTAGAAAAACATGAGAAAAACATTCTGAATATGACATATAATATGATGCTGAATTGTATTAAAAGGTTACTAATACAAAACTTTAATAAAACGTATGGCAGAAGTGCACACGGTAAATGAAAATTCGAAGTAGAACTGATATTCATGTCTGTCAAGTCCACGTTTTCACCCGCGCAATCATCTCCGGCAAGACGTGCTTATATTCATTAACACTACCATAATTTAAAATTACAGGAGTAAAACTTACTAAGAATGTCACTTTAAATGTTGCTAAATCATGCTAGAGTACTATCTGTCGCGAAACTGAAAAAAAGCAAAGCTGAAGTACATCATGTGGAAGATTCATGTGGTACATCATGTGGAAGACTTCTAGCTTTGCTCGGTCTTTCACTATGGGGAAGATCTTTAATAATGATATTTTAAAATTTTCAAACGTATATGTTCCGAATTCTCCTAATAAAAATTTCCCTATACTCTTCCACCGTAGCGAGGCCTGTCCTCTTAGTGCAGACGTGGCAATGGAAACTTTTTGTCTTTCAGGCACAGGGTATAACCGGAAGTGATTTTCGAGGCCTTCTAAGAATATCGCCACCGAATTTTTTCGGTCGAAATTGACGTTTGGCTTGATAGATGCTCTCATCGTTTGGACCAGATATCCAAATCCGTCTAACTGGTTCGCCATTTCTTGCTGTTGGAGTTGTACAGGAGCCTCCATGCAGTTATCGGCCATCTAAGTTCGTAAGATGTACGGGCGCCAATATAGTGTTGCGTAGCCCCAACTTGTCAGCAACTATGGTAGTGACTGCTATGAACTGTAAATTACACAAACTCGTAAGAAAGTTTAAATCCCTGTTTATTCCACTTTAGAAATAACAGCTGCGTTCACTTGACGCTCACAAACTACGCCGACCCGGCGGTTTAACAAAAACAGAACTGTGAAACTAAAAATTAATGGCAGGATGAATAAACAACTAGATCACTACCTACGAGGCTCTAAAATCGTAACTAATGTAACCGCGTTCTAAAATACAGCTGAGATTCAGCAAGCTTACTGATTAAGAAGTTGAAAGATTCAACGAACTGCCGAGATAGGCACACAGGCCGAATCGCGCAGTTCTTAAATTTCTACCTAGCAACCTTCACGTTCACGATTCAAGAAGCACACATACAATCTCGTTTCCCTTCTATTTAAACTCAACTTACTTCTGCTAAAATTTGAATATACTGCGCGTCCTAACAATTTACATACTCTGGCATTGACAATTCTAGGGGAAAATAAAGGCTTGACAGGAAAAATAGCTTAAACTTAAAATAAATGTTAATTAAAATCAATATAAACCCTACATTCGCCGCTGCCAGAATTTGGTAAACTTGGAAGCAGGTCCTAGAAACGACCTGTGGTAAAGTTTCCATATTCTGACCTAAGACTCATGAGCTCCGTTTACATAAAACAAACTTTTGTCTAAAACAATTACAAGGGTTTCTGTAGATGATTAAAATAGCATATCTTCTTACAGGATCCTTTCTGGTATTTGGTCTTCATCAATCAATCTTTTTCTCTTCCTTCCAGCATCTGGAAGGAATAAGTATCAGTATATTCTAAATACATTATGATTTACACTTTCTTAACACTCGATAAAGTTCTCGTTTTCGATCATTTTCTTTTCCTTCATTAACTGCTTACATTCACATTCATTCAAATATTCAAACATGAATTTAACTTCAAACATGAACTTAACTAAATTAACTGGTTCTCCACCATGTGTGGTGTCAAACGGGAATCTTCGTGTTTTTGTATTACAACACTTCCCCTAACCACAATGATTTGTTAGAATTCAAACGACCAAATATGACACACCTTAATCCAACATACTGAAACTCAATGAACTATGTTTAACATTCTTAAAATTCAAGTGTAGGTGGAGAACCCTACAAAACACATTCATTCTAAATTCCCCCTCATTCATCTTTAGACATGCAGGCTTTCGCTCTAAAGCATGATTTTATCCACTGTTTAATACTTAGATTTGAACTCGTTTCTTTTGAGCATTTACGTTTAACATCTAACATTTTATGCTTCTAGACTAAATTCTACTTTTACGTAACTTTCAAGTATTTACCTATATTTACAAAATTCTAATATATATGATTTTTACAATTTACCATAAAATGAAAAGAGAAAATAAAAATTTACTTCACGCTTTCTTCGCCAAGCTTGCGGCACTGAAACTAAATTTCACATTAATACAAGAATACGAAGTTATTTTACTTTCGGCCAAATTTTGGCTTTAACATAACAGAACCAGTCTTTCGACCAACTCGAACTGCTTGCTCTTAGATTTTACACTTAAAGAAAATAATGCTTTTGCCTTAGCTAAATAAAGTAAAACAAAACTAAGTCTCAACCGAGACTAATTGACTTCCATCAAAATATAGAACTTCGTATTTACGCATAACATTTCAGAACAAAAGAAAAAAATTTATAGGAGATTTTAACTTATCTTTGACTTTTCGATGCTTGGAACTCCGACATCCTCTTCTCGCAAAATTGATCCCAGGTTACAGAGGTCATGGAAGTTAATCTCCGCTTTTGGTTTCTTCGAGTTTCTTCCATGGTGGCGTTCCTTTTTCGCCCTCTGTACGCCGGCCTCTTGGGGTGGTAGTCTTCGTGTTCCTGTCCTTTCCGTTTGGGCCCTGGACGGCTGGTCTTGGCGGCCTCCGGTCTGGATTCTTGCTTGAATTTTTTCTGCTGGTGCCAATATTTTCTTTCCTCTTGCTGTCTTTTTCTTCTCGTGAACGTCGGACTTGTTTGCTCCTGACTATCTGGCCCTGTAAGTGGTTTCCTCGACGCAGATTTTCGACTGTGGGAAGTTGTAAATGGTCTTCTCCTGTTTACCGAAGATTCTTTACGAGGCGGCGTTGATTCCCTGCACTTCTTGAATGCTGGAGTGTGACCATTTTCCTTCCTTCTTTTCAGGACCCTAGAATGACTTGTAGAAGGGCTAGGTTCCTCTTCAGTTCTCTGCTTCTTGGGTGGTGGAGCGGGTGGCGTTAATTCTGGAATTTCCACTTCTTTTGCGCTTGAGTCCTGCAAGAAACTTTTAAGGATTTCAAAATCATTTTGATTATAATATTTTTTCACCTGGTCCGGACTTGCTTTACAGATTTCCCCTCTCTCGTTCTTAAGGTACAATACGACTCCTTGATTTTCTGTATTACATAGGGGGCCTTCAAACTTTGGAGCCAATTTTGCAGTGAAATTATCTGGGTCACTTGATAAAGAAAATTTCCGCTTTAACACTTTATCCCCTACTCTAAAATCTGCTTCACGGCTTTTTCGATCATAGTAAAGTTTCTGTCTATTTCTTGCCTTATCCGAACTTTTAACCGCCTGATCAATAAGTTTCTTTATATCTTTTAGTTTAAATTCTTCTTCCCTTTTTTGCACAAAGAATAATTTATCTAGTGGCGTAATTAACTTCCGTCCTAAAAATAATTCTGCTGGAGTTTTCCCCGTAGTATCATGATTTGCTGTTCTTAAAGCATAAGCTAACTCATTTATGTAGCCATCCCAGCGCTTGTGATGTGTGCTAACATAACTTCGAATTATTTTTACAATATTTTTAAACTCTTTCTGCGATGTTTGCCTGTGGTCTATACGGAACTATTTTGATATGGCGTATGCCAAGTCCAGTGCAAATGTTTTCAAAAATTTGGCTAAAGAATTGTTTACCGTTATGGCTAATGACTTTTATCGGTGCACCGTATTTTAAAATGTACCTGTGTAAGAATGCAACTGTTTTGGCTGACGCGCGTTTAAGTGCAACAATTTCTGTCCACTTTGAAAAATGATCTACAATTACTAAAAGAAAATGATTTTTATTTAACTCACTCTGGGGAAAAGAAACAAGAAGATCTATGCCTAAAATTTCATTCGGAAATGTAGCGCGAATGCTATTCAAGTACCCGGCCGGGCTGTAATTAATATCATTTATTAACTGACATTGATTGCAGGACCTGACATACGCAGTTACTATTTTGTATAATTGCAGGAAATATACCGCCTCGTGTACCCTTTTTATAGTCTTTCTAACGCCTAAATGACCCGATTTTGGCGCGTCTTGTCATTCCTTCAAAATTCTCAATCGAAAAGAGGCTGGGATGATTGGTCTATACTCAAAATTTTCGTTTGTGTATTTCGTATAAAACAATAAATTATCTATTATTTCATAGTTTTCTACTCTACTTCTTATTGCGGCGACATCTGTATGTTCAAAGATTTCGGGGTCTTTTAAATAGGCATAAATACTTCCAAATTCAGGATCAACTTTTAATTCAGCTATAATTGTTTCTCTAGAATCTAAAATTTTAGAAGTCAACACAGCGTATTTGAGTTTATTCCCTTCATCGTCCAGTTTTATTCGGATAGTGCGTCAGCTACATTATTTTCTTTCCCTGGTTTATATTTAATTATTAGATTATAATCTTGAAGTTTTAAAGTCCATCTTGTTAACCTGGGCGTTAGATGTTTTCCCCGAGTAAAGTCTACCAACAGCCGCATGATCCAAAAAGACTGTTACTGGCGCTTTGCCGAAATAAACTCGAAATTTGTGTACAGCCATTGATACGGCTAATGTTTCTCTTTCTCTAGCTGTATAATTCCTTTGCGTAGAGTTGAAAGTTTTGCTAAAAAATGCCAAAGGATGACCATTTTCCACAGAACCGCACCTACGGCATAGTCCGACGCATCTGCTGCAATTTCCAGGTTTTCGTCCCCTTCCGGGAATTTCAAAACAGGGGCATTGATGAGTGCTTCTTTTAACCTTTCAAATACAGTATTTGCCTCTGCTGTCCACGTAAACTTACTTTTTTTTTCTTTTAATAGCTAACAACGGTTCAACAATGTTCGCGAAATCTTTTTTGAACGACCGATAATAACAACATAACCCAAGGAAAGAAGAAAGTTTCTTGGCAGTGTTGGGAGGTGGGAAATTCTTGATGGCTTTTATTTTTGAATCCTGAGTTTCTATACCCTTTTGCGAAATTTTATAACCCAGATATTTAAGTTCTTTAGTTGCGAACTTGCATTTTGATGCGTTAATTGTAAGACAGGCCTCTTTTAATAATTTAAAAACCTCTTGCAAGTCTTTAATGTGTTGTTCCAACGTACTACTCGTTATAATTATATCATCTAGATATATTAAAGTCGATTTTCATAGAACATGCTTTAGAACAATGTCCATAGCTCTCTGGAATGTTTACGGTGCCCCACACAACCCAAAGGGCATGCGTAAAAACGCATTAGTGCCCGATTTTGTGATAAACGCAGTTTTATGTATATCTTCAGGTCTCATAGCTATTTGATAGTAGCCAGACGTAAAGTCCAACGTAGTCATGTATCTCGTAGACGTAATCTTTCTAATAATTTCCTCTATTACCGGCAAAGGGTAAACCGGGAACTTAGTAATACTATTAAGCTTTCTGTAATCGATAGCAAAGCTCCAATCCCTTTTATCCGAAGGAGGGAAATCGTTCTTTTTCCTACATAGTACGACTGGACTCGCGTACTCACTATTTATGGGCGTTATTATCTGGTTCTGCAGCTTTTCCTGAATGTGTTCCTCAATAATTTCCTCTTTCTGTTTATCATACCGGTAGGGTTTAGTCCTACAGGATTTATCGGCAGTTAGTTGTATATCATGCGTAACAATCTGACAGTTACCAGGCCGTTCTGAAAACAAGTTTGAAAAAGTACTCACCACTTGCTGGATGGCTTGGCTTTCATGAACACTCAAATGGCTAAGGTCTACCTGCGATTGTTTCACTGGCTCCACCACCCTCCGGTCCATCTCCAGCATGATCGAATTTTCCTGAAAATTTAGCTTGGCTTTTGCGGCTTTTAAGGACTCCATGCCTAAGATGACTGGACTCTGTAAATTTTTCACCACAAAAATTAATACTTTAAGGCTCTCCTCTTTTATCTGTATTTTTAATGATAATTTCCCGATACATTGACAGATTTTTCCTTGGGCCGCTATAATATGTGTGTTTTCATTTTTAAATAACCGCAACCTATTAAAATTCTTCCTAAAAAATTTATCACTCATAAAATTACCTTCTGCCCCTGTATCAATGATTGCTTCCACTGGTACATCGCCAACCAGGACTTGTATAATTGGTAATTGGGAATTCTTTACCACGACCGTGTTTAAGTATCTTCTTGAGGGTTTTTTTCGAAACTTCCGGGGTCTGGACCCTCGCTTTTACAGGCCCCTCTACTCGTTTAAAGCTTTCCTTTCAACTTCAGTCTTTTGGGTTCGCGGACGGTTGTTTTCAATTTTCCTTTTTGGGCCTTGACCTTAGAGGTTCGATGAGTTGGCTTGATAGCTCTTTCCCCCATAAGAGCGATTTGTGTTTCCAATCTGTTGATTTGAGAATTGCCTTCGGGGACCTTGAGAATACGATGCCCCTCTAGATTTTTCCGCTATTCTTCGGTTTTGGAACTTGACCACCAACTCGAAGCGTTCCTGCAAGGTGCTTGGATTTCGGATTTCGAAGTAATCTTGGACGGCAGGTAGCAATCTTGCTCAGATTTTTTTATCTCCGTGTCGGGTTTCTTTCCATACAGCATGTCCGTCAGCTTAACTTTTCGCAGAATAAAGTCCGTCAAATCTTCCATATTACGTTGATACAAACTATACATGGCTATTGGAAAGGGATGGACTCTGACCTAAGGTGAGCTATAGCTACCAAACAGAGTAACCCATCCCTTCCAAAATAAAAAAAAATCCACTATCCGCTAGCCAAAGCCAGGGACAGTATGGCAGAACCAAACGGCATTTATTTAATCAAAAAGTAAAAAATTACATAGACAATAAGTGTAAAAGATACAATAGGATATATAAAACAAAATATTAAACAAAGTGATAAATATAATATGCAACTTCCACGACGATTGTTCAATAGCACAGTTATTACATATAAATTCTATATGCCCAATTGTGTACAGGTTCGTCTCCATAATCAGGATAAAAATGTTCTCACAGTCATCAAGTGTGCAGAGCACGCTACTGTTGATCTTATTAGGCATATAGTCCAAAAGTCGCTCGTCCAAAGACAAGTCTATATAAAACGTGTTGAGTTGTTGTGAAAGAAGTAAGCGTGATGTCAATAAAACTGCAAAGGAGGAATGCAATTATAAATTGTTTGATGTCCACACTCTCCTCCCCAACTGTACCAAAGTTGGATGGCACGGCATTTCTAAACTGGAATTCCAGTCCACACATGAGGGGACAAAGTCTGTTTTGGTGATTGAGCCAGTAATACAGTGTTCAAAATGTAAATTGAAATTCTTTTCCCTTTAGTTCACTTCTTCACTCACCCAACCATCAGCAAAACGTGCAATTATACGGAGAGAATAAAACAACAACTTGTCAGAATGGATAATCAACGTATTTTGTGAGTTGTTACATAGTAAGCATGATGTCAATAAAATTGCAAAGGAGGAGTGCAATTATAAATTGTTTGATGTCCACACTCTCCTCCACAACTGTACAAAGTTGGATGGCACGGCATTTCTAAACTGGAATACCAGGTCCACACATGAGGCGACAAAGTCTGTTTTGGTGATTGAGCCAGTAATACAGTGTTCAAAATGTAAATTGAAATTCTTTTCCCTTTAGTTCACTTCTTCACTCACCCAACCATCAGCAAAACGTGCAATTATACGGAGAGAATAAAACAACAACTTGTCAGAATGGATAATCAACGTATTTTGTGAGTTGTTACATAGTAAGCATGATGTCAATAAAATTGCAAAGGAGGAGTGCAATTATAAATTGTTTGATGTCCACACTCTCCTCCACAACTGTACAAAGTTGGATGGCACGGCATTTCTAAACTGGAATACCAGGTCCACACATGAGGCGACAAAGCCTGTTTTGGGTATTGAGCCAGTAATACAGTGTTCAAAATGTAAATTGAAATTCTTTTCCCTTTAGTTCACTTCTTTACTCACCCAACCATCAACAAAACGTGCAATTATACGTTATCACCACCATTGCTTAGAAAAACATGAGAAAAACATTCTGAATATGACATATAATATGATGCTGAATTGTATTAAAAGGTTACTAATACAAAACTTTAATAAAACGTATGGCAGAAGTGCACACGGTAAATGAAAATTCGAAGTAGAACTGATATTCATGTCTGTCAAGTCCACGTTTTCACCCGCGCAATCATCTCCGGCAAGACGTGCTTATATTCATTAACACTACCATAATTTAAAATTACAGGAGTAAAACTTACTAAGAATGTCACTTTAAATGTTGCTAAATCATGCTAGAGTACTATCTGTCGCGAAACTGAAAAAAAGCAAAGCTGAAGTACATCATGTGGAAGATTCATGTGGTACATCATGTGGAAGACTTCTAGCTTTGCTCGGTCTTTCACTATGGGGAAGATCTTTAATAATGATATTTTAAAATTTTCAAACGTATATGTTCCGAATTCTCCTAATAAAAATTTCCCTATACTCTTCCACCGTAGCGAGGCCTGTCCTCTTAGTGCAGACGTGGCAATGGAAACTTTTTGTCTTTCAGGCACAGGGTATAACCGGAAGTGATTTTCGAGGCCTTCTAAGAATATCGCCACCGAATTTTT
Source organism: Stegodyphus dumicola (assembly GCF_044657685.1). Lineage (NCBI taxonomy): Eukaryota > Metazoa > Arthropoda > Arachnida > Araneae > Eresidae > Stegodyphus > Stegodyphus dumicola. The sequence goes on along the minus strand of NC_140768.1, from coordinate 240,874,265 downwards.
TCGGTCGAAATTGACGTTTGGCTTGATAGATGCTCTCATCGTTTGGACCAGATATCCAAATCCGTCTAACTGGTTCGCCATTTCTTGCTGTTGGAGTTGTACAGGAGCCTCCATGCAGTTATCGGCCATCTAAGTTCGTAAGATGTTCGGGCGCCAATATAGTGTTGCGTAGCCCCAACTTGTCAGCAACTATGGTAGTGACTGCTATGAACTGTAAATTACACAAACTCGTAAGAAAGTTTAAATCCCTGTTTATTCCACTTTAGAAATAACAGCTGCGTTCACTTGACGCTCACAAACTACGCCGACCCGGCGGTTTAACAAAAACAGAACTGTGAAACTAAAAATTAATGGCAGGATGAATAAACAACTAGATCACTACCTACGAGGCTCTAAAATCGTAACTAATGTAACCGCGTTCTAAAATACAGCTGAGATTCAGCAAGCTTACTGATTAAGAAGTTGAAAGATTCAACGAACTGCCGAGATAGGCACACAGGCCGAATCGCGCAGTTCTTAAATTTCTACCTAGCAACCTTCACGTTCACGATTCAAGAAGCACACATACAATCTCGTTTCCCTTCTATTTAAACTCAACTTACTTCTGCTAAAATTTGAATATACTGCGCGTCCTAACAATTTACATACTCTGGCATTGACAATTCTAGGGGAAAATAAAGGCTTGACAGGAAAAATAGCTTAAACTTAAAATAAATGTTAATTAAAATCAATATAAACCCTACATTCGCCGCTGCCAGAATTTGGTAAACTTGGAAGCAGGTCCTAGAAACGACCTGTGGTAAAGTTTCCATATTCTGACCTAAGACTCATGAGCTCCGTTTACATAAAACAAACTTTTGTCTAAAACAATTACAAGGGTTTCTGTAGATGATTAAAATAGCATATCTTCTTACAGGATCCTTTCTGGTATTTGGTCTTCATCAATCAATCTTTTTCTCTTCCTTCCAGCATCTGGAAGGAATAAGTATCAGTATATTCTAAATACATTATGATTTACACTTTCTTAACACTCGATAAAGTTCTCGTTTTCGATCATTTTCTTTTCCTTCATTAACTGCTTACATTCACATTCATTCAAATATTCAAACATGAATTTAACTTCAAACATGAACTTAACTAAATTAACTGGTTCTCCACCATGTGTGGTGTCAAACGGGAATCTTCGTGTTTTTGTATTACAACACTTCCCCTAACCACAATGATTTGTTAGAATTCAAACGACCAAATATGACACACCTTAATCCAACATACTGAAACTCAATGAACTATGTTTAACATTCTTAAAATTCAAGTGTAGGTGGAGAACCCTACAAAACACATTCATTCTAAATTCCCCCTCATTCATCTTTAGACATGCAGGCTTTCGCTCTAAAGCATGATTTTATCCACTGTTTAATACTTAGATTTGGACTCGTTTCTTTTGAGCATTTACGTTTAACATCTAACATTTTATGCTTCTAGACTAAATTCTACTTTTACGTAACTTTCAAGTATTTACCTATATTTACAAAATTCTAATATATATGATTTTTACAATTTACCATAAAATGAAAAGAGAAAATAAAAATTTACTTCACGCTTTCTTCGCCAAGCTTGCGGCACTGAAACTAAATTTCACATTAATACAAGAATACGAAGTTATTTTACTTTCGGCCAAATTTTGGCTTTAACATAACAGAACCAGTCTTTCGACCAACTCGAACTGCTTGCTCTTAGATTTTACACTTAAAGAAAATAATGCTTTTGCCTTAGCTAAATAAAGTAAAACAAAACTAAGTCTCAACCGAGACTAATTGACTTCCATCAAAATATAGAACTTCGTATTTACGCATAACATTTCAGAACAAAAGAAAAAAATTTATAGGAGATTTTAACTTATCTTTGACTTTTCGATGCTTGGAACTCCGACATCCTCTTCTCGCAAAATTGATCCCAGGTTACAGAGGTCATGGATGTTAATCTCCGCTTTTGGTTTCTTCGAGTTTCTTCCATGGTGGCGTTCCTTTTTCGCCCTCTGTACGCCGGCCTCTTGGGGTGGTAGTCTTCGTGTTCCTGTCCTTTCCGTTTGGGCCCTGGACGGCTGGTCTTGGCGGCCTCCGGTCTGGATTCTTGCTTGAATTTTTTCTGCTGGTGCCAATATTTTCTTTCCTCTTGCTGTCTTTTTCTTCTCGTGAACGTCGGACTTGTTTGCTCCTGACTATCTGGCCCTGTAAGTGGTTTCCTCGACGCAGATTTTCGACTGTGGGAAGTTGTAAATGGTCTTCTCCTGTTTACCGAAGATTCTTTACGAGGCGGCGTTGATTCCCTGCACTTCTTGAATGCTGGAGTGTGACCATTTTCCTTCCTTCTTTTCAGGACCCTAGAATGACTTGTAGAAGGGCTAGGTTCCTCTTCAGTTCTCTGCTTCTTGGGTGGTGGAGCGGGTGGCGTTAATTCTGGAATTTCCACTTCTTTTGCGCTTGAGTCCTGCAAGAAACTTTTAAGGATTTCAAAATCATTTTGATTATAATATTTTTTCACCTGGTCCGGACTTGCTTTACAGATTTCCCCTCTCTCGTTCTTAAGGTACAATACGACTCCTTGATTTTCTGTATTACATAGGGGGCCTTCAAACTTTGGAGCCAATTTTGCAGTGAAATTATCTGGGTCACTTGATAAAGAAAATTTCCGCTTTAACACTTTATCCCCTACTCTAAAATCTGCTTCACGGCTTTTTCGATCATAGTAAAGTTTCTGTCTATTTCTTGCCTTATCCGAACTTTTAACCGCCTGATCAATAAGTTTCTTTATATCTTTTAGTTTAAATTCTTCTTCCCTTTTTTGCACAAAGAATAATTTATCTAGTGGCGTAATTAACTTCCGTCCTAAAAATAATTCTGCTGGAGTTTTCCCCGTAGTATCATGATTTGCTGTTCTTAAAGCATAAGCTAACTCATTTATGTAGCCATCCCAGCGCTTGTGATGTGTGCTAACATAACTTCGAATTATTTTTACAATATTTTTAAACTCTTTCTGCGATGTTTGCCTGTGGTCTATACGGAACTATTTTGATATGGCGTATGCCAAGTCCAGTGCAAATGTTTTCAAAAATTTGGCTAAAGAATTGTTTACCGTTATGGCTAATGACTTTTATCGGTGCACCGTATTTTAAAATGTACCTGTGTAAGAATGCAACTGTTTTGGCTGACGCGCGTTTAAGTGCAACAATTTCTGTCCACTTTGAAAAATGATCTACAATTACTAAAAGAAAATGATTTTTATTTAACTCACTCTGGGGAAAAGAAACAAGAAGATCTATGCCTAAAATTTCATTCGGAAATGTAGCGCGAATGCTATTTAAGTACCCGGCCGGGCTGTAATTAATATCATTTATTAACTGACATTGATTGCAGGACCTGACATACGCAGTTACTATTTTGTATAATTGCAGGAAATATACCGCCTCGTGTACCCTTTTTATAGTCTTTCTAACGCCTAAATGACCCGATTTTGGCGCGTCTTGTCATTCCTTCAAAATTCTCAATCGAAAAGAGGCTGGGATGATTGGTCTATACTCAAAATTTTCGTTTGTGTATTTCGTATAAAACAATAAATTATCTATTATTTCATAGTTTTCTACTCTACTTCTTATTGCGGCGACATCTGTATGTTCAAAGATTTCGGGGTCTTTTAAATAGGCATAAATACTTCCAAATTCAGGATCAACTTTTAATTCAGCTATAATTGTTTCTCTAGAATCTAAAATTTTAGAAGTCAACACAGCGTATTTGAGTTTATTCCCTTCATCGTCCAGTTTTATTCGGATAGTGCGTCAGCTACATTATTTTCTTTCCCTGGTTTATATTTAATTATTAGATTATAATCTTGAAGTTTTAAAGTCCATCTTGTTAACCTGGGCGTTAGATGTTTTCCCCGAGTAAAGTCTACCAACAGCCGCATGATCCAAAAAGACTGTTACTGGCGCTTTGCCGAAATAAACTCGAAATTTGTGTACAGCCATTGATACGGCTAATGTTTCTCTTTCTCTAGCTGTATAATTCCTTTGCGTAGAGTTGAAAGTTTTGCTAAAAAATGCCAAAGGATGACCATTTTCCACAGAACCGCACCTACGGCATAGTCCGACGCATCTGCTGCAATTTCCAGGTTTTCGTCCCCTTCCGGGAATTTCAAAACAGGGGCATTGATGAGTGCTTCTTTTAACCTTTCAAATACAGTATTTGCCTCTGCTGTCCACGTAAACTTACTTTTTTTTTCTTTTAATAGCTAACAACGGTTCAACAATGTTCGCGAAATCTTTTTTGAACGACCGATAATAAGAACATAACCCAAGGAAAGAAGAAAGTTTCTTGGCAGTGTTGGGAGGTGGGAAATTCTTGATGGCTTTTATTTTTGAATCCTGAGTTTCTATACCCTTTTGCGAAATTTTATAACCCAGATATTTAAGTTCTTTAGTTGCGAACTTGCATTTTGATGCGTTAATTGTAAGACAGGCCTCTTTTAATAATTTAAAAACCTCTTGCAAGTCTTTAATGTGTTGTTCCAACGTACTACTCGTTATAATTATATCATCTAGATATATTAAAGTCGATTTTCATAGAACATGCTTTAGAACAATGTCCATAGCTCTCTGGAATGTTTACGGTGCCCCACACAACCCAAAGGGCATGCGTAAAAACGCATTAGTGCCCGATTTTGTGATAAACGCGGTTTTATGTATATCTTCAGGTCTCATAGCTATTTGATAGTAGCCAGACGTAAAGTCCAACGTAGTCATGTATCTCGTAGACGTAATCTTTCTAATAATTTCCTCTATTACCGGCAAAGGGTAAACCGGGAACTTAGTAATACTATTAAGCTTTCTGTAATCGATAGCAAAGCTCCAATCCCTTTTATCCGAAGGAGGGAAATCGTTCTTTTTCCTACATAGTACGACTGGACTCGCGTACTCACTATTTATGGGCGTTATTATCTGGTTCTGCAGCTTTTCCTGAATGTGTTCCTCAATAATTTCCTCTTTCTGTTTATCATACCGGTAGGGTTTAGTCCTACAGGGTTTATCGGCAGTTAGTTGTATATCATGCGTAACAATCTGACAGTTACCAGGCCGTTCTGAAAACAAGTTTGAAAAAGTACTCACCACTTGCTGGATGGCTTGGCTTTCATGGACACTCAAATGGCTAAGGTCTACCTGCGATTGTTTCACTGGCTCCACCACCCTCCGGTCCATCTCCAGCATGATCGAATTTTCCTGAAAATTTAGCTTGGCTTTTGCGGCTTTTAAGGACTCCATGCCTAAGATGACTGGACTCTGTAAATTTTTCACCACAAAAATTAATACTTTAAGGCTCTCCTCTTTTATCTGTATTTTTAATGATAATTTCCCGATACATTGACAGATTTTTCCTTGGGCCGCTATAATATGTGTGTTTTCATTTTTAAATAACCGCAACCTATTAAAATTCTTCCTAAAAAATTTATCACTCATAAAATTACCTTCTGCCCCTGTATCAATGATTGCTTCCACTGGTACATCGCCAACCAGGACTTGTATAATTGGTAATTGGGAATTCTTTACCACGACCGTGTTTAAGTATCTTCTTGAGGGTTTTTTTCGAAACTTCCGGGGTCTGGACCCTCGCTTTTACAGGCCCCTCTACTCGTTTAAAGCTTTCCTTTCAACTTCAGTCTTTTGGGTTCGCGGACGGTTGTTTTCAATTTTCCTTTTTGGGCCTTGACCTTAGAGGTTCGATGAGTTGGCTTGATAGCTCTTTCCCCCATAAGAGCGATTTGTGTTTCCAATCTGTTGATTTGAGAATTGCCTTCGGGGACCTTGAGAATACGATGCCCCTCTAGATTTTTCCGCTATTCTTCGGTTTTGGAACTTGACCACCAACTCGAAGCGTTCCTGCAAGGTGCTTGGATTTCGGATTTCGAAGTAATCTTGGACGGCAGGTAGCAATCTTGCTCAGATTTTTTTATCTCCGTGTCGGGTTTCTTTCCATACAGCATGTCCGTCAGCTTAACTTTTCGCAGAATAAAGTCCGTCAAATCTTCCATATTACGTTGATACAAACTATACATGGCTATTGGAAAGGGATGGACTCTGACCTAAGGTGAGCTATAGCTACCAAACAGAGTAACCCATCCCTTCCAAAATAAAAAAAATCCACTATCCGCTAGCCAAAGCCAGGGACAGTATGGCAGAACCAAACGGCATTTATTTAATCAAAAAGTAAAAAATTACATAGACAATAAGTGTAAAAGATACAATAGGATATATAAAACAAAATATTAAACAAAGTGATAAATATAATATGCAACTTCCACGACGATTGTTCAATAGCACAGTTATTACATATAAATTCTATATGCCCAATTGTGTACAGGTTCGTCTCCATAATCAGGATAAAAATGTTCTCACAGTCATCAAGTGTGCAGAGCACGCTACTGTTGATCTTATTAGGCATATAGTCCAAAAGTCGCTCCTCCAAAGACAAGTCTATATAAAACGTGTTGAGTTGTTGTGAAAGAAGTAAGCGTGATGTCAATAAAATTGCAAAGGAGGAATGCAATTATAAATTGTTTGATGTCCACACTCTCCTCCACAACTGTACCAAAGTTGGATGGCACGGCATTTCTAAACTGGAATTCCAGTCCACACATCAGGGGACAAAGTCTGTTTTGGTGATTGAGCCAGTAATACAGTGTTCAAAATGTAAATTGAAATTCTTTTCCCTTTAGTTCACTTCTTCACTCACCCAACCATCAGCAAAACGTGCAATTATACGGAGAGAATAAAACAACAACTTGTCAGAATGGATAATCAACGTATTTTGTGAGTTGTTACATAGTAAGCATGATGTCAATAAAATTGCAAAGGAGGAGTGCAATTATAAATTGTTTGATGTCCACACTCTCCTCCACAACTGTACAAAGTTGGATGGCACGGCATTTCTAAACTGGAATACCAGGTCCACACATGAGGCGACAAAGTCTGTTTTGGTGATTGAGCCAGTAATACAGTGTTCAAAATGTAAATTGAAATTCTTTTCCCTTTAGTTCACTTCTTCACTCACCCAACCATCAGCAAAACGTGCAATTATACGGAGAGAATAAAACAACAACTTGTCAGAATGGATAATCAACGTATTTTGTGAGTTGTTACATAGTAAGCATGATGTCAATAAAATTGCAAAGGAGGAGTGCAATTATAAATTGTTTGATGTCCACACTCTCCTCCACAACTGTACAAAGTTGGATGGCACGGCATTTCTAAACTGGAATACCAGGTCCACACATGAGGCGACAAAGTCTGTTTTGGTGATTGAGCCAGTAATACAGTGTTCAAAATGTAAATTGAAATTCTTTTCCCTTTAGTTCTCTTCTTTACTCACCCAACCATCAACAAAACGTGCAATTATACGTTATCACCACCATTGCTTAGAAAAACATGAGAAAAACATTCTGAATATGACATATAATATGATGCTGAATTGTATTAAAAGGTTACTAATACAAAACTTTAATAAAACGTATGGCAGAAGTGCACACGGTAAATGAAAATTCGAAGTAGAACTGATATTCATGTCTGTCAAGTCCACGTTTTCACCCGCGCAATCATCTCCGGCAAGACGTGCTTATATTCATTAACACTACCATAATTTAAAATTACAGGAGTAAAACTTACTAAGAATGTCACTTTAAATGTTGCTAAATCATGCTAGAGTACTATCTGTCGCAAAACTGAGAAAAAGCAAAGCTGAAGTACATCATGTGGAAGATTCATGTGGTACATCATGTGGAAGACTTCTAGCTTTGCTCGGTCTTTCACTATGGGGAAGATCTTTAATAATGATATTTTAAAATTTTCAAACGTATATGTTCCGAATTCTCCTAATAAAAATTTCCCTATACTCTTCCACCGTAGCGAGGCCTGTCCTCTTAGTGCAGACGTGGCAATGGAAACTTTTTGTCTTTCAGGCACAGGGTATAACCGGAAGTGATTTTCGAGGCCTTCTAAGAATATCGCCACCGAATTTTTTCGGTCGAAATTGACGTTTGGCTTGATAGATGCTCTCATCGTTTGGACCAGATATCCAAATCCGTCTAACTGGTTCGCCATTTCTTGCTGTTGGAGTTGTACAGGAGCCTCCATGCAGTTATCGGCCATCTAAGTTCGTAAGATGTTCGGGCGCCAATATAGTGTTGCGTAGCCCCAACTTGTCAGCAACTATGGTAGTGACTGCTATGAACTGTAAATTACACAAACTCGTAAGAAAGTTTAAATCCCTGTTTATTCCACTTTAGAAATAACAGCTGCGTTCACTTGACGCTCACAAACTACGCCGACCCGGCGGTTTAACAAAAACAGAACTGTGAAACTAAAAATTAATGGCAGGATGAATAAACAACTAGATCACTACCTACGAGGCTCTAAAATCGTAACTAATGTAACCGCGTTCTAAAATACAGCTGAGATTCAGCAAGCTTACTGATTAAGAAGTTGAAAGATTCAACGAACTGCCGAGATAGGCACACAGGCCGAATCGCGCAGTTCTTAAATTTCTACCTAGCAACCTTCACGTTCACGATTCAAGAAGCACACATACAATCTCGTTTCCCTTCTATTTAAACTCAACTTACTTCTGCTAAAATTTGAATATACTGCGCGTCCTAACAATTTACATACTCTGGCATTGACAATTCTAGGGGAAAATAAAGGCTTGACAGGAAAAATAGCTTAAACTTAAAATAAATGTTAATTAAAATCAATATAAACCCTACATTCGCCGCTGCCAGAATTTGGTAAACTTGGAAGCAGGTCCTAGAAACGACCTGTGGTAAAGTTTCCATATTCTGACCTAAGACTCATGAGCTCCGTTTACATAAAACAAACTTTTGTCTAAAACAATTACAAGGGTTTCTGTAGATGATTAAAATAGCATATCTTCTTACAGGATCCTTTCTGGTATTTGGTCTTCATCAATCAATCTTTTTCTCTTCCTTCCAGCATCTGGAAGGAATAAGTATCAGTATATTCTAAATACATTATGATTTACACTTTCTTAACACTCGATAAAGTTCTCGTTTTCGATCATTTTCTTTTCCTTCATTAACTGCTTACATTCACATTCATTCAAATATTCAAACATGAATTTAACTTCAAACATGAACTTAACTAAATTAACTGGTTCTCCACCATGTGTGGTGTCAAACGGGAATCTTCGTGTTTTTGTATTACAACACTTCCCCTAACCACAATGATTTGTTAGAATTCAAACGACCAAATATGACACACCTTAATCCAACATACTGAAACTCAATGAACTATGTTTAACATTCTTAAAATTCAAGTGTAGGTGGAGAACCCTACAAAACACATTCATTCTAAATTCCCCCTCATTCATCTTTAGACATGCAGGCTTTCGCTCTAAAGCATGATTTTATCCACTGTTTAATACTTAGATTTGGACTCGTTTCTTTTGAGCATTTACGTTTAACATCTAACATTTTATGCTTCTAGACTAAATTCTACTTTTACGTAACTTTCAAGTATTTACCTATATTTACAAAATTCTAATATATATGATTTTTACAATTTACCATAAAATGAAAAGAGAAAATAAAAATTTACTTCACGCTTTCTTCGCCAAGCTTGCGGCACTGAAACTAAATTTCACATTAATACAAGAATACGAAGTTATTTTACTTTCGGCCAAATTTTGGCTTTAACATAACAGAACCAGTCTTTCGACCAACTCGAACTGCTTGCTCTTAGATTTTACACTTAAAGAAAATAATGCTTTTGCCTTAGCTAAATAAAGTAAAACAAAACTAAGTCTCAACCGAGACTAATTGACTTCCATCAAAATATAGAACTTCGTATTTACGCATAACATTTCAGAACAAAAGAAAAAAATTTATAGGAGATTTTAACTTATCTTTGACTTTTCGATGCTTGGAACTCCGACATCCTCTTCTCGCAAAATTGATCCCAGGTTACAGAGGTCATGGATGTTAATCTCCGCTTTTGGTTTCTTCGAGTTTCTTCCATGGTGGCGTTCCTTTTTCGCCCTCTGTACGCCGGCCTCTTGGGGTGGTAGTCTTCGTGTTCCTGTCCTTTCCGTTTGGGCCCTGGACGGCTGGTCTTGGCGGCCTCCGGTCTGGATTCTTGCTTGAATTTTTTCTGCTGGTGCCAATATTTTCTTTCCTCTTGCTGTCTTTTTCTTCTCGTGAACGTCGGACTTGTTTGCTCCTGACTATCTGGCCCTGTAAGTGGTTTCCTCGACGCAGATTTTCGACTGTGGGAAGTTGTAAATGGTCTTCTCCTGTTTACCGAAGATTCTTTACGAGGCGGCGTTGATTCCCTGCACTTCTTGAATGCTGGAGTGTGACCATTTTCCTTCCTTCTTTTCAGGACCCTAGAATGACTTGTAGAAGGGCTAGGTTCCTCTTCAGTTCTCTGCTTCTTGGGTGGTGGAGCGGGTGGCGTTAATTCTGGAATTTCCACTTCTTTTGCGCTTGAGTCCTGCAAGAAACTTTTAAGGATTTCAAAATCATTTTGATTATAATATTTTTTCACCTGGTCCGGACTTGCTTTACAGATTTCCCCTCTCTCGTTCTTAAGGTACAATACGACTCCTTGATTTTCTGTATTACATAGGGGGCCTTCAAACTTTGGAGCCAATTTTGCAGTGAAATTATCTGGGTCACTTGATAAAGAAAATTTCCGCTTTAACACTTTATCCCCTACTCTAAAATCTGCTTCACGGCTTTTTCGATCATAGTAAAGTTTCTGTCTATTTCTTGCCTTATCCGAACTTTTAACCGCCTGATCAATAAGTTTCTTTATATCTTTTAGTTTAAATTCTTCTTCCCTTTTTTGCACAAAGAATAATTTATCTAGTGGCGTAATTAACTTCCGTCCTAAAAATAATTCTGCTGGAGTTTTCCCCGTAGTATCATGATTTGCTGTTCTTAAAGCATAAGCTAACTCATTTATGTAGCCATCCCAGCGCTTGTGATGTGTGCTAACATAACTTCGAATTATTTTTACAATATTTTTAAACTCTTTCTGCGATGTTTGCCTGTGGTCTATACGGAACTATTTTGATATGGCGTATGCCAAGTCCAGTGCAAATGTTTTCAAAAATTTGGCTAAAGAATTGTTTACCGTTATGGCTAATGACTTTTATCGGTGCACCGTATTTTAAAATGTACCTGTGTAAGAATGCAACTGTTTTGGCTGACGCGCGTTTAAGTGCAACAATTTCTGTCCACTTTGAAAAATGATCTACAATTACTAAAAGAAAATGATTTTTATTTAACTCACTCTGGGGAAAAGAAACAAGAAGATCTATGCCTAAAATTTCATTCGGAAATGTAGCGCGAATGCTATTTAAGTACCCGGCCGGGCTGTAATTAATATCATTTATTAACTGACATTGATTGCAGGACCTGACATACGCAGTTACTATTTTGTATAATTGCAGGAAATATACCGCCTCGTGTACCCTTTTTATAGTCTTTCTAACGCCTAAATGACCCGATTTTGGCGCGTCTTGTCATTCCTTCAAAATTCTCAATCGAAAAGAGGCTGGGATGATTGGTCTATACTCAAAATTTTCGTTTGTGTATTTCGTATAAAACAATAAATTATCTATTATTTCATAGTTTTCTACTCTACTTCTTATTGCGGCGACATCTGTATGTTCAAAGATTTCGGGGTCTTTTAAATAGGCATAAATACTTCCAAATTCAGGATCAACTTTTAATTCAGCTATAATTGTTTCTCTAGAATCTAAAATTTTAGAAGTCAACACAGCGTATTTGAGTTTATTCCCTTCATCGTCCAGTTTTATTCGGATAGTGCGTCAGCTACATTATTTTCTTTCCCTGGTTTATATTTAATTATTAGATTATAATCTTGAAGTTTTAAAGTCCATCTTGTTAACCTGGGCGTTAGATGTTTTCCCCGAGTAAAGTCTACCAACAGCCGCATGATCCAAAAAGACTGTTACTGGCGCTTTGCCGAAATAAACTCGAAATTTGTGTACAGCCATTGATACGGCTAATGTTTCTCTTTCTCTAGCTGTATAATTCCTTTGCGTAGAGTTGAAAGTTTTGCTAAAAAATGCCAAAGGATGACCATTTTCCACAGAACCGCACCTACGGCATAGTCCGACGCATCTGCTGCAATTTCCAGGTTTTCGTCCCCTTCCGGGAATTTCAAAACAGGGGCATTGATGAGTGCTTCTTTTAACCTTTCAAATACAGTATTTGCCTCTGCTGTCCACGTAAACTTACTTTTTTTTTCTTTTAATAGCTAACAACGGTTCAACAATGTTCGCGAAATCTTTTTTGAACGACCGATAATAAGAACATAACCCAAGGAAAGAAGAAAGTTTCTTGGCAGTGTTGGGAGGTGGGAAATTCTTGATGGCTTTTATTTTTGAATCCTGAGTTTCTATACCCTTTTGCGAAATTTTATAACCCAGATATTTAAGTTCTTTAGTTGCGAACTTGCATTTTGATGCGTTAATTGTAAGACAGGCCTCTTTTAATAATTTAAAAACCTCTTGCAAGTCTTTAATGTGTTGTTCCAACGTACTACTCGTTATAATTATATCATCTAGATATATTAAAGTCGATTTTCATAGAACATGCTTTAGAACAATGTCCATAGCTCTCTGGAATGTTTACGGTGCCCCACACAACCCAAAGGGCATGCGTAAAAACGCATTAGTGCCCGATTTTGTGATAAACGCGGTTTTATGTATATCTTCAGGTCTCATAGCTATTTGATAGTAGCCAGACGTAAAGTCCAACGTAGTCATGTATCTCGTAGACGTAATCTTTCTAATAATTTCCTCTATTACCGGCAAAGGGTAAACCGGGAACTTAGTAATACTATTAAGCTTTCTGTAATCGATAGCAAAGCTCCAATCCCTTTTATCCGAAGGAGGGAAATCGTTCTTTTTCCTACATAGTACGACTGGACTCGCGTACTCACTATTTATGGGCGTTATTATCTGGTTCTGCAGCTTTTCCTGAATGTGTTCCTCAATAATTTCCTCTTTCTGTTTATCATACCGGTAGGGTTTAGTCCTACAGGGTTTATCGGCAGTTAGTTGTATATCATGCGTAACAATCTGACAGTTACCAGGCCGTTCTGAAAACAAGTTTGAAAAAGTACTCACCACTTGCTGGATGGCTTGGCTTTCATGGACACTCAAATGGCTAAGGTCTACCTGCGATTGTTTCACTGGCTCCACCACCCTCCGGTCCATCTCCAGCATGATCGAATTTTCCTGAAAATTTAGCTTGGCTTTTGCGGCTTTTAAGGACTCCATGCCTAAGATGACTGGACTCTGTAAATTTTTCACCACAAAAATTAATACTTTAAGGCTCTCCTCTTTTATCTGTATTTTTAATGATAATTTCCCGATACATTGACAGATTTTTCCTTGGGCCGCTATAATATGTGTGTTTTCATTTTTAAATAACCGCAACCTATTAAAATTCTTCCTAAAAAATTTATCACTCATAAAATTACCTTCTGCCCCTGTATCAATGATTGCTTCCACTGGTACATCGCCAACCAGGACTTGTATAATTGGTAATTGGGAATTCTTTACCACGACCGTGTTTAAGTATCTTCTTGAGGGTTTTTTTCGAAACTTCCGGGGTCTGGACCCTCGCTTTTACAGGCCCCTCTACTCGTTTAAAGCTTTCCTTTCAACTTCAGTCTTTTGGGTTCGCGGACGGTTGTTTTCAATTTTCCTTTTTGGGCCTTGACCTTAGAGGTTCGATGAGTTGGCTTGATAGCTCTTTCCCCCATAAGAGCGATTTGTGTTTCCAATCTGTTGATTTGAGAATTGCCTTCGGGGACCTTGAGAATACGATGCCCCTCTAGATTTTTCCGCTATTCTTCGGTTTTGGAACTTGACCACCAACTCGAAGCGTTCCTGCAAGGTGCTTGGATTTCGGATTTCGAAGTAATCTTGGACGGCAGGTAGCAATCTTGCTCAGATTTTTTTATCTCCGTGTCGGGTTTCTTTCCATACAGCATGTCCGTCAGCTTAACTTTTCGCAGAATAAAGTCCGTCAAATCTTCCATATTACGTTGATACAAACTATACATGGCTATTGGAAAGGGATGGACTCTGACCTAAGGTGAGCTATAGCTACCAAACAGAGTAACCCATCCCTTCCAAAATAAAAAAAATCCACTATCCGCTAGCCAAAGCCAGGGACAGTATGGCAGAACCAAACGGCATTTATTTAATCAAAAAGTAAAAAATTACATAGACAATAAGTGTAAAAGATACAATAGGATATATAAAACAAAATATTAAACAAAGTGATAAATATAATATGCAACTTCCACGACGATTGTTCAATAGCACAGTTATTACATATAAATTCTATATGCCCAATTGTGTACAGGTTCGTCTCCATAATCAGGATAAAAATGTTCTCACAGTCATCAAGTGTGCAGAGCACGCTACTGTTGATCTTATTAGGCATATAGTCCAAAAGTCGCTCCTCCAAAGACAAGTCTATATAAAACGTGTTGAGTTGTTGTGAAAGAAGTAAGCGTGATGTCAATAAAATTGCAAAGGAGGAATGCAATTATAAATTGTTTGATGTCCACACTCTCCTCCACAACTGTACCAAAGTTGGATGGCACGGCATTTCTAAACTGGAATTCCAGTCCACACATCAGGGGACAAAGTCTGTTTTGGTGATTGAGCCAGTAATACAGTGTTCAAAATGTAAATTGAAATTCTTTTCCCTTTAGTTCACTTCTTCACTCACCCAACCATCAGCAAAACGTGCAATTATACGGAGAGAATAAAACAACAACTTGTCAGAATGGATAATCAACGTATTTTGTGAGTTGTTACATAGTAAGCATGATGTCAATAAAATTGCAAAGGAGGAGTGCAATTATAAATTGTTTGATGTCCACACTCTCCTCCACAACTGTACAAAGTTGGATGGCACGGCATTTCTAAACTGGAATACCAGGTCCACACATGAGGCGACAAAGTCTGTTTTGGTGATTGAGCCAGTAATACAGTGTTCAAAATGTAAATTGAAATTCTTTTCCCTTTAGTTCACTTCTTCACTCACCCAACCATCAGCAAAACGTGCAATTATACGGAGAGAATAAAACAACAACTTGTCAGAATGGATAATCAACGTATTTTGTGAGTTGTTACATAGTAAGCATGATGTCAATAAAATTGCAAAGGAGGAGTGCAATTATAAATTGTTTGATGTCCACACTCTCCTCCACAACTGTACAAAGTTGGATGGCACGGCATTTCTAAACTGGAATACCAGGTCCACACATGAGGCGACAAAGTCTGTTTTGGTGATTGAGCCAGTAATACAGTGTTCAAAATGTAAATTGAAATTCTTTTCCCTTTAGTTCACTTCTTTACTCACCCAACCATCAACAAAACGTGCAATTATACGTTATCACCACCATTGCTTAGAAAAACATGAGAAAAACATTCTGAATATGACATATAATATGATGCTGAATTGTATTAAAAGGTTACTAATACAAAACTTTAATAAAACGTATGGCAGAAGTGCACACGGTAAATGAAAATTCGAAGTAGAACTGATATTCATGTCTGTCAAGTCCACGTTTTCACCCGCGCAATCATCTCCGGCAAGACGTGCTTATATTCATTAACACTACCATAATTTAAAATTACAGGAGTAAAACTTACTAAGAATGTCACTTTAAATGTTGCTAAATCATGCTAGAGTACTATCTGTCGCAAAACTGAGAAAAAGCAAAGCTGAAGTACATCATGTGGAAGATTCATGTGGTACATCATGTGGAAGACTTCTAGCTTTGCTCGGTCTTTCACTATGGGGAAGATCTTTAATAATGATATTTTAAAATTTTCAAACGTATATGTTCCGAATTCTCCTAATAAAAATTTCCCTATACTCTTCCACCGTAGCGAGGCCTGTCCTCTTAGTGCAGACGTGGCAATGGAAACTTTTTGTCTTTCAGGCACAGGGTATAACCGGAAGTGATTTTCGAGGCCTTCTAAGAATATCGCCACCGAATTTTTTCGGTCGAAATTGACGTTTGGCTTGATAGATGCTCTCATCGTTTGGACCAGATATCCAAATCCGTCTAACTGGTTCGCCATTTCTTGCTGTTGGAGTTGTACAGGAGCCTCCATGCAGTTATCGGCCATCTAAGTTCGTAAGATGTTCGGGCGCCAATATAGTGTTGCGTAGCCCCAACTTGTCAGCAACTATGGTAGTGACTGCTATGAACTGTAAATTACACAAACTCGTAAGAAAGTTTAAATCCCTGTTTATTCCACTTTAGAAATAACAGCTGCGTTCACTTGACGCTCACAAACTACGCCGACCCGGCGGTTTAACAAAAACAGAACTGTGAAACTAAAAATTAATGGCAGGATGAATAAACAACTAGATCACTACCTACGAGGCTCTAAAATCGTAACTAATGTAACCGCGTTCTAAAATACAGCTGAGATTCAGCAAGCTTACTGATTAAGAAGTTGAAAGATTCAACGAACTGCCGAGATAGGCACACAGGCCGAATCGCGCAGTTCTTAAATTTCTACCTAGCAACCTTCACGTTCACGATTCAAGAAGCACACATACAATCTCGTTTCCCTTCTATTTAAACTCAACTTACTTCTGCTAAAATTTGAATATACTGCGCGTCCTAACAATTTACATACTCTGGCATTGACAATTCTAGGGGAAAATAAAGGCTTGACAGGAAAAATAGCTTAAACTTAAAATAAATGTTAATTAAAATCAATATAAACCCTACATTCGCCGCTGCCAGAATTTGGTAAACTTGGAAGCAGGTCCTAGAAACGACCTGTGGTAAAGTTTCCATATTCTGACCTAAGACTCATGAGCTCCGTTTACATAAAACAAACTTTTGTCTAAAACAATTACAAGGGTTTCTGTAGATGATTAAAATAGCATATCTTCTTACAGGATCCTTTCTGGTATTTGGTCTTCATCAATCAATCTTTTTCTCTTCCTTCCAGCATCTGGAAGGAATAAGTATCAGTATATTCTAAATACATTATGATTTACACTTTCTTAACACTCGATAAAGTTCTCGTTTTCGATCATTTTCTTTTCCTTCATTAACTGCTTACATTCACATTCATTCAAATATTCAAACATGAATTTAACTTCAAACATGAACTTAACTAAATTAACTGGTTCTCCACCATGTGTGGTGTCAAACGGGAATCTTCGTGTTTTTGTATTACAACACTTCCCCTAACCACAATGATTTGTTAGAATTCAAACGACCAAATATGACACACCTTAATCCAACATACTGAAACTCAATGAACTATGTTTAACATTCTTAAAATTCAAGTGTAGGTGGAGAACCCTACAAAACACATTCATTCTAAATTCCCCCTCATTCATCTTTAGACATGCAGGCTTTCGCTCTAAAGCATGATTTTATCCACTGTTTAATACTTAGATTTGAACTCGTTTCTTTTGAGCATTTACGTTTAACATCTAACATTTTATGCTTCTAGACTAAATTCTACTTTTACGTAACTTTCAAGTATTTACCTATATTTACAAAATTCTAATATATATGATTTTTACAATTTACCATAAAATGAAAAGAGAAAATAAAAATTTACTTCACGCTTTCTTCGCCAAGCTTGCGGCACTGAAACTAAATTTCACATTAATACAAGAATACGAAGTTATTTTACTTTCGGCCAAATTTTGGCTTTAACATAACAGAACCAGTCTTTCGACCAACTCGAACTGCTTGCTCTTAGATTTTACACTTAAAGAAAATAATGCTTTTGCCTTAGCTAAATAAAGTAAAACAAAACTAAGTCTCAACCGAGACTAATTGACTTCCATCAAAATATAGAACTTCGTATTTACGCATAACATTTCAGAACAAAAGAAAAAAATTTATAGGAGATTTTAACTTATCTTTGACTTTTCGATGCTTGGAACTCCGACATCCTCTTCTCGCAAAATTGATCCCAGGTTACAGAGGTCATGGAAGTTAATCTCCGCTTTTGGTTTCTTCGAGTTTCTTCCATGGTGGCGTTCCTTTTTCGCCCTCTGTACGCCGGCCTCTTGGGGTGGTAGTCTTCGTGTTCCTGTCCTTTCCGTTTGGGCCCTGGACGGCTGGTCTTGGCGGCCTCCGGTCTGGATTCTTGCTTGAATTTTTTCTGCTGGTGCCAATATTTTCTTTCCTCTTGCTGTCTTTTTCTTCTCGTGAACGTCGGACTTGTTTGCTCCTGACTATCTGGCCCTGTAAGTGGTTTCCTCGACGCAGATTTTCGACTGTGGGAAGTTGTAAATGGTCTTCTCCTGTTTACCGAAGATTCTTTACGAGGCGGCGTTGATTCCCTGCACTTCTTGAATGCTGGAGTGTGACCATTTTCCTTCCTTCTTTTCAGGACCCTAGAATGACTTGTAGAAGGGCTAGGTTCCTCTTCAGTTCTCTGCTTCTTGGGTGGTGGAGCGGGTGGCGTTAATTCTGGAATTTCCACTTCTTTTGCGCTTGAGTCCTGCAAGAAACTTTTAAGGATTTCAAAATCATTTTGATTATAATATTTTTTCACCTGGTCCGGACTTGCTTTACAGATTTCCCCTCTCTCGTTCTTAAGGTACAATACGACTCCTTGATTTTCTGTATTACATAGGGGGCCTTCAAACTTTGGAGCCAATTTTGCAGTGAAATTATCTGGGTCACTTGATAAAGAAAATTTCCGCTTTAACACTTTATCCCCTACTCTAAAATCTGCTTCACGGCTTTTTCGATCATAGTAAAGTTTCTGTCTATTTCTTGCCTTATCCGAACTTTTAACCGCCTGATCAATAAGTTTCTTTATATCTTTTAGTTTAAATTCTTCTTCCCTTTTTTGCACAAAGAATAATTTATCTAGTGGCGTAATTAACTTCCGTCCTAAAAATAATTCTGCTGGAGTTTTCCCCGTAGTATCATGATTTGCTGTTCTTAAAGCATAAGCTAACTCATTTATGTAGCCATCCCAGCGCTTGTGATGTGTGCTAACATAACTTCGAATTATTTTTACAATATTTTTAAACTCTTTCTGCGATGTTTGCCTGTGGTCTATACGGAACTATTTTGATATGGCGTATGCCAAGTCCAGTGCAAATGTTTTCAAAAATTTGGCTAAAGAATTGTTTACCGTTATGGCTAATGACTTTTATCGGTGCACCGTATTTTAAAATGTACCTGTGTAAGAATGCAACTGTTTTGGCTGACGCGCGTTTAAGTGCAACAATTTCTGTCCACTTTGAAAAATGATCTACAATTACTAAAAGAAAATGATTTTTATTTAACTCACTCTGGGGAAAAGAAACAAGAAGATCTATGCCTAAAATTTCATTCGGAAATGTAGCGCGAATGCTATTTAAGTACCCGGCCGGGCTGTAATTAATATCATTTATTAACTGACATTGATTGCAGGACCTGACATACGCAGTTACTATTTTGTATAATTGCAGGAAATATACCGCCTCGTGTACCCTTTTTATAGTCTTTCTAACGCCTAAATGACCCGATTTTGGCGCGTCTTGTCATTCCTTCAAAATTCTCAATCGAAAAGAGGCTGGGATGATTGGTCTATACTCAAAATTTTCGTTTGTGTATTTCGTATAAAACAATAAATTATCTATTATTTCATAGTTTTCTACTCTACTTCTTATTGCGGCGACATCTGTATGTTCAAAGATTTCGGGGTCTTTTAAATAGGCATAAATACTTCCAAATTCAGGATCAACTTTTAATTCAGCTATAATTGTTTCTCTAGAATCTAAAATTTTAGAAGTCAACACAGCGTATTTGAGTTTATTCCCTTCATCGTCCAGTTTTATTCGGATAGTGCGTCAGCTACATTATTTTCTTTCCCTGGTTTATATTTAATTATTAGATTATAATCTTGAAGTTTTAAAGTCCATCTTGTTAACCTGGGCGTTAGATGTTTTCCCCGAGTAAAGTCTACCAACAGCCGCATGATCCAAAAAGACTGTTACTGGCGCTTTGCCGAAATAAACTCGAAATTTGTGTACAGCCATTGATACGGCTAATGTTTCTCTTTCTCTAGCTGTATAATTCCTTTGCGTAGAGTTGAAAGTTTTGCTAAAAAATGCCAAAGGATGACCATTTTCCACAGAACCGCACCTACGGCATAGTCCGACGCATCTGCTGCAATTTCCAGGTTTTCGTCCCCTTCCGGGAATTTCAAAACAGGGGCATTGATGAGTGCTTCTTTTAACCTTTCAAATACAGTATTTGCCTCTGCTGTCCACGTAAACTTACTTTTTTTTTCTTTTAATAGCTAACAACGGTTCAACAATGTTCGCGAAATCTTTTTTGAACGACCGATAATAAGAACATAACCCAAGGAAAGAAGAAAGTTTCTTGGCAGTGTTGGGAGGTGGGAAATTCTTGATGGCTTTTATTTTTGAATCCTGAGTTTCTATACCCTTTTGCGAAATTTTATAACCCAGATATTTAAGTTCTTTAGTTGCGAACTTGCATTTTGATGCGTTAATTGTAAGACAGGCCTCTTTTAATAATTTAAAAACCTCTTGCAAGTCTTTAATGTGTTGTTCCAACGTACTACTCGTTATAATTATATCATCTAGATATATTAAAGTCGATTTTCATAGAACATGCTTTAGAACAATGTCCATAGCTCTCTGGAATGTTTACGGTGCCCCACACAACCCAAAGGGCATGCGTAAAAACGCATTAGTGCCCGATTTTGTGATAAACGCGGTTTTATGTATATCTTCAGGTCTCATAGCTATTTGATAGTAGCCAGACGTAAAGTCCAACGTAGTCATGTATCTCGTAGACGTAATCTTTCTAATAATTTCCTCTATTACCGGCAAAGGGTAAACCGGGAACTTAGTAATACTATTAAGCTTTCTGTAATCGATAGCAAAGCTCCAATCCCTTTTATCCGAAGGAGGGAAATCGTTCTTTTTCCTACATAGTACGACTGGACTCGCGTACTCACTATTTATGGGCGTTATTATCTGGTTCTGCAGCTTTTCCTGAATGTGTTCCTCAATAATTTCCTCTTTCTGTTTATCATACCGGTAGGGTTTAGTCCTACAGGGTTTATCGGCAGTTAGTTGTATATCATGCGTAACAATCTGACAGTTACCAGGCCGTTCTGAAAACAAGTTTGAAAAAGTACTCACCACTTGCTGGATGGCTTGGCTTTCATGGACACTCAAATGGCTAAGGTCTACCTGCGATTGTTTCACTGGCTCCACCACCCTCCGGTCCATCTCCAGCATGATCGAATTTTCCTGAAAATTTAGCTTGGCTTTTGCGGCTTTTAAGGACTCCATGCCTAAGATGACTGGACTCTGTAAATTTTTCACCACAAAAATTAATACTTTAAGGCTCTCCTCTTTTATCTGTATTTTTAATGATAATTTCCCGATACATTGACAGATTTTTCCTTGGGCCGCTATAATATGTGTGTTTTCATTTTTAAATAACCGCAACCTATTAAAATTCTTCCTAAAAAATTTATCACTCATAAAATTACCTTCTGCCCCTGTATCAATGATTGCTTCCACTGGTACATCGCCAACCAGGACTTGTATAATTGGTAATTGGGAATTCTTTACCACGACCGTGTTTAAGTATCTTCTTGAGGGTTTTTTTCGAAACTTCCGGGGTCTGGACCCTCGCTTTTACAGGCCCCTCTACTCGTTTAAAGCTTTCCTTTCAACTTCAGTCTTTTGGGTTCGCGGACGGTTGTTTTCAATTTTCCTTTTTGGGCCTTGACCTTAGAGGTTCGATGAGTTGGCTTGATAGCTCTTTCGCCCATAAGAGCGATTTGTGTTTCCAATCTGTTGATTTGAGAATTGCCTTCGGGGACCTTGAGAATACGATGCCCCTCTAGATTTTTCCGCTATTCTTCGGTTTTGGAACTTGACCACCAACTCGAAGCGTTCCTGCAAGGTGCTTGGATTTCGGATTTCGAAGTAATCTTGGACGGCAGGTAGCAATCTTGCTCAGATTTTTTTATCTCCGTGTCGGGTTTCTTTCCATACAGCATGTCCGTCAGCTTAACTTTTCGCAGAATAAAGTCCGTCAAATCTTCCATATTACGTTGATACAAACTATACATGGCTATTGGAAAGGGATGGACTCTGACCTAAGGTGAGCTATAGCTACCAAACAGAGTAACCCATCCCTTCCAAAATAAAAAAAATCCACTATCCGCTAGCCAAAGCCAGGGACAGTATGGCAGAACCAAACGGCATTTATTTAATCAAAAAGTAAAAAATTACATAGACAATAAGTGTAAAAGATACAATAGGATATATAAAACAAAATATTAAACAAAGTGATAAATATAATATGCAACTTCCACGACGATTGTTCAATAGCACAGTTATTACATATAAATTCTATATGCCCAATTGTGTACAGGTTCGTCTCCATAATCAGGATAAAAATGTTCTCACAGTCATCAAGTGTGCAGAGCACGCTACTGTTGATCTTATTAGGCATATAGTCCAAAAGTCGCTCCTCCAAAGACAAGTCTATATAAAACGTGTTGAGTTGTTGTGAAAGAAGTAAGCGTGATGTCAATAAAATTGCAAAGGAGGAATGCAATTATAAATTGTTTGATGTCCACACTCTCCTCCACAACTGTACCAAAGTTGGATGGCACGGCATTTCTAAACTGGAATTCCAGTCCACACATCAGGGGACAAAGTCTGTTTTGGTGATTGAGCCAGTAATACAGTGTTCAAAATGTAAATTGAAATTCTTTTCCCTTTAGTTCACTTCTTCACTCACCCAACCATCAGCAAAACGTGCAATTATACGGAGAGAATAAAACAACAACTTGTCAGAATGGATAATCAACGTATTTTGTGAGTTGTTACATAGTAAGCATGATGTCAATAAAATTGCAAAGGAGGAGTGCAATTATAAATTGTTTGATGTCCACACTCTCCTCCACAACTGTACAAAGTTGGATGGCACGGCATTTCTAAACTGGAATACCAGGTCCACACATGAGGCGACAAAGTCTGTTTTGGTGATTGAGCCAGTAATACAGTGTTCAAAATGTAAATTGAAATTCTTTTCCCTTTAGTTCACTTCTTCACTCACCCAACCATCAGCAAAACGTGCAATTATACGGAGAGAATAAAACAACAACTTGTCAGAATGGATAATCAACGTATTTTGTGAGTTGTTACATAGTAAGCATGATGTCAATAAAATTGCAAAGGAGGAGTGCAATTATAAATTGTTTGATGTCCACACTCTCCTCCACAACTGTACAAAGTTGGATGGCACGGCATTTCTAAACTGGAATACCAGGTCCACACATGAGGCGACAAAGTCTGTTTTGGTGATTGAGCCAGTAATACAGTGTTCAAAATGTAAATTGAAATTCTTTTCCCTTTAGTTCACTTCTTTACTCACCCAACCATCAACAAAACGTGCAATTATACGTTATCACCACCATTGCTTAGAAAAACATGAGAAAAACATTCTGAATATGACATATAATATGATGCTGAATTGTATTAAAAGGTTACTAATACAAAACTTTAATAAAACGTATGGCAGAAGTGCACACGGTAAATGAAAATTCGAAGTAGAACTGATATTCATGTCTGTCAAGTCCACGTTTTCACCCGCGCAATCATCTCCGGCAAGACGTGCTTATATTCATTAACACTACCATAATTTAAAATTACAGGAGTAAAACTTACTAAGAATGTCACTTTAAATGTTGCTAAATCATGCTAGAGTACTATCTGTCGCGAAACTGAAAAAAAGCAAAGCTGAAGTACATCATGTGGAAGATTCATGTGGTACATCATGTGGAAGACTTCTAGCTTTGCTCGGTCTTTCACTATGGGGAAGATCTTTAATAATGATATTTTAAAATTTTCAAACGTATATGTTCCGAATTCTCCTAATAAAAATTTCCCTATACTCTTCCACCGTAGCGAGGCCTGTCCTCTTAGTGCAGACGTGGCAATGGAAACTTTTTGTCTTTCAGGCACAGGGTATAACCGGAAGTGATTTTCGAGGCCTTCTAAGAATATCGCCACCGAATTTTTTCGGTCGAAATTGACGTTTGGCTTGATAGATGCTCTCATCGTTTGGACCAGATATCCAAATCCGTCTAACTGGTTCGCCATTTCTTGCTGTTGGAGTTGTACAGGAGCCTCCATGCAGTTATCGGCCATCTAAGTTCGTAAGATGTTCGGGCGCCAATATAGTGTTGCGTAGCCCCAACTTGTCAGCAACTATGGTAGTGACTGCTATGAACTGTAAATTACACAAACTCGTAAGAAAGTTTAAATCCCTGTTTATTCCACTTTAGAAATAACAGCTGCGTTCACTTGACGCTCACAAACTACGCCGACCCGGCGGTTTAACAAAAACAGAACTGTGAAACTAAAAATTAATGGCAGGATGAATAAACAACTAGATCACTACCTACGAGGCTCTAAAATCGTAACTAATGTAACCGCGTTCTAAAATACAGCTGAGATTCAGCAAGCTTACTGATTAAGAAGTTGAAAGATTCAACGAACTGCCGAGATAGGCACACAGGCCGAATCGCGCAGTTCTTAAATTTCTACCTAGCAACCTTCACGTTCACGATTCAAGAAGCACACATACAATCTCGTTTCCCTTCTATTTAAACTCAACTTACTTCTGCTAAAATTTGAATATACTGCGCGTCCTAACAATTTACATACTCTGGCATTGACAATTCTAGGGGAAAATAAAGGCTTGACAGGAAAAATAGCTTAAACTTAAAATAAATGTTAATTAAAATCAATATAAACCCTACATTCGCCGCTGCCAGAATTTGGTAAACTTGGAAGCAGGTCCTAGAAACGACCTGTGGTAAAGTTTCCATATTCTGACCTAAGACTCATGAGCTCCGTTTACATAAAACAAACTTTTGTCTAAAACAATTACAAGGGTTTCTGTAGATGATTAAAATAGCATATCTTCTTACAGGATCCTTTCTGGTATTTGGTCTTCATCAATCAATCTTTTTCTCTTCCTTCCAGCATCTGGAAGGAATAAGTATCAGTATATTCTAAATACATTATGATTTACACTTTCTTAACACTCGATAAAGTTCTCGTTTTCGATCATTTTCTTTTCCTTCATTAACTGCTTACATTCACATTCATTCAAATATTCAAACATGAATTTAACTTCAAACATGAACTTAACTAAATTAACTGGTTCTCCACCATGTGTGGTGTCAAACGGGAATCTTCGTGTTTTTGTATTACAACACTTCCCCTAACCACAATGATTTGTTAGAATTCAAACGACCAAATATGACACACCTTAATCCAACATACTGAAACTCAATGAACTATGTTTAACATTCTTAAAATTCAAGTGTAGGTGGAGAACCCTACAAAACACATTCATTCTAAATTCCCCCTCATTCATCTTTAGACATGCAGGCTTTCGCTCTAAAGCATGATTTTATCCACTGTTTAATACTTAGATTTGAACTCGTTTCTTTTGAGCATTTACGTTTAACATCTAACATTTTATGCTTCTAGACTAAATTCTACTTTTACGTAACTTTCAAGTATTTACCTATATTTACAAAATTCTAATATATATGATTTTTACAATTTACCATAAAATGAAAAGAGAAAATAAAAATTTACTTCACGCTTTCTTCGCCAAGCTTGCGGCACTGAAACTAAATTTCACATTAATACAAGAATACGAAGTTATTTTACTTTCGGCCAAATTTTGGCTTTAACATAACAGAACCAGTCTTTCGACCAACTCGAACTGCTTGCTCTTAGATTTTACACTTAAAGAAAATAATGCTTTTGCCTTAGCTAAATAAAGTAAAACAAAACTAAGTCTCAACCGAGACTAATTGACTTCATTCAAAATATAGAACTTCGTATTTACGCATAACATTTCAGAACAAAAGAAAAAAATTTATAGGAGATTTTAACTTATCTTTGACTTTTCGATGCTTGGAACTCCGACATCCTCTTCTCGCAAAATTGATCCCAGGTTACAGAGGTCATGGAAGTTAATCTCCGCTTTTGGTTTCTTCGAGTTTCTTCCATGGTGGCGTTCCTTTTTCGCCCTCTGTACGCCGGCCTCTTGGGGTGGTAGTCTTCGTGTTCCTGTCCTTTCCGTTTGGGCCCTGGACGGCTGGTCTTGGCGGCCTCCGGTCTGGATTCTTGCTTGAATTTTTTCTGCTGGTGCCAATATTTTCTTTCCTCTTGCTGTCTTTTTCTTCTCGTGAACGTCGGACTTGTTTGCTCCTGACTATCTGGCCCTGTAAGTGGTTTCCTCGACGCAGATTTTCGACTGTGGGAAGTTGTAAATGGTCTTCTCCTGTTTACCGAAGATTCTTTACGAGGCGGCGTTGATTCCCTGCACTTCTTGAATGCTGGAGTGTGACCATTTTCCTTCCTTCTTTTCAGGACCCTAGAATGACTTGTAGAAGGGCTAGGTTCCTCTTCAGTTCTCTGCTTCTTGGGTGGTGGAGCGGGTGGCGTTAATTCTGGAATTTCCACTTCTTTTGCGCTTGAGTCCTGCAAGAAACTTTTAAGGATTTCAAAATCATTTTGATTATAATATTTTTTCACCTGGTCCGGACTTGCTTTACAGATTTCCCCTCTCTCGTTCTTAAGGTACAATACGACTCCTTGATTTTCTGTATTACATAGGGGGCCTTCAAACTTTGGAGCCAATTTTGCAGTGAAATTATCTGGGTCACTTGATAAAGAAAATTTCCGCTTTAACACTTTATCCCCTACTCTAAAATCTGCTTCACGGCTTTTTCGATCATAGTAAAGTTTCTGTCTATTTCTTGCCTTATCCGAACTTTTAACCGCCTGATCAATAAGTTTCTTTATATCTTTTAGTTTAAATTCTTCTTCCCTTTTTTGCACAAAGAATAATTTATCTAGTGGCGTAATTAACTTCCGTCCTAAAAATAATTCTGCTGGAGTTTTCCCCGTAGTATCATGATTTGCTGTTCTTAAAGCATAAGCTAACTCATTTATGTAGCCATCCCAGCGCTTGTGATGTGTGCTAACATAACTTCGAATTATTTTTACAATATTTTTAAACTCTTTCTGCGATGTTTGCCTGTGGTCTATACGGAACTATTTTGATATGGCGTATGCCAAGTCCAGTGCAAATGTTTTCAAAAATTTGGCTAAAGAATTGTTTACCGTTATGGCTAATGACTTTTATCGGTGCACCGTATTTTAAAATGTACCTGTGTAAGAATGCAACTGTTTTGGCTGACGCGCGTTTAAGTGCAACAATTTCTGTCCACTTTGAAAAATGATCTACAATTACTAAAAGAAAATGATTTTTATTTAACTCACTCTGGGGAAAAGAAACAAGAAGATCTATGCCTAAAATTTCATTCGGAAATGTAGCGCGAATGCTATTTAAGTACCCGGCCGGGCTGTAATTAATATCATTTATTAACTGACATTGATTGCAGGACCTGACATACGCAGTTACTATTTTGTATAATTGCAGGAAATATACCGCCTCGTGTACCCTTTTTATAGTCTTTCTAACGCCTAAATGACCCGATTTTGGCGCGTCTTGTCATTCCTTCAAAATTCTCAATCGAAAAGAGGCTGGGATGATTGGTCTATACTCAAAATTTTCGTTTGTGTATTTCGTATAAAACAATAATTATCTATTATTTCATAGTTTTCTACTCTACTTCTTATTGCGGCGACATCTGTATGTTCAAAGATTTCGGGGTCTTTTAAATAGGCATAAATACTTCCAAATTCAGGATCAACTTTTAATTCAGCTATAATTGTTTCTCTAGAATCTAAAATTTTAGAAGTCAACACAGCGTATTTGAGTTTATTCCCTTCATCGTCCAGTTTTATTCGGATAGTGCGTCAGCTACATTATTTTCTTTCCCTGGTTTATATTTAATTATTAGATTATAATCTTGAAGTTTTAAAGTCCATCTTGTTAACCTGGGCGTTAGATGTTTTCCCCGAGTAAAGTCTACCAACAGCCGCATGATCCAAAAAGACTGTTACTGGCGCTTTGCCGAAATAAACTCGAAATTTGTGTACAGCCATTGATACGGCTAATGTTTCTCTTTCTCTAGCTGTATAATTCCTTGCGTAGAGTTGAAAGTTTTGCTAAAAAATGCCAAAGGATGACCATTTTCCACAGAACCGCACCTACGGCATAGTCCGACGCATCTGCTGCAATTTCCAGGTTTTCGTCCCCTTCGGGAATTTCAAAACAGGGGCATTGATGAGTGCTTCTTTTAACCTTTCAAATACAGTATTTGCCTCTGCTGTCCACGTAAACTTACTTTTTTTTTCTTTTAATAGCTAACAACGGTTCAACAATGTTCGCGAAATCTTTTTTGAACGACCGATAATAAGAACATAACCCAAGGAAAGAAGAAAGTTTCTTGGCAGTGTTGGGAGGTGGGAAATTCTTGATGGCTTTTATTTTTGAATCCTGAGTTTCTATACTACCCTTTTGCGAAATTTTATAACCCAGATATTTAAGTTCTTTAGTTGCGAACTTGCATTTTGATGCGTTAATTGTAAGACAGGCCTCTTTTAATAATTTAAAAACCTCTTGCAAGTCTTTAATGTGTTGTTCCAACGTACTACTCGTTATAATTATATCATCTAGATATATTAAAGTCGATTTTCATAGAACATGCTTTAGAACAATGTCCATAGCTCTCTGGAATGTTTACGGTGCCCCACACAACCCAAAGGGCATGCGTAAAAACGCATTAGTGCCCGATTTTGTGATAAACGCGGTTTTATGTATATCTTCAGGTCTCATAGCTATTTGATAGTAGCCAGACGTAAAGTCCAACGTAGTCATGTATCTCGTAGACGTAATCTTTCTAATAATTTCCTCTATTACCGGCAAAGGGTAAACCGGGAACTTAGTAATACTATTAAGCTTTCTGTAATCGATAGCAAAGCTCCAATCCCTTTTATCCGAAGGAGGGAAATCGTTCTTTTTCCTACATAGTACGACTGGACTCGCGTACTCACTATTTATGGGCGTTATTATCTGGTTCTGCAGCTTTTCCTGAATGTGTTCCTCAATAATTTCCTCTTTCTGTTTATCATACCGGTAGGGTTTAGTCCTACAGGGTTTATCGGCAGTTAGTTGTATATCATGCGTAACAATCTGACAGTTACCAGGCCGTTCTGAAAACAAGTTTGAAAAAGTACTCACCACTTGCTGGATGGCTTGGCTTTCATGGACACTCAAATGGCTAAGGTCTACCTGCGATTGTTTCACTGGCTCCACCACCCTCCGGTCCATCTCCAGCATGATCGAATTTTCCTGAAAATTTAGCTTGGCTTTTGCGGCTTTTAAGGACTCCATGCCTAAGATGACTGGACTCTGTAAATTTTTCACCACAAAAATTAATACTTTAAGGCTCTCCTCTTTTATCTGTATTTTTAATGATAATTTCCCGATACATTGACAGATTTTTCCTTGGGCCGCTATAATATGTGTGTTTTCATTTTTAAATAACCGCAACCTATTAAAATTCTTCCTAAAAAATTTATCACTCATAAAATTACCTTCTGCCCCTGTATCAATGATTGCTTCCACTGGTACATCGCCAACCAGGACTTGTATAATTGGTAATTGGGAATTCTTTACCACGACCGTGTTTAAGTATCTTCTTGAGGGTTTTTTTCGAAACTTCCGGGGTCTGGACCCTCGCTTTTACAGGCCCCTCTACTCGTTTAAAGCTTTCCTTTCAACTTCAGTCTTTTGGGTTCGCGGACGGTTGTTTTCAATTTTCCTTTTTGGGCCTTGACCTTAGAGGTTCGATGAGTTGGCTTGATAGCTCTTTCCCCCATAAGAGCGATTTGTGTTTCCAATCTGTTGATTTGAGAATTGCCTTCGGGGACCTTGAGAATACGATGCCCCTCTAGATTTTTCCGCTATTCTTCGGTTTTGGAACTTGACCACCAACTCGAAGCGTTCCTGCAAGGTGCTTGGATTTCGGATTTCGAAGTAATCTTGGACGGCAGGTAGCAATCTTGCTCAGATTTTTTTATCTCCGTGTCGGGTTTCTTTCCATACAGCATGTCCGTCAGCTTAACTTTTCGCAGAATAAAGTCCGTCAAATCTTCCATATTACGTTGATACAAACTATACATGGCTATTGGAAAGGGATGGACTCTGACCTAAGGTGAGCTATAGCTACCAAACAGAGTAACCCATCCCTTCCAAAATAAAAAAAATCCACTATCCGCTAGCCAAAGCCAGGGACAGTATGGCAGAACCAAACGGCATTTATTTAATCAAAAAGTAAAAAATTACATAGACAATAAGTGTAAAAGATACAATAGGATATATAAAACAAAATATTAAACAAAGTGATAAATATAATATGCAACTTCCACGACGATTGTTCAATAGCACAGTTATTACATATAAATTCTATATGCCCAATTGTGTACAGGTTCGTCTCCATAATCAGGATAAAAATGTTCTCACAGTCATCAAGTGTGCAGAGCACGCTACTGTTGATCTTATTAGGCATATAGTCCAAAAGTCGCTCCTCCAAAGACAAGTCTATATAAAACGTGTTGAGTTGTTGTGAAAGAAGTAAGCGTGATGTCAATAAAATTGCAAAGGAGGAATGCAATTATAAATTGTTTGATGTCCACACTCTCCTCCACAACTGTACCAAAGTTGGATGGCACGGCATTTCTAAACTGGAATTCCAGTCCACACATCAGGGGACAAAGTCTGTTTTGGTGATTGAGCCAGTAATACAGTGTTCAAAATGTAAATTGAAATTCTTTTCCCTTTAGTTCACTTCTTCACTCACCCAACCATCAGCAAAACGTGCAATTATACGGAGAGAATAAAACAACAACTTGTCAGAATGGATAATCAACGTATTTTGTGAGTTGTTACATAGTAAGCATGATGTCAATAAAATTGCAAAGGAGGAGTGCAATTATAAATTGTTTGATGTCCACACTCTCCTCCACAACTGTACAAAGTTGGATGGCACGGCATTTCTAAACTGGAATACCAGGTCCACACATGAGGCGACAAAGTCTGTTTTGGTGATTGAGCCAGTAATACAGTGTTCAAAATGTAAATTGAAATTCTTTTCCCTTTAGTTCACTTCTTCACTCACCCAACCATCAGCAAAACGTGCAATTATACGGAGAGAATAAAACAACAACTTGTCAGAATGGATAATCAACGTATTTTGTGAGTTGTTACATAGTAAGCATGATGTCAATAAAATTGCAAAGGAGGAGTGCAATTATAAATTGTTTGATGTCCACACTCTCCTCCACAACTGTACAAAGTTGGATGGCACGGCATTTCTAAACTGGAATACCAGGTCCACACATGAGGCGACAAAGTCTGTTTTGGTGATTGAGCCAGTAATACAGTGTTCAAAATGTAAATTGAAATTCTTTTCCCTTTAGTTCACTTCTTTACTCACCCAACCATCAACAAAACGTGCAATTATACGTTATCACCACCATTGCTTAGAAAAACATGAGAAAAACATTCTGAATATGACATATAATATGATGCTGAATTGTATTAAAAGGTTACTAATACAAAACTTTAATAAAACGTATGGCAGAAGTGCACACGGTAAATGAAAATTCGAAGTAGAACTGATATTCATGTCTGTCAAGTCCACGTTTTCACCCGCGCAATCATCTCCGGCAAGACGTGCTTATATTCATTAACACTACCATAATTTAAAATTACAGGAGTAAAACTTACTAAGAATGTCACTTTAAATGTTGCTAAATCATGCTAGAGTACTATCTGTCGCAAAACTGAGAAAAAGCAAAGCTGAAGTACATCATGTGGAAGATTCATGTGGTACATCATGTGGAAGACTTCTAGCTTTGCTCGGTCTTTCACTATGGGGAAGATCTTTAATAATGATATTTTAAAATTTTCAAACGTATATGTTCCGAATTCTCCTAATAAAAATTTCCCTATACTCTTCCACCGTAGCGAGGCCTGTCCTCTTAGTGCAGACGTGGCAATGGAAACTTTTTGTCTTTCAGGCACAGGGTATAACCGGAAGTGATTTTCGAGGCCTTCTAAGAATATCGCCACCGAATTTTTTCGGTCGAAATTGACGTTTGGCTTGATAGATGCTCTCATCGTTTGGACCAGATATCCAAATCCGTCTAACTGGTTCGCCATTTCTTGCTGTTGGAGTTGTACAGGAGCCTCCATGCAGTTATCGGCCATCTAAGTTCGTAAGATGTTCGGGCGCCAATATAGTGTTGCGTAGCCCCAACTTGTCAGCAACTATGGTAGTGACTGCTATGAACTGTAAATTACACAAACTCGTAAGAAAGTTTAAATCCCTGTTTATTCCACTTTAGAAATAACAGCTGCGTTCACTTGACGCTCACAAACTACGCCGACCCGGCGGTTTAACAAAAACAGAACTGTGAAACTAAAAATTAATGGCAGGATGAATAAACAACTAGATCACTACCTACGAGGCTCTAAAATCGTAACTAATGTAACCGCGTTCTAAAATACAGCTGAGATTCAGCAAGCTTACTGATTAAGAAGTTGAAAGATTCAACGAACTGCCGAGATAGGCACACAGGCCGAATCGCGCAGTTCTTAAATTTCTACCTAGCAACCTTCACGTTCACGATTCAAGAAGCACACATACAATCTCGTTTCCCTTCTATTTAAACTCAACTTACTTCTGCTAAAATTTGAATATACTGCGCGTCCTAACAATTTACATACTCTGGCATTGACAATTCTAGGGGAAAATAAAGGCTTGACAGGAAAAATAGCTTAAACTTAAAATAAATGTTAATTAAAATCAATATAAACCCTACATTCGCCGCTGCCAGAATTTGGTAAACTTGGAAGCAGGTCCTAGAAACGACCTGTGGTAAAGTTTCCATATTCTGACCTAAGACTCATGAGCTCCGTTTACATAAAACAAACTTTTGTCTAAAACAATTACAAGGGTTTCTGTAGATGATTAAAATAGCATATCTTCTTACAGGATCCTTTCTGGTATTTGGTCTTCATCAATCAATCTTTTTCTCTTCCTTCCAGCATCTGGAAGGAATAAGTATCAGTATATTCTAAATACATTATGATTTACACTTTCTTAACACTCGATAAAGTTCTCGTTTTCGATCATTTTCTTTTCCTTCATTAACTGCTTTCATTCACATTCATTCAAATATTCAAACATGAATTTAACTTCAAACATGAACTTAACTAAATTAACTGGTTCTCCACCATGTGTGGTGTCAAACGGGAATCTTCGTGTTTTTGTATTACAACACTTCCCCTAACCACAATGATTTGTTAGAATTCAAACGACCAAATATGACACACCTTAATCCAACATACTGAAACTCAATGAACTATGTTTAACATTCTTAAAATTCAAGTGTAGGTGGAGAACCCTACAAAACACATTCATTCTAAATTCCCCCTCATTCATCTTTAGACATGCAGGCTTTCGCTCTAAAGCATGATTTTATCCACTGTTTAATACTTAGATTTGAACTCGTTTCTTTTGAGCATTTACGTTTAACATCTAACATTTTATGCTTCTAGACTAAATTCTACTTTTACGTAACTTTCAAGTATTTACCTATATTTACAAAATTCTAATATATATGATTTTTACAATTTACCATAAAATGAAAAGAGAAAATAAAAATTTACTTCACGCTTTCTTCGCCAAGCTTGCGGCACTGAAACTAAATTTCACATTAATACAAGAATACGAAGTTATTTTACTTTCGGCCAAATTTTGGCTTTAACATAACAGAACCAGTCTTTCGACCAACTCGAACTGCTTGCTCTTAGATTTTACACTTAAAGAAAATAATGCTTTTGCCTTAGCTAAATAAAGTAAAACAAAACTAAGTCTCAACCGAGACTAATTGACTTCCATCAAAATATAGAACTTCGTATTTACGCATAACATTTCAGAACAAAAGAAAAAAATTTATAGGAGATTTTAACTTATCTTTGACTTTTCGATGCTTGGAACTCCGACATCCTCTTCTCGCAAAATTGATCCCAGGTTACAGAGGTCATGGAAGTTAATCTCCGCTTTTGGTTTCTTCGAGTTTCTTCCATGGTGGCGTTCCTTTTTCGCCCTCTGTACGCCGGCCTCTTGGGGTGGTAGTCTTCGTGTTCCTGTCCTTTCCGTTTGGGCCCTGGACGGCTGGTCTTGGCGGCCTCCGGTCTGGATTCTTGCTTGAATTTTTTCTGCTGGTGCCAATATTTTCTTTCCTCTTGCTGTCTTTTTCTTCTCGTGAACGTCGGACTTGTTTGCTCCTGACTATCTGGCCCTGTAAGTGGTTTCCTCGACGCAGATTTTCGACTGTGGGAAGTTGTAAATGGTCTTCTCCTGTTTACCGAAGATTCTTTACGAGGCGGCGTTGATTCCCTGCACTTCTTGAATGCTGGAGTGTGACCATTTTCCTTCCTTCTTTTCAGGACCCTAGAATGACTTGTAGAAGGGCTAGGTTCCTCTTCAGTTCTCTGCTTCTTGGGTGGTGGAGCGGGTGGCGTTAATTCTGGAATTTCCACTTCTTTTGCGCTTGAGTCCTGCAAGAAACTTTTAAGGATTTCAAAATCATTTTGATTATAATATTTTTTCACCTGGTCCGGACTTGCTTTACAGATTTCCCCTCTCTCGTTCTTAAGGTACAATACGACTCCTTGATTTTCTGTATTACATAGGGGGCCTTCAAACTTTGGAGCCAATTTTGCAGTGAAATTATCTGGGTCACTTGATAAAGAAAATTTCCGCTTTAACACTTTATCCCCTACTCTAAAATCTGCTTCACGGCTTTTTCGATCATAGTAAAGTTTCTGTCTATTTCTTGCCTTATCCGAACTTTTAACCGCCTGATCAATAAGTTTCTTTATATCTTTTAGTTTAAATTCTTCTTCCCTTTTTTGCACAAAGAATAATTTATCTAGTGGCGTAATTAACTTCCGTCCTAAAAATAATTCTGCTGGAGTTTTCCCCGTAGTATCATGATTTGCTGTTCTTAAAGCATAAGCTAACTCATTTATGTAGCCATCCCAGCGCTTGTGATGTGTGCTAACATAACTTCGAATTATTTTTACAATATTTTTAAACTCTTTCTGCGATGTTTGCCTGTGGTCTATACGGAACTATTTTGATATGGCGTATGCCAAGTCCAGTGCAAATGTTTTCAAAAATTTGGCTAAAGAATTGTTTACCGTTATGGCTAATGACTTTTATCGGTGCACCGTATTTTAAAATGTACCTGTGTAAGAATGCAACTGTTTTGGCTGACGCGCGTTTAAGTGCAACAATTTCTGTCCACTTTGAAAAATGATCTACAATTACTAAAAGAAAATGATTTTTATTTAACTCACTCTGGGGAAAAGAAACAAGAAGATCTATGCCTAAAATTTCATTCGGAAATGTAGCGCGAATGCTATTTAAGTACCCGGCCGGGCTGTAATTAATATCATTTATTAACTGACATTGATTGCAGGACCTGACATACGCAGTTACTATTTTGTATAATTGCAGGAAATATACAGCCTCGTGTACCCTTTTTATAGTCTTTCTAACGCCTAAATGACCCGATTTTGGCGCGTCTTGTCATTCCTTCAAAATTCTCAATCGAAAAGAGGCTGGGATGATTGGTCTATACTCAAAATTTTCGTTTGTGTATTTCGTATAAAACAATAAATTATCTATTATTTCATAGTTTTCTACTCTACTTCTTATTGCGGCGACATCTGTATGTTCAAAGATTTCGGGGTCTTTTAAATAGGCATAAATACTTCCAAATTCAGGATCAACTTTTAATTCAGCTATAATTGTTTCTCTAGAATCTAAAATTTTAGAAGTCAACACAGCGTATTTGAGTTTATTCCCTTCATCGTCCAGTTTTATTCGGATAGTGCGTCAGCTACATTATTTTCTTTCCCTGGTTTATATTTAATTATTAGATTATAATCTTGAAGTTTTAAAGTCCATCTTGTTAACCTGGGCGTTAGATGTTTTCCCCGAGTAAAGTCTACCAACAGCCGCATGATCCAAAAAGACTGTTACTGGCGCTTTGCCGAAATAAACTCGAAATTTGTGTACAGCCATTGATACGGCTAATGTTTCTCTTTCTCTAGCTGTATAATTCCTTTGCGTAGAGTTGAAAGTTTTGCTAAAAAATGCCAAAGGATGACCATTTTCCACAGAACCGCACCTACGGCATAGTCCGACGCATCTGCTGCAATTTCCAGGTTTTCGTCCCCTTCCGGGAATTTCAAAACAGGGGCATTGATGAGTGCTTCTTTTAACCTTTCAAATACAGTATTTGCCTCTGCTGTCCACGTAAACTTACTTTTTTTTTCTTTTAATAGCTAACAACGGTTCAACAATGTTCGCGAAATCTTTTTTGAACGACCGATAATAAGAACATAACCCAAGGAAAGAAGAAAGTTTCTTGGCAGTGTTGGGAGGTGGGAAATTCTTGATGGCTTTTATTTTTGAATCCTGAGTTTCTATACCCTTTTGCGAAATTTTATAACCCAGATATTTAAGTTCTTTAGTTGCGAACTTGCATTTTGATGCGTTAATTGTAAGACAGGCCTCTTTTAATAATTTAAAAACCTCTTGCAAGTCTTTAATGTGTTGTTCCAACGTACTACTCGTTATAATTATATCATCTAGATATATTAAAGTCGATTTTCCTAGAACATGCTTTAGAACAATGTCCATAGCTCTCTGGAATGTTTACGGTGCCCCACACAACCCAAAGGGCATGCGTAAAAACGCATTAGTGCCCGATTTTGTGATAAACGTGGTTTTATGTATATCTTCAGGTCTCATAGCTATTTGATAGTAGCCAGACGTAAAGTCCAACGTAGTCATGTATCTCGTAGACGTAATCTTTCTAATAATTTCCTCTATTACCGGCAAAGGGTAAACCGGGAACTTAGTAATACTATTAAGCTTTCTGTAATCGATAGCAAAGCTCCAATCCCTTTTATCCGAAGGAGGGAAATCGTTCTTTTTCCTACATAGTACGACTGGACTCGCGTACTCACTATTTATGGGCGTTATTATCTGGTTCTGCAGCTTTTCCTGAATGTGTTCCTCAATAATTTCCTCTTTCTGTTTATCATACCGGTAGGGTTTAGTCCTACAGGATTTATCGGCAGTTAGTTGTATATCATGCGTAACAATCTGACAGTTACCAGGCCGTTCTGAAAACAAGTTTGAAAAAGTACTCACCACTTGCTGGATGGCTTGGCTTTCATGAACACTCAAATGGCTAAGGTCTACCTGCGATTGTTTCACTGGCTCCACCACCCTCCGGTCCATCTCCAGCATGATCGAATTTTCCTGAAAATTTAGCTTGGCTTTTGCGGCTTTTAAGGACTCCATGCCTAAGATGACTGGACTCTGTAAATTTTTCACCACAAAAATTAATACTTTAAGGCTCTCCTCTTTTATCTGTATTTTTAATGATAATTTCCCGATACATTGACAGATTTTTCCTTGGGCCGCTATAATATGTGTGTTTTCATTTTTAAATAACCGCAACCTATTAAAATTCTTCCTAAAAAATTTATCACTCATAAAATTACCTTCTGCCCCTGTATCAATGATTGCTTCCACTGGTACATCGCCAACCAGGACTTGTATAATTGGTAATTGGGAATTCTTTACCACGACCGTGTTTAAGTATCTTCTTGAGGGTTTTTTTCGAAACTTCCGGGGTCTGGACCCTCGCTTTTACAGGCCCCTCTACTCGTTTAAAGCTTTCCTTTCAACTTCAGTCTTTTGGGTTCGCGGACGGTTGTTTTCAATTTTCCTTTTTGGGCCTTGACCTTAGAGGTTCGATGAGTTGGCTTGATAGCTCTTTCCCCCATAAGAGCGATTTGTGTT
Source organism: Stegodyphus dumicola (assembly GCF_044657685.1). Lineage (NCBI taxonomy): Eukaryota > Metazoa > Arthropoda > Arachnida > Araneae > Eresidae > Stegodyphus > Stegodyphus dumicola. The sequence continues at coordinate 240,836,202 of NC_140768.1, read as the reverse complement.
TCCAATCTGTTGATTTGAGAATTGCCTTCGGGGACCTTGAGAATACGATGCCCCTCTAGATTTTTCCGCTATTCTTCGGTTTTGGAACTTGACCACCAACTCGAAGCGTTCCTGCAAGGTGCTTGGATTTCGGATTTCGAAGTAATCTTGGACGGCAGGTAGCAATCTTGCTCAGATTTTTTTATCTCCGTGTCGGGTTTCTTTCCATACAGCATGTCCGTCAGCTTAACTTTTCGCAGAATAAAGTCGTCAAATCTTCCATATTACGTTGATACAAACTATACATGGCTATTGGAAAGGGATGGACTCTGACCTAAGGTGAGCTATAGCTACCAAACAGAGTAACCCATCCCTTCCAAAATAAAAAAAAATCCACTATCCGCTAGCCAAAGCCAGGGACAGTATGGCAGAACCAAACGGCATTTATTTAATCAAAAAGTAAAAAATTACATAGACAATAAGTGTAAAAGATACAATAGGATATATAAAACAAAATATTAAACAAAGTGATAAATATAATATGCAACTTCCACGACGATTGTTCAATAGCACAGTTATTACATATAAATTCTATATGCCCAATTGTGTACAGGTTCGTCTCCATAATCAGGATAAAAATGTTCTCACAGTCATCAAGTGTGCAGAGCACGCTACTGTTGATCTTATTAGGCATATAGTCCAAAAGTCGCTCGTCCAAAGACAAGTCTATATAAAACGTGTTGAGTTGTTGTGAAAGAAGTAAGCGTGATGTCAATAAAATTGCAAAGGAGGAATGCAATTATAAATTGTTTGATGTCCACACTCTCCTCCACAACTGTACCAAAGTTGGATGGCACGGCATTTCTAAACTGGAATTCCAGTCCACACATGAGGGGACAAAGTCTGTTTTGGTGATTGAGCCAGTAATACAGTGTTCAAAATGTAAATTGAAATTCTTTTCCCTTTAGTTCACTTCTTCACTCACCCAACCATCAGCAAAACGTGCAATTATACGGAGAGAATAAAACAACAACTTGTCAGAATGGATAATCAACGTATTTTGTGAGTTGTTACATAGTAAGCATGATGTCAATAAAATTGCAAAGGAGGAGTGCAATTATAAATTGTTTGATGTCCACACTCTCCTCCACAACTGTACAAAGTTGGATGGCACGGCATTTTTAAACTGGAATACCAGGTCCACACATGAGGCGACAAAGTCTGTTTTGGTGATTGAGCCAGTAATACAGTGTTCAAAATGTAAATTGAAATTCTTTTCCCTTTAGTTCACTTCTTTACTCACCCAACCATCAACAAAACGTGCAATTATACGTTATCACCACCATTGCTTAGAAAAACATGAGAAAAACATTCTGAATATGACATATAATATGATGCTGAATTGTATTAAAAGGTTACTAATACAAAACTTTAATAAAACGTATGGCAGAAGTGCACACGGTAAATGAAAATTCGAAGTAGAACTGATATTCATGTCTGTCAAGTCCACGTTTTCACCCGCGCAATCATCTCCGGCAAGACGTGCTTATATTCATTAACACTACCATAATTTAAAATTACAGGAGTAAAACTTACTAAGAATGTCACTTTAAATGTTGCTAAATCACGCTAGAGTACTATCTGTCGCAAAACTGAGAAAAAGCAAAGCTGAAGTACATCATGTGGAAGATTCATGTGGTACATCATGTGGAAGACTTCTAGCTTTGCTCGGTCTTTCACTATGGGGAAGATCTTTAATAATGATATTTTAAAATTTTCAAACGTATATGTTCCGAATTCTCCTAATAAAAATTTCCCTATACTCTTCCACCGTAGCGAGGCCTGTCCTCTTAGTGCAGACGTGGCAATGGAAACTTTTTGTCTTTCAGGCACAGGGTATAACCGGAAGTGATTTTCGAGGCCTTCTAAGAATATCGCCACCGAATTTTTTCGGTCGAAATTGACGTTTGGCTTGATAGATGCTCTCATCGTTTGGACCAGATATCCAAATCCGTCTAACTGGTTCGCCATTTCTTGCTGTTGGAGTTGTACAGGAGCCTCCATGCAGTTAGCGGCCATCTAAGTTCGTAAGATGTTCGGGCGCCAATATAGTGTTGCGTAGCCCCAACTTGTCAGCAACTATGGTAGTGACTGCTATGAACTGTAAATTACACAAACTCGTAAGAAAGTTTAAATCCCTGTTTATTCCACTTTAGAAATAACAGCTGCGTTCACTTGACGCTCACAAACTACGCCGACCCGGCGGTTTAACAAAAACAGAACTGTGAAACTAAAAATTAATGGCAGGATGAATAAACAACTAGATCACTACCTACGAGGCTCTAAAATCGTAACTAACTTAACCGCGTTCTAAAATACAGCTGAGATTCAGCAAGCTTACTGATTAAGAAGTTGAAAGATTCAACGAACTGCCGAGATAGGCACACAGGCCGAAACGCGCGGTTCTTAAATTTCTACCTAGCAACCTTCACGTTAGCGATTCGAGAAGCACACAATACAATCTCGTTTCCCTTCTATTTAAACTCAACTTTACTTCTGCTAAAATTTGAATATACTGCGCGTTGTACTACAATTTACATACTCTGGCATTGGCAATTCTAGGGTAAAATGAAGGCTTGACAGGAAAGATAGCTTAAAATAAATGTTAATAAAAATAAATATAAACCCTACAAGCTACCTAGACAATATACAAGTTCAGGTCACACTGGACAGAGCAACGGTGACCAAATCCCTACAGAGAGGCTGCTCACAAGTGTACTGCCTCGGGCCGACCTTGTGGAACCTAGTTGCAAACACCGTTTTTGCTCTGTTTGAAAACCAAGGAGTCAAACTGATAGCCTAGCTGATGACTTTCTCTTAACAGTGGCAGGTCGCTTAAACCTGAGCAACAGAACACAAGATTGCCTGAACGTTATTGCACAGTGGGCCAGAGAACATAAACTTGAACTCTCCTTCGAAAAAACGCAAGCTCGAGGCTGCGACGAAACCCCAGCCTCTTGAGCCTCTTGAGCCCCAGCCAACTTGAGGCTGCGACGAAACCCCAGCCTCAAGTTACTTGGAAATAGAATTAAATATGTTACTGATGTTAAGTATGTTGGAGTAATCATAGATTAGAGATTTTCCTGGCTCCCGCACATCACGATGCTAAAGCAACGCATCAATCTCCTTACCAATGCTATGCGGGGAATGATAGCTATAAGATGCTGGCTGTCTCCCAAAATTCTGCGCATTTGGTATAAAACGGTTACTGAGAAGATTATGCATCAGTATGGGGTACACGTCTTAACACCAACTTTCGACATATACTGAATACTATACAGCGGCAACAACTGCTAATGATTTGCAAAGCTTATAAAACTTCCCCCACAGCAGCCGTACAAGTACTAGTGGGTACGCCACCCTTCGATTTGGTCATAGAGCGTGAGGGTGCAATAGGAAATGTCACAAGACTGCGACGACAACATACGCTATGGGGTGAGACTTACAACCATGAGGAATATGAAGAGCATAGGCCAGTTATTCCCCGTCATCCGGCGGAAAACAACATTGACACATATATCTCCATTTCGAGAGCAGTTCGAGACATACAGCCTACGGGTCTTTTTACCGATGGTTCTAAGACATCGGCAGGAACTGGCAACGCATTCTGTCCCATCTCAGACGGGAAAGTGATGCATGTATGGAAAAGAAGACTGGCACACTACAACTCCGTATATCAGGCTGAACTGCTGGCCATCAGTGCTGCTCTGAAGTATAGCGCAGAAGTTGAAGGAGCTCCCACACAGATCTACTCTGACTCGGCCTCCAGTCTGGCGGCCATAGTTAACGAGAGATCACGTAGCTCGCTAGTTCAAGAAATTAGGCGGTAGCTGTTACAATCAACCAGGAGCACGCGCCAAGTCTCAGTTGGGTGCCGGCTCATACAGGTCAACGAGCTGGCTGATGCTGCGGCAAAGGAGGCAGCCAGCTCCACTGACGTCAATGAGGAAGGCACATTAAAGCCGATCTCTTTCATCAAAAGACAGATGTAAGAACAATTACTGTCTCAGTGGTAACAGAGATGGGCTCAGAGCACCACGGGTCGTAGGGTCTTTAAGTTTATCCCAAAAGTCAAGACCGATACACAATCTCACACTTATTTTATGACGCAGTTTTTAACGGGACACGACCCATTCCTCACGTACAAATTTCGCTTTGGATTCGTAGATCCTGCGAATCCTGCGGACACCTGCGAATGTGGTGAGGTATGTTAGCCTGACCATCTCTTCTTTTCATGCACCCTCAGAGCCCAGTACAGGCTCAAAAAGCCTAATGATAATTACTGGCCCCAATGGTTCCAAACTACAGAAAGACTAAGACAAAACTAGCTAAAAATCAAGGCTGTAATAGATGAATGCGTAATAATGTACAAGGCAGAGCTCAGAAACAGGAGTGCAAATTTGCAGTAACGATCATAGTGGTCCATTTGAAAGCCCTTACGCCTCAGTGTTTACACACCGGTACACATTTGCTGGCTGGACATATAGTATCTCTGTGACTATGGCCAACATTGACTTATCAAACCTTACTAATTAGAGACATCAGCTAGCGCATGGCTACCTACTTCTGATTGTCAACTGGTAGTTACACTGTAATGCATCACCTTCATATGGAGGTGTGCACTCGCACATGAACTACAACATACAGTACATAACTCATGTATACTCGTAAAGCTCCTACACTGTTCTGTCTGTACCCTATTGATGGTAACCACTAGCATTTCTCTATGTATTGTTAAATTTCTATATATATAATTGTACCAATACCATATGAATGTCTATTATTAACTTTGTAACTCTATGTAAATCTACGCACTTGTATCTCTTAATCATATGTAATGCAACAACAGTGCAAGTATTTTCGTATTCAGTTCTAATCCCCTATTACTTGATTTATGCAGTATGACAATAGAACGTAAGCAACTCTTCAAGAGCCCCTTAACCGGCCCATGTTGTGAGCCCCCTTTGTTTTTTCAGAAATAGAACATTAAATTTGCCGTCTCCACGGAGTTGTGTCACCGTGGGGTGGTCCTCTCTGGCATCTTCCTGCTGGGCTGGCACTCAATTCCGTATGGGTATGCCCAGATATATCCGGGGCGGAAGCCAGCTCTGCGGTTTAAACTCGAAATTTAGAGCCTAGATTTCGAAGTTCTAATCCGGCGCGATGGAGCTGCGCTTTGGTAGAACGTTTTTGAGAGATTGAAAAATCAGGCTTCTGCTTAAATTTTGGCAACAAAAGCCCAAGGAAACAGTCCAGGAACGCTTCATAGATGTCGAAAGGCTGTCTCATCTTGCGTCTTCAGACTTCCCAACAGAAGCAAGGGAAATACTGTCCCCGCAGTACTTCGTCGATGGCATCCGAGTTCGTGAGATACGGAAAGCCCTGCGAACAGCGGATGTCAATGATTTAAAAGCGCTTTAGTGTACGCCGTAAAATTCGAGGCAACCCAGCAGAGACTGTCATTAAATCAGAGCGTCTCCTATCCAGGAGCCAGTGGGTCAACATGACTGCTCGTCTAGACGATTTAACCAAGCAAATTCATGACTTGATGCGGAATAGGAGTGGCAGCCAACCGCCCCTAAACTCTTGGAATAGCGGCGGTGAAAGCCACGTACGAAGATTCTGCACTCCGAACAAAAACCAAGGCTCCAAGGCACGGAAAATAATGTCGCTCCGCAGCAAGAACGCAGGAATCAAATTAGTGGCCATCGCGCGGATTGGACTTTGACAGATATTGACAAACCCCATTTTAAAGCACTTCATAACTCTGCAATGAGTGGCGGCAGTAATGGACTTTCTATCATGGAACATATCAATGTAGTTCCTTGCAATATGAAACATCGATTCTGCAGCCAATGTTACTATCATCCGAAAAGATTTAGCTCAACAGTTGGAAGGTTGAACTCATCTATACGCCGCTATGTGTTACCTTTCTATACCTTCCCTAACGTTACATTCCTAGTATCAGGTAATAGAATCGGAATTGAGTGAAAGTTAAACATTAATATCACATTTGGGAGTGCCGCTTACCATCACACGGCATATGTAGCAGACATTACTTGCTGTGCTAGCAAGCCGGCATCTACCTTCAGACTATCGCTTCAAGAATCGTCATCGTATCGTCCAAGCCTTTGGTGGCAGTTGTTGGACCGGTTTTTTTCCTCTTCGCTACTGGGAGTTCAAGGGTGAAGGACGGGCTTCGGCCTGTCTCTTCACGGAATGTATTTTCACCTACACCCATGTCTTGAGGCACGTTTAACTTCCCTGAAAAGTCCGATAACTGTAATTTTTTATTGAATATCTTCATTCTATATGCAGCTGCTGAAAATTCATCCTGGGTGGAATGAAGATTTAAAACAAGAATTTTAACGATCTCATTGTGCAATTTGAGACTCGTCCATTGTCTATCGCCACGTGGTGACTGCTTCAAATTAATTCACTGGTAGAAGCTTCAAAATCAAAAGAAATTTCAAGATAAGTATATTCCGGGTCTACATATTTCTTCGATTCCAGATATTTCGTGATCTATAGAAAGTGATGCAAATGGATAGTGCTCTGTAGTATATCGATAAACGAATGGACGCTCTGTATTTATAGTAGGACTATAGTTATGATCTGATATTTAATTTTCTTGTTTATTTGTGTGAGCTCAGCAATAAAATATTTTGATAGGAAAGATAAATAGTAGATGAATAACTTGTATTTTCTTCTTCAACTATCACGAAGTCTGGGGTAAGTACTTTGTTTTGCTATCCTCTGTGGGTCACATATTTTATCCCAATCATTCGGGTTATTGCGGAAACAACGTGATGTACTCTTAATCATTGTTATAACTTCATCGCTGATAAAATTGATATTCAAAATTTTGGTTATCACTTATACACCTGAATAATTATATTAAATATTTCTCATAGCTTACAGAAATTAACACATTTTTCATTACATAAGAAATTAAAATATATAAGTATTTTTACTGCTAATAATAATTTTTACTACATATGGTGCCGTGACAAAAGAAATAACTTAAAATCATTTAGTTCAGGTTGAGAATTCAAATAAAATGTGTGACCTATAGTATATTTGCTACACATATGATTTATATTGTTGAAAATTTATGATAAATGATGGGTAATATGCCATGAAAGAGTAATTCTATTTTGGATAATTTAAAAATTTAATTTCATATGTATTGTTATATATATGTGCATATTTAAAGAAAGTTTTAAGATATTTGAATCAAAAGCTGATTTTAGTAATTTCATTGGATTGTGGTATGTAATGATAAAATAATATTCAGTACTCTTATATGCATGTTTGGTAAATGTATATGTAAATTATCAGAGAGTGTGTTAAGTGTTTGTGTAAAATAATGTAGATCTCAATAACATTAAAATAGAAATAGCAGATTGTAAGGTAATGCAACATAAGTAACTATATTGCTTCATCCATGTCAAAGCTTAAAGGTAGATCTAACACTGGTATGGCAACTTCCCTAGCTTCTGCTCTGCCCACATTTAGTGGCAACTTATCTGAAAATGTAAATTTCTTTCTTGATCAAATAAATAGTGTTGCTAAATTAGAAAAATGGTCAGATGAAAAGAAAATAATCATTCTGAAAATAAACTGTAGGGATAAAGCTCTAGATTTCCTAATTAATGATCCAAGAGTGGCTAAGAAAAATAAATTTGAAAATTCAGAAAAATTATTAAAGAATAAATTTGCACGAGTTGAATCCTTTCAGGACATTCTACAGCAATTCTCAAACATTTCTCAAAATTGTAACCAATCTGTTAAGGAATTAGCTGACGAGATTACTACAACAGCGACAAAATACATAAATGAAGATTCGGTTGAGGATTCTAGTTTACATAAATTAAAAGAGAAAATGAAGCTCACTAAATTTCTTGAGGCCCTCAGAACAGACATTAGGATTGAAGTTAAGAAATTAGGTCCATCTTCCTTTGATAAGGCTGTAGAATTGGCAAGTAATATAGAAAATGCATTGAACGATGAGAAAACATATTTGAACAGTATAAATGTTGAGCAAAATTTAGAGATTAATAATCTTCTCAAAGAAAGACTTGAACAGAATAAAATTATTCAGGAGCTAACAGATAAAGTAAATCAACTTTCTCAAAATAAGCCTATAAACACATCTTATACAAGAATAAATCACAATGCTTCTACATCTCAAAATTCTAGCAACTTTAATAGTGTATCTTGTCATATATGTAGCAAAAGACACTTAACAACAGATTGTTGGTATTTTCCTAGGCAAGACCAGCATAATTTTAGAAACAACACATTCAGGGGACACAGACAATTTCGAAACACTTGGCGGAGGAACTATCATCCTTACAGAAATAATAGTCAATACAAAAAAGGTCAGAATAAGCATTTAAACTAGCTAAGGATTCTTGCCAGATATATTACAACAAAAATTTTAGACCCCTTGCAAGAATCCGCAGAGACTGGGGTTATAAAGAACACCTGTATAGACATCGTAATCCAAAAAAGATCCAAAGTAGCAGCAATAATGTCCAACACAAGTTTGCAAAAAATAAAAGATGTAATAATAGAAACTCAACCAAATTGTTGATGTCTTGTAACTCAGAAAATTCTAATTATCTGCCAATAATCAAACTTAAAATTGGTTCTCAGACTTATGAAGCTCTTCTTGATACTGGTGCAAATTTATCTTTAGTCCAACCAGATGTTATTGAGAAAATTAAACAATTCACTAAAGTTGAATTTGTTTCTCGGATGGTAAGAATAAAAACTATTGAAGATTCATGCATCCCTTACATGTCTGCAGTTAATTTAAAATTCAAAATTCAAAGTAAATGGTTCACTAATTTATTTTATGTCACCCAAAACAATTGGAATTCTACTTATCAGATAATCCTAGGTTATGACTTCATTCAAAGTAACAAAATTTTGTTAGATTCCATAAATAAGAAACTCATAGTAGATAATACTCATTTGGACTTTGAAGAAAATTATCCCAATAAAAAATTAAGCAACTCAGTTAATGTAAGAAAAAAAAATTGTAATTTAAATTCATTAAGAATGGTTTCTAATATAACTGTCCAGCCAGGTCAATCTCAAATCATTTCTTTAGCTGTTCCTGAAGCTTTAAAACAATTTAAAGAAATTTTGCTTTCTCCAAAGCCATCAAAAAATAAGTTCCATATCAATGAATCTTTACATATAGTTGATTGTCACAACCACATTCAAACTATTGTTGAAAACAACACCAATGAGAAAATAATTTTTAGGAAGAATTCTGTTATTGGAACTGCTGTGCCATTTCACTTTGAAGATATTGTTAGTCCCAAAAATCATGAGACTTTACAAATCAACACACTAAATCTGCAAGAAGTAATTAAACTTAGAAAAGAGGGATTAAATGTATCAGACTTTAAACTAGATCATTTAAATGAACAAGCAAAAAATGAAATGATAGAATTGCTAATGAATAACTATGCTGTGTTTTCAAAATCATATAATACTTTAGGATCTACTGATAAAGTTGTACCAGAATTTAAACTTCTTCACAATTTCCCAATTCAAACTAGACCTTACCCTATACCTAAAATTGCAAAACAGTATGCTCAACAAGAAATTGCAAAATTATTAGAAGCAGGCATAATAGAACCAACCCTCTTCTTCAAGTTATAGTTTTCCTGTAATATTTGTTAGGAAAAAGAATTTACCTGGTGAAGATAAAAATGCACCAAAATTTCGTATGGTTGTAGATTGTCGTCTATTAAACTGTATCACAGAATCATACAAAATTTGTTTACCAAAAATTTCTGAGATTTTGCATAACATTGCTGGTAGGAAATTGTATTGTGTACTGGATTTGAAGGCAGCCTTTTTCCAGATCAATTTGCAGGCCTCTGATAAAGAAAAGTTGGCATTTTGCACCGAACTGGGTAATTTTCATCCTTGTAGACTTCCCTTTGGAGCTCGCAATAGCACTTCTTATTTCCATACATTAATTTCAAAATGTTTAAATGACATTAAAGGTAGTAATGTTCAATTTTTTCTAGACGACATTATTATTGCAGCTGATAGTATGAGTGAGTTAAAAGTAATTCTTCAAAAAGTGTTTGACAGATTAAAATCATTTAATTTAACTCTAGATCCAGCTAAAGTGCAGCTCTGTAAATCTGAAATAACTTATTTGGGTTTCAATATTTCACAAACAGGTTTTTCTCCTTCTGAAGAAAATATTTCAAAGGTTACAAGATTTCCTATTCCAAAGGATGTAAAACAAGTTCAGGCTTTTCTTGGCATGATGAACTATTTTAGACATTTAATCCGTAATTTTGCTGAGATCACTCAGCCAATAGTACACTTAACTAAAAGACATGTTCCCTTTGTTTGGAATCAAGATTGCCAAGATGCTTTTGATAAATTACAATCAATAATGTTGGACAAACCAACTATAAGGAACATTGATGATAATCATGAGATATTTTTGATCACTGATGCATCTAAAGTAGCAATGTGTGGTATTCTGTTACAAAAGATTGATAATAAATTCTTTCCTGTAGAATTTTATTCGAAACTTCTCACTCCTGCTGAGTCTAGATACCCATCGATCAGGCGTGAGCTTTATGCTATTTTTTCTTCTGTCAAGCATTTTTATGAACATTTATATGGCAAAAAATTTACTATTTTAACTGATGCTAGACCACTCACTTTTCATATGCAGCTGGATAAGCAGCCTGACATTGTTGCCAGATGGTTGTTGTATTTACAAGATTTTGATTACTCTCTAAAACATATACCTGGTTTTTCCAATCCTGCAGATTTTCTTTCTAGAGTTCCTGAAGCATCTCATAGTGTAAACAATATCAACTTATTTCATTCAGACAATACTCAGTTAAGCATCCAAAATATAGTTAATCACCAAAGAAATGACAAAAATATTAAAGATATCTTAAGCCAAATTAACAATAATAAAGCTGATATTTGTGGAAAATATTTTATTGATAAAAAAATGGTGTAGTAATGATAAAATTAAGACCTAGAGCGCATCATTTAAAGACAAGGCATTTAGAAAATAAAATTCTACTTCCAAATTCTTTAGTAAAACCTTGTTTAGAGATTGCTCATGCTCCGCATTTTGGTACTAGTAAAACTTATGAATTCATTAAGAAAAAGTATTTCTGGAAGGGCATGTTTTTAGATACAAAATCTATTGTGAAAAATGTCAACAGTGTTTGGAGAATAAACCAAGGTCATGTAAAACAATTACAAGCAATATAAAAAAATCTGATTTAGCACCTGGAGAAATGTTAGCAATTGACATTGTGGGTAAATTGCCGAGATCACATGATGGCAAATTTTTCATTCTAACTATTATTGATCATTATTCAAGATATTTAGAAGCTATTCCTCTGGCAAATATTACATCTGCTACAATAATAAGGTGTATGAATCTTTATTTTTCAAAATTTGGTATTCCAAAAGTAATTTTATCTGATAATGCTTCAAATTTTTGTTCAGCTGAATTTGAAAAATTTCTAAAAGATCTCTGTGATATCTGGCGACTGTTTGGCGATCAACAGAGCATGCTTGGCGCAGGTAGCTCTTCTTCGAGAAGGGTTAATGTATTTATTAGGAGTTGCATGTTAGCCTCGGAAGAGGAAGGTAGTAGATTGTACTATGCGGTAGGAGCGACGTACTGCTCTGAGTAACTATTATATTATTATTTGAATTATATATTTAATAAATGTTTGTTTCGTCTTGCTAAATGGTGCCTTGTTAAACCACGAAGTCATCACAACACGCTCTCTTACGCGAAAACCAGAGAGGTTAGAAGCTTACAGCGTTGAAAACGGAAGAGGCGTAAAGTTAAGCCTAACTAACGAAAGAAGTGTTCATTTGCAAGAGAGTAAAAACGTGAGAATTATTTAATCGAGAGTTTGAAAGGCTTGATTCTAAAGGAAAATAGAAGAAAATGTTCAAAAACGCAAAGAAAGAGGATTTAGTAACAGTTCTATTGGAAATTGGCGAAGAAGCATCCCCAGATTTGAAGCTGGTAGAACTGAAACACAAACTCCAGAATAGCAAGGAATACATCGAAGATGCTGATTTCGTGAAAGAAATTCTGATTACTACAGTGGAGAATAGAAAAAGAAAAGAAGAAATGGAAAGAATGCAAATGGAAGAAGAAAGAATAAGAACAGAAAGAGAACACGAAATAGAACTAGCGAAGATTCGAGCAACTCAAAATGAAGGAAGTAGAAGTCCAACACCTTTAATACAAAACAGAGAACGAGAAACCGAAATTTCCCTGGACAAGCTGATCAAAGGAGTAGAAACACTGACTATACCAGTACCGAAGAGAGCAGAAGAATGGAATATATTTTTCGATTCTATCGAAAGAGCATTTAAGCACAAGAAGGTTCCTGAAGAATACAAATCAGAAATATTATTGAAATTAATTGGAGAAAAAGCTTCAAATGTTCTTGTTTATATAAAGGAGGAAGATTTGCAAAATTACGAAAAAGTGAAAACTCTTGTTCTGAAGGAATATCAACCTACTCCTCAAACCTGTTTAGAAAACTTCAGAAAAACTAAACGTTATTCCGGCGAAACTCATATCCAGTTCGCTTCAAGACTAACAGCTACATGGGACTATTACTGCAAGTCAAGAGAAGTAAAGGATTTCGAAACACTCAAGGAGTTAATTATTTCCGATAAATTATTCCAAGCATTAGATGAAGAAACAGGTGCACACGTCGCAATACGCCAAGGAAATAAATGGCTGAAGCCTCAAGAATTAGCTACAGAATGTGATATTTATTTCACGGCCAAAGGAAAATCTTTCGACGAAGTTCGAAATGGAATTAAGCGATCACCGAGATTCCTGGATACAACATGTGCACACGACAAATATATTCCACCACCCATGAGAAAAGAATATCCAAAACACGAAAGATTTCACGCGAGAAGAAAAGAATGTTATATTTGTGGAAATTATCAACACATCGCGAGAGATTGCCCAGACAAAAGAAGAAAGAACGAAACTGCAGTAAATAAGAAGGGAAAGGATGATTCCAAAACTCAAAAAAATTCAAACAGAACATCAAAAGAAGAAGCCATCGTAGCTAAAGTAGACTCATCCCATCTACGATCTGAATTCGCAGAACGCATCGTTCAACCACTGCAAAAAGTAGATATTTTTATTAACTCTGAGAAAATCGAAGCTATCGTAGACTCTGGAACGCAGATAACGATCGTACATTCATCGCTCATTCCAAATTTAGAGGAGAGAGAAGGAGGTAAAATATTGCTAGCACCTGCTTTCGGACAACCAATTGAAGCAAAAGTTTGCCGTGTACCTATTTACCATAAAGATCATGGAAGCAATATATTTAATTTTGTGGATACATTAATTGCAGTGACTGATAAGCTAAATGTGCCTTGCCTAATAACTCCAGAAATATACGAACTGTTGATTAATCCTGCGGCAGAAGAACCAAACGCAGAAAGAAATAATTACGGAAACGAAAACTTACAAACTTTATTCGCCAATGCACAGTCAAACGACAGCGTCGATTCCCCCCCCCCCGCTAATGCTTATGGAGGAGAAAAACGAAGAGGAGGAAGGGAAGAAGGCGAGTGTTTATGTAAACACAGACTTATCGTCTGCTGAACGCCTACGCGAAGAGCAAGTTAACTGTCCCTCGCTGAGAGAAGCATGGAAGCTAGCAATAGAAAAAAAAGGAAATTATTTATTTATTGATCATCTTTTACATCACCAAGAAAAAATATTAGGACAGAATGTTTTTCAGTTAGTGCTTCCACTTAGTAGAAGAGCACAAGTGTTGGAATTAGCACATAGTTCCATTTTCGGTGCACATCTTGGGATAAGAAAAACAAAGGAGCGAATACGATATTCATTTTATTGGCCTGGATTAGCACAAGATGTTGAAACCTTTTGTAAAACGTGCAAAGATTGTCAGTTGAAAAGTCCAGAAAAGCGATCTGACAAGATTCCCATCACACCGGTCAGAAGGCCAGGATTACCTTTCGAAACAGTTAACATCGACATTATTGGACCTATTGAACCTTCCTCTGCTAGGAAATATAAATATGTGTTATGTCTGGTAGATCAACATTCCCGATGGCCAGAAGCCATTCCACTGAGAAGCTTGACAGCAAAAGCCACTTGCGACGCGCTTTTGGAGATTTTCATGAGAACAGGAATCCCTAATACAATAGCTAGTGACAACGGAAGTAACTTCGTTTCAAAATTAACTAAAGAATTCCAGAAAAGACTAGGTTCTCACCCTAGGTTCTCTACACCTGCTTACAGTGCTTCAAATGGATTAGTAGAAAGATGGAACAAGTCCTTCAAGCAAATGTTATATCATGTCATCAGGACTGATCCTTCGAATTGGGATAAGCACATCCCATACCTGCTCTTTGCATACAGAGAAGTACCAAACTGCACCACGGGTGTCTCACCATTTCAGCTGATGTATGGAAGACAACCAAGAGGTCCTTTAGCAGTACTGAAGTCTTCATGGTCAGGAGAAATACCTATACCACCTAATCTAAGTGAATCAGCAGTGGATTACTTACAACTTTTAAAAATAAGGTTAGAACAAGCAGCCGAACAAGCCAATTTAATTGCAAGTGATAAACAACAAAAATATGCTGAGTACTTTAATCGGAGATCAATACCAAAAAATTTCAAAATCGGAGAACAAGTTTATTTACTCATACCAGATTCAAATAACAAACTCTATGCACGATGGACTGGTCCAGGAGAAATCGTGAATCATTGCCCACCTCATTCCTATAAAGTAAAACTACCTGATGGAAAGATCAAACATGTTCATGCAAATAAAATTAGAAAATTCCAAGCTAGTGTCAATGCAGTTGGAGTGATATTTGAAAATGAAGAAGAATTTGGAGAAATTATAACTTTACCAGGAAAAGATCTCTCGACCCCCCTGGAAGATTTTAAAATAGATGCAAATCTGAATTTAGAAAATTTGAATCCGCAGCAGAGAAGAAAATTGATAGCTCTTATCAACAAACACCGAGCACTATTCACCGGAAAGCTGAAAATAGCTAAAGTTGAAGCTCATAAAATTAGATTAATACCCAATATGGAGAGGAAGAAACCTTACATTTATAGGATTCCTGAAGCATTGAAACCCAAGGTCGATGAAGAAGTAGAAGAATTATTGAAATCGGGACTAATGGAAGAAAGTAATGCAGAAATAGCTCATCCAGTAGTTTGTGTAAGCAAAAAAAAAATGGAGATATCAGATTGTGCTTAGATTATCGAGCTTTGAATGCAGTGACGAAGCCAGATGACTTTCCTATGCAAAATGCCATTGATTTAATGTACAGTATAGGAAGAGCCAACGTCATAACAACTTTAGATTTGCTGAAAGGATATTGGGCAATTCCCATGGAGGAACAAAGTAAAGAGTACACATCGTTCAAAACTCATCGAGGTCAATATCAGTTTAAAGTGCTACCCTTTGGATTAAGAAACGCAGCAGCAACTTTTCAGAGAGTAATGAATAACGCACTGAAAGAATTTCAACAATTTTCAAGAGCCTATATTGATGACATAGCTATATTTTCCACGGATTTCGACACTCATCTCCGACATCTGGATAAAGTTTTTACCAAACTAGAGTCACTTGGATTTACTATCAATTCGAAGAAATGTTCGTTTGCAAAACCTCAAATTAAATATTTAGGACACATCATTGGATCAGGAAAACATCAACCAGATCCCGAGAAAATAGAGGCAATCAAGAAGCTGGAAACGCCGAAAACGAAAAGAGATCTTAAAAGTCTGTTAGGACTATGTAATTATTATCGCGATTATATCCCAGGGTATGCAGAGATCGCATACCCACTCACAGAACTCACGAAAAATAAACAACCGGAAATACTCTAATGGAAAGAAATTCATGAGTCAACATTTCAACAACTGAAGGAACGATTAGCGATGTCAACGGAGCTGATCACCCCAACGCTGCAGGATCCGTTTGTCATTCATTCTGATGCATCCCAAATCGGAATAGGTGCATGTTTGTCACAGCAAAGGGGAGAGAAGCAATTTCCCATCTGCTACGCGAGCAAGAAATTATCGAAACCTCAACAGAGCTGGCCGACTATAGAGCGTGAAGCTTATGCTATAGTATGGGCATTGAAGAAGTTTGAACCTTGGATATTCGGTTCATCGGTGAAAATTGTGACTGATCATAATCCTCTAGCCTTTATAGTGAGAAATGCTCCGCAATCGTCCAAATTACAACGATGGGCTATAGCTTTGCAGAAATATAATCTCGAAATAGAACATTGCCCTGGAAAAAAACTGTCAAACGCGGATGCATTATCCAGACTTCCCACTTGTGAACTTTGAACATTAATTTACTGTTCATCTTCACGAACATTTTGTATAGTTAATAATTAGATAGTTTCTTTGCTTTTCATAATCATTTTACAATTTTGTGCAAATAAGATGTTTATGTAATTTGAAATAGATAGAGAAATTATTGGATAACAAATATTCGAGGTAAGTGGTAAACTTAGATATTTGTCTCCCAAGGATTTAAATTATGCTGCAGCATCATTAATTAAAAGGAATGTTAAGAATATAATTTTATATATATATATAAGAAACTTAATAATTTTACTGTCATCATTGGAATAATACTAGGGTATATTTTAACATGTTTATAAAAGAAAATATCAACTTGGTTTCTTTGAATTAAGAATTGATAAATTGTTACAATAATAATAAGGTTCGGAACAAGTGAAGTTAAAAATGATTTATCTATGTTTATATATAAAAATGTGTTATCTATGTTTATGTAGTAAATTGAGGTATGTCTATAGTAATTGAGATTTGAAAATTAGGAGAGAATGTATAAAAGTATATGTAGTTTTTTTTTTCTTTTTCACGTTGATCGCAAACAGTTGCTAGATTTTACTTTCCAGATTGCTGATTGATTTGTAAATAATATCAACAACAATCTTACGACGGGGGTGTGATATCTGGCGACTGTTTGGCGATCAACAGAGCATGCTTGGCGCAGGTAGCTCTTCTTCGAGAAGGGTTAATGTATTTATTAGGAGTTGCATGTTAGACTCGGAAGAGGAAGGTAGTAGATTGTACTATGCGGTAGGAGCGACGTACTGCTCTGAGTAACTATTATATTATTATTTGAATTATATATTTAATAAATGTTTGTTTCGTCTTGCTAAATGGTGCCTTGTTAAACCACGAAGTCATCACAATCTCAATATTGAACACCGAAAAAGCTCCATTTATTATCCACAGTCTAATGGAATCATAGAAAGAGTTCATCGAACTATGAAAGAAAGCATAGCTTCTTTATCCAATAAGGTAATCGAATGGTCAGATAGATTAGCTTTTTTCAAACTATATTACAACAATTCTAAACACATAGTGACAGGTTTTACTCCCGCACAGTTATTTTTGGGCGAGAACTCAATACACCTCTAGATACAAATAATGAACCGGCAACGGTAGATAATCCTTCACAATACTTGTTACGTCAGAGAGAACACATTAAAGCAACTAGAGAATTAGTGAAACAAAACGAAGAAAAATATTTTCAGTCTCAAAATAAAGTTGTTAAAGGCAGAGAACCACCAAAATTTAATATTGGAGATGAGGTATTTTTAAAGGCTTTACAACCACCTCATGCTTTTCAGCCAAAATTCAATGGACCTTTCAAGATAATAAAAAGTTTTCGAAATAAAAACTACTTAATAATTCAAAACATCGAAGACCACAAAACTACAAAAATTCATTGTAGCAAATTATTTAAAAGAGTTGATCCAAGGTTCAATTTGATTAATTAAGAACATTTATTTCATCGAGCTTGTTTTTCTTGTTCACTAAGTTACAAAAAAAATAAATAAATAGAAGACATACACACATTTGTAAGTGTTAGGAAATTAGTGGATTTATTTCCAACAAAAGAATTTTTTTGAGATTTCTTGATCAGTGTGGGTGTCGGTTGGCCACCTTCACTCACACGTTTGGTTGGCTGCAGGCTGGTCCGGGTTGACTAATGTCATGGAATTAAAAAAAAAAAGTGTGCAGTACACTTAGTGATCATTACAAGTAACGAGCTAGACATGAAAATTGTGCTACTAAAACAAGCTTGAGTAGTAAAATATATATACATATATAACAATAATAAAAAGAGGAAGAAGAAAATTAATGTGTTCAAAAAAAATGAAATTGGAGAGTAATTGGTCTAGATGAATTTAGTAATTTCAAGGGCAAATTGATGTCATCCAGAAGAATTTATAGAATCTGTATAATTAAAAACTTGTCAAAAAAATGATCATTAATGCAGAGTTGTGTTTAACAGTGAAAATGTATGAATGTAAAAATAGGTATTAGCTTACAATTTCCATTTACAAAGAGAAAATTGTAACTTGACTACAGATTATAATGAAAGTGTATGCTGTAACTATATGAGTAACTTGTATATGTATTAGTTATTAAATTTTGATTGTACTTCATATGTGTAGCACTTATCCCAGACAGTGAAATTATGATAAAATAATTTTTAACTATTTTTCATTTGATTTAACTGTTATACCAGATCATACTTGTAATGAGTGTTGTGCATCGGTAAATTTATCGTGCATTGAACTGTGTTTCGGTGAAATTTATCATACAGTGTTCAGCGTCACTGAAGTGCATCTATCATGCAGTGTTCATGCGGTGATCTGTGCTTTTTCTTTGGCCGGAGGGAATGTGCTAGCAAGCCGGCATCTACCTTCAGACTATCGCTTCAAGAATCTTCATCGTATCGTCCAAGCCTTTGGTGGCAGTTGTTGGACCGGTTTTTTTCCTCTTCGCTACTGGGAGTTCAAGGGTGAAGGACGGGCTTCGGCCTGTCTCTTCACGGAATGTATTTTCACCTACAGCCATGTCTTGAGGCACGTTTAACTTCCCTGAAAAGTCCGATAACTGTAATTTTTTTTATTGAATATCTTCATTCTATATGCAGCTGCTGAAAATTCATCCTGGGTGGAATGAAGATTTAAAACAAGAATTTTAACGATCTCATTGTGCAATTTGAGACTCGTCCATTGTCTATCGCCACGTGGTGACTGCTTCAAATTAATTCACTGGTAGAAGCTTCAAAATCAAAAGAAATTTCAAGATAAGTATATTCCGGGTCTACATATTTCTTCGATTCCAGATATTTCGTGATCTATAGAAAGTGATGCAAATGGATAGTGCTCTGTAGTATATCGATAAACGAATGGACGCTCTGTATTTATAGTAGGACTATAGTTATGATCTGATATTTAATTTTCTTGTTTATTTGTGTGAGCTCAGCAATAAAATATTTTGATAGGAAAGATAAATAGTAGATGAATAACTTGTATTTTCTTCTTCAACTATCACGAAGTCTGGGTTAAGTACTTTGTTTTGCTATCCTCTGTGGGTCACATATTTTATCCCAATCATTCGGGTTATTGCGGAAACAACGTGATGTACTCTTAATCATTGTTATAACTTCATCGCTGATAAAATTGATATTGAAAATTTTGGTTATCACTTATACACCTGAATAATTATATTAAATATTTCTCATAGCTTACAGAAATTAACACATTTTTCATTACATAAGAAATTAAAATATATAAGTATTTTTACTGCTAATAATAATTTTTACTACACTTGCATACCCGGTTTAGACGTTCCAGGGAAATAAATTTTTCCTTGAAATTTCAGGGGACTCATACACCTAAAACGCCTTATGATCTTCGAATATGTGACTGTTGCAAGAGTTGGAATATTTTATTTATTTTAAAAGCAATTACTTCCAACTTTTTACAGATGACTACAAAATATAGCTGCTTTGGGAACTAGTAACCAGAAAGTTTGTGTTGCCACAAATATTTTTGTAATTTAATCCGCTTTGTGACAAAATGTTTCGTCATGTTTCCACCTTGCACGCATCATATTTTAAAAATGACCAATGGCACATACTAGAAATTTTTGGAATTCCTTATATGGGCACTATTTTCTAATTGAACCAAAAATCTGATGAATATTTTAATACTAAAAAATTTTATGCACGAAAACATTACAGATTTTTTTAATCAAATATATTTTATAAACTCAACTTCAAATAAAATAAAAATTTAACATTAAAGTTTTAGGATTTTTGGTTCACAGTAGTTTCCAAATGTTATATAAAAGCTATATATTAAATATGGAATTAAATTTTGCAACAGATGTTTTAAACTGTGAGCGCAATGTGGAAACATGACGAAAATTTTTGTCACAAAGCTGGTTAAATTATAAAAATATTTGTGGCAACCCAAACTTTCTTATTACTATTTCAGAAAGCAGCTATATTATGTAGTCAGCAGTAAAAAGTTGGAAGTAATTGCTTTTAAAATAAATAAATTATCCCAATTCTTGCAAGTCACATATTCGAAGATCTTACCGGTTTTAAGGTGTATGAATCCTCTTAAATGCAAGCAGTTTCCGTCTCTTGGTTTAAGAGTGGAGATTGGTAGGTAGAGATGACCGACAAAAAGAGACATTTACTGCCGGACAAGGTCTGTGGGATTGAAGGTGATGCCATTTGGATTACACTGGTGTGCAAAAATTAAGGACGAAGTCGAAAAATTAGCATATCAGCTGAACGAAGAGGCAGAGCGGACAGAAAGACCAATCAGGAGATTAAGTAAGGTGATGTACGGTAGCACATGCGCAGATATTCAGGTAGACGTAATGGGGGAGTGTTTGAGTAGTATATAGCATGTTGTCGGTGAAAGATCAGTATTTCTGGCAAAGAGATTGCACGCCGTATAGCAGTTAAAATCACACCGAGTTGCTGCCTCAGCGAGAAATGGCGAATAATCAATCTGTTAGACGATATCTGGATGCTTTTACCCGAGGTCGAATCATTGGGAAGTTGGAGAAAGGCCGCAGTGTGACAAGTGTGGCTGCAGAGTTCGGAATTGCTCACAGCATCGTTTCACGACTTTGGAGACAATTTCAAACTACAGGAACAGCTATCCGGGGGTTTAGTAGTGGTCGTCCACGAGGAACCACCCGCAGATGACCGGTATACTGCCTTACAGGCCAGAAGAAACAGGCGGCAGACAGCGGGAGAAATCGCTAGACACACGACACAGGCGACTGGACGACCGATATTGCGTTTTACCGTGGCCAGAAGACTGCACGGTGGTGGTCTGTTTGCACGACGCCCTGTACGGTGTGTACCTCTAACGCTTGCCCGTCGGAGAAGGCGTTCTCTGTGGTGCCGGGAACACCGGAATTGGAGAGACAATGAATGGGGACGAGTACTCTTTACAGATGAGAGCAGAATCAGCCTGAGTAGCGATTCTCATCGCATACTCATCTGGAGAGAGCGGGGAAGCCGCAATCATCCCTCGAACATCATTGAAAGGAACAGGTATGGAGGTGGCGGTGTTCTCGTTTAGGAAGGCATCATGCTTGGTAGTCGTACAGACTTTCACATCTTCGACGCAGGTTCAGTCAACGGGACCCGTTATTGTAACGAGATTCTTCTTCCATATGTGCGTCTTTTTAGAGGCGCTATGGGTCCGCAGTTCCTTTTCATGGACGACAATGCACCATGTCATCGCACAGTAGCTGCCGAACAGCTCTTAGAGAGTGAGGATATTGAACGTATGGATCGGCCGGCACGATCTCTGGATCTCAATCCCATCGAGCATGGATGGGATTTTCTAGGCAGATGTTTGGCAGCTCGTACCTTACCACCAGTAACGATTCCGGAGCTTCGATTGGCGCTGCAAGACGAATGGGCAGATATGCCTCAACAACTCATTGACACCCTCATTCTCAGCATGGGCAGACGCTGTGAAACCTGCCTAGCAGTCAGGGAAGATCATATCCCCTATTAAAGACCGGATGTTTCTTGCTGGACAGCCATCACAGAGATGTTTCGGCCTTCAGTCACATTGCGCTCCATGCTACTTTTTCAATAAAGCTTCTTTTTATCCCTCTGATTTCTCTTTTAGTAAGTGTTGCTTACATTACTCATGTCCTTACGTATTGGGGATCTTACGGTATTAAATGTGTTGATTTGGAAAGCTTTTGTACAAAGTTATATTGAAAAAACCGTCTCGTCCTTAATTTTTGCACACCAGTGTATGTAATGTGCCAGCCACATTCAAAAGCCTCACCGAAACCGTCTTGAAAAGTCTTTTCTACGAAGATATCGATATACCTGGATAACGCAATCATCGTCAGGGAAAGTTTTGAATAAAATTTAGTAAATGTTAGGAAGGTGCTTCAAAAATTGAAGGAAGCCAACCCAAAGTTAAGTCCTGCTAAATGTGTACTGTGCGGAGAGGAAGTGATTTACCTCGAATTGTTATCTCTACCGAAGGTATGTGTTCGGATCCAAAAAAAAGTGTCGCCAGTGCAAGATTAGAGATGCCCCGAAAATGTCCATCTTCTGAGAAGTTTCCTGGGGAGGTACCTACTATACGAGATGTGAGGACTTTCCTTCCAATGCAAGACCCCTTCAAAAGCTGACAGACAGCAAGCAAAAGCTCTTGTAAACAAAAGAAGTGAGCATGAATTTGACAGCCTGAAGAAGGATTTAACAGATGTGTAATCCTAGCGTATCCTCACCTCCACAAATGATATATTCCTGACACGGATGATAAACAATGAGAGTGTCGGTGCTATTTTGTCCCAAGAAATACATGGTCAAGGACATGTCATATCATAGTAGAGCAAGTGTCTACCTAAACCGGACAGTAATTACTGTGTCTCCAGAAGAGTTGCTCGCCATAGTTAAAGCCTCGGAACACTTCCACCATTATCTCTACGGCAGAAAATTCCTTCTCCGCACAGATCATGCACCGTAGAACGGGTTATTAAATTTCAAAAATTCCAAAGGTCAGATAGCAGTTTGATACAAAGACTCCAGGACTATGACATCCCTATCCGTCATCGAAAGGGATTATCACATAGAAACGCTGACGCCCTGTCTAGAAGACCCTGTCCAGAAAGATGCCGATATTGTTCTAGGGACGAAGCGAAATGCGAGCTGCTTAAAACAGTCGTATGCCAAATTACGAATTCAACGTCGTCTGCCGCAGACCGATGGAGTGACGAAGAAGTCAACAAAAACCAGTTGGAAAAAGGCGACATTAAACCCATAGCCGACTTAATGGACTCTTCAAATAGGAAACCTGTCTGGCAGGACACTTCGATTTACAATGTTACAACGAAACAGTTTTGGGCTCTCTAGAACTCACTCCATATTCGAAACGGCGTCTTGTACCAGAAGAACGTCCTTATAGAATTGCACAGCAGTCCGGCAGGAGGCCACTTCGGAATAGTGAAGACTTTGCACTGAGTTCGAGAGGGCTTCTGCTGATGTAATGCAAGGGCTGACGTATAAAAGTGGTGCCAATCGTGCGATGTTTGTGTGATTCGGAAAAGACAGAAGAAATGCGACATAGGGTAGCTGCAACGTTATAATGTAAAAGCGCCTTTTTAAGTATCGCCTTTGATATCCTAGGACCTCTGCCATGAACTACTGATGACAAAAAAAAACATTTTCGTTGTCATTGATTATTTCACAAAGTGTCCTGAAGCGTATCCTATCCCTGAACAAGAGAGTGTCAGGCAGCAGAGGTAATGATACAGAATTGGATTTTCAAGTTCGAAATGCCTCTTCAGTTACATTCCGATCAAGGAAGGTATTTTATCTCGGCTATAATTAAAGACTTCTGCAAAATACTCGGCAGGGAGTAAACCCAAATAACACCTTTACACCCGCATTCCAACGGCAAGGTACAGAGGTTTAATCGAACCATCCTTAATAACCTCTCATTGGTGGTTTCCAGAAACGAACAGGACTGGGACTAGAAGTCACTCATGTTCTTACAGGCCCCTCGCAGTGCTGTCCACAATACTGCCAACCATCTCCATCTCAGATGCTCTTCAGTTGTAACCTTCGTCTGCCTGGTGATCTGTTATTTGGTCGCCCACCGGATGCCCCTTCATCGCATGAGGAATACACTCAAGATCTCCAGACAGGGCTTAAAGTGATATACAGTTTTGCTCGAGAGCGAGTTAACTAGGTGACGGAGAAGATGAAGACCCAATACGAAGTGAGAGCTACAGGATATCGATTAAACAAAGGTGACAAGTTGTGGTTATGGAATATATTTAAACGGAAAAGACTCTCTCCTAAACTAGTCACCTTGGGACGGTCCTTAGACAGTTCTAATCAGTCTGAACGACTTCGTAGTTTGGATGTGTTAACTCATCAAATTCTACACCTAAATTCTAAAGCTGTTCATTACGACAGGCTAACGCCTTACTATGTCCACAGTACGTAGTCACCATAGTATACACAAGGACACGATGCTCGTATTTGTACACAAAACTGTAAATTCATGGATTTTATTCACTTATTGTTTGATTTGTTGTAGGTTATTTATTGAAATTATTGCTTTAGTATTGCACTGATTTTCTTCAAGTATGGCTTCCTGTTCAGGGATTGTACTGTCCGGGAAGTGCAGCCCTTGGGAATCTAATCTAAGAAAATAAGCCGTACCTCCAAAATTTGCACAACCGGCAATTTAAAAGAAACAAACTGAAAGATAACGGGATAAACACTACAACACTACCTTGGGAAGGGGACAATGTTACGGATTTTGCATATACGTAAATATATATAAATGTATATGTATATATGTGAAAATATATTGGAATATTTAGTGCAATAATATGCGACATGCAGTATATTTTGTATAATGCAACTTGAAATGCTTGGCTTGAAACCGGAAAAATAAGATACGAACTATTACAAACCCGTAAACGCAGCAATATATAAAAATTTATCAATATATTTTAGGAGAATTCATTAAGTTTAAATCTTTTAATTAAAACATTTATCCAAAAATGGCGATTACTAAAAAATTTTATATATTAATAAATGCCCTCGCAAATAACCAATGAGTTTGAAGAGGTCATTTCAGTTTTAATTGGCCTATGCTCTTAGCATAGTTCCTAGTATCTTTCAATATTTATCAAATCTTTCAAATCTTTCAAATAATCCTATAATCTTTCAAAATTTATCAAGTGTTTTGGATTGATTTTGCCTAGCATACATCCCCCATCAGGATTATTTTTAGTTCTAAGTTTTCGAATTTTAAAATCAAATTAATTTTTTTACTAATTTGATAATGGCTACATAAATCCCGTCAAATTCCACTTCAGACATTTTTCATGACTCTCCTTCAGATACATGGGGCTTTTTAAGCTGCTCCATGTCGGCTTTTTATTATGGGGTAAGTAAGAGGGGCTTCCCTATCATCCTTTCTCTTTAAGAGCTAAGACCTACGCTAAAGCGAAAGTGTGAAAGGATATATGGTTTGGCGGCCAAAGTATACTGAAGGAGGGAAAAAAAAAAATGTTGAAACGGCAAATTTTTTGTGTTTTTCCCTCGAAGATCTGTAAAAGAGAAAAAATTTTCTGAAGTTGCACGATTTTTCTTGCCACCTAACAAAATGCTTGAAATGGCGCATGATTAAATGGGATATCACGTATAAATTCCCGCTGTGTGCAATCTGTACATGATTTTTCCCTTTTGACACTTCCATTTGCCTCTAGAATTTTCATAAGTTTATCACCTGCAGACCCCCTTCACCATTCATTTCAATAAATGTTAAGTATTTGATGATGTAAGGATACTTTGTGCCCACATACTGGGTAAACGCTGATCCTCTGCCTCTTTTACATTGCACTATAACCAGTTGTCACTGATTAACATATCACTTTGAAGACATAACTAGGGTAGCTGTTTACATTTATTTCATATATGAAATTTCCAGTTAGATAAGATTTTAACAATTATTCTGTTACAGTCAAAAATACTAAGACTAAGAGTCTGCTTAAAAAGGTAAGACTACAAAATACACTTTATTCCGAAATAAATATGCATTTTTTTTTTTTCAGTTATCTTGCGCAGCTAAATTTGCTCAGATACCATCATTAAAAGGTCAATTTTAAATAGTACTCATTAAATATATTTTAATAATTTTTAAGTTATGCATATACTGACAAAAATGCACTAGTAAAATCCTTCATCTGTAATGACTTAAATGTTTTCCGACAAATAAACACCTGAATACACAGCTCAGTGTATGTTCCTGAGTTAAATACATTGCATAAAAAGGCATTTATTTGTCATGTTGCTATTATACTTACCTGAATTTCATTTAACTTCACTGCTCATTTCCCACAGATTCAATAATCGAGGTAATTCAGTATTTAGTAGTAATGTAGAATTATATTGTAAATTACTACCCTAAAATTTCTCACAACGACTAGATATATAAGACCTTTGAAAGGACTACCATTTGTGAGAACACAATTAAATAACAGTATTAAATATAAAATTAGGCAAAGCAACTATATTGTGTTTAGTGCAGATTTTAGACAAGACTCTATTGATTTCGAAAAAAACATATACAGGTCCCTCTTCCTCAGCAGCAAAGAAAGGGAAGCCACGGTTGCATTTACACTCAAAAGAAGTAGAGGGAACGAGAAGGTAGCACCATCTGTCGGCAGGAATAAAAACGAAAATTGAAAAATTAAATTAATAGAGAACTTTAAAAGCGTTAGGAAGGACTGCACTGGAATTAAAGTAACTAATAAAACAAGCTAAATCGTTGTGAATGTGAAAACTTCCACAAAACTCAATTCACCAATGTAAGAAGGTTTTTAAATAATTCTCGCAGAACTAAAGTAAAAATTGAAATTAAGTTTCTAGCTACGACTGGCTACAGAGGATTTGTTTAATCTTGATTCGAAATTTTTAAGCTCTTTTTGGCCGATGAATCTCCAAACACACTGAGAAGATATGCTATAAATTCCTCAAGAGTTAAAGTCAGAGATAGAAGCTTTAAAAATCGAATTACGAGTTTCATTGAGAAGGGAGGAAACTACCTAAAAGTTGAACTTCTGGAGAATTCGTACAATTTTATATCTGATAGAAGTACGAAACGGGGACACGACAAGGTTATTAACGTTATTTCTAATAGCGGATTGCCTGACGGAAACATGAAAAATTTTTAAGGGCTTTATCAATGACTTCAGGAAAAAATTCTTGGTCAATGGCAACTGATCTCAAATAATTAAGTTCATTAGCAAGCAAAGATACTTTGAGTGCTCGAAATACAAAAAGGATCCATTTTTTGCTTAGCCGAGCGACATGGCTTAACATGGGGAGTCAAATAAACAGATAAAGGTTTACAGTAAACAGTAGTTCTGAAATCATATTCAGTGTGGATTATAAAAATTATCAACTAAGGTAAGGTTCAGTTTCAGAAATGAACTAGATAACTGGATCAATAGAATTTACAACAGATAAAATCTGAGATAAATCTTAATTATGTCATGTCACCCGGTTAAACAAAAAATTGCTTCTTTTTACTGTTAGGTATTTCGAGCTCTTAAATTTTGTTCTTCAGAATCTTTGCTTGCTAATGAACTCAGTTGCCAATGATCGAGGATTTTCTTCCATAGTGATTGATAAAGCCTTAAAAAAAATTTTCATTTTGCCATCAAAGAAGACATTCCGCTGTTAAAAATAACATTAATGACCTTATCATGCTTCCATTTCATCCTTCTAACAGTTAAAAAATTGCACGGATTCTCCAGAAGTTCCATTTTCAAGCCACTTTCTCGCCTATCAATAAAATCCCATTTCTGGCATTCATTCTCGATGAATTCATAGCATATCTTGTCAGTGTAGTTTCAGATATAGCGGCCAAACTAAAACAGAGTTAAAGTTTCCCATCAAGGGACAAGAGCCTTCTGTCCGAAAAGGCGAAATTTAGAAGCTTTCGATAGCTAATGTTTGAGAATTTATTCACAATTTTGACATTGGGTCTGCAAAAATTACCCAGAAAGCTTCTTCCACTGGTAAATTGGGTTTACTATTTTTATCGAAAGATGGCACTACCTTCTCCGTTCGCTTTACTTTTTTTGAGGGCATAAATTCAACAGTGGCTTTCCCTTGCAGATTACGGACCCGATGAATCCTACCTTTAAAGATACTCTGGAAACCTGTACATTCATGGCTCTATTCTTCCACTGCTCACAATCTCCCCAAGTTTACAACTCCATTGGAGGTTACTAACATCATTTGTTATCTAAATGTTAAAAAGGCTCCTGGAAAAGATCAAATCACCAATCAAATGCTTCGTAATCTCCCAAGAAAAGTGATTAGTGAACTTACTTGCATCTTTAATGCTTGCCTTAATATTAATTAATTTCCTGACTCTTGGAAGCAAGCCAAAATTTTTCTTCTGCCTAAACCAGGCAAAAATGTTTCTAAACTAGATGGATACAGACCAATCAGCTTATTATCGAACCTCGGGAAAATTTATGAACGTCTCATCCTCAAAAGATTAGAACCTTATATGCATCTTCTGCCTAATGATCAATATGGTTTTCGTAAAAATCTCAGCACCACTCGTCAACTGGTCAGGATTGTGAAATTCATCGGTTCTGCTTTTCATAACAAGCAAAGTGTAGCGCTCCTTATGCTGGACGTGGCAAAAGCATTTGACCGCGTCTGGCATGAGGGGCTTGTTTTCAAGATCATCAACCTTGGATTGCCTACAGAATTAATTCTGATTTATTCCTTTTTTGCAACATCGCAAGTTCTTCGTCTCACTAGGCAATGAAACCTCTGAGACCTATAGGATCTAGTGTCCCACAAGGAAGCATCCTCGGACCGGTTTTTTACCTATTTTATATCTCAGACTTTCCTCATTCTGGACTTGACAACTACTCTCTTGTTGCATGCTACGCCGATGATACGGCGATAGCCATCAAGTCTATCAACGCTAATCATGCAATTGATAAAATGCAAGATTTTCTTTACACTGTAGAGAACTGGTGCACCAATTGGAGAGTTAAAATTAACGCCAGTAAGTCTCAGCTTTTAATCCTTCAACAAAAAACGCATTAAGTTTAAAGAACTTTTCCTTTTTCAAGAGCCTGTTCCCTTAGTTACAAAAGCCAAATACCTAGGAGTGATTCTTAACCATAACCTCACTTGGACCAATCATATCAAGAATGTTAAAAATAAAGCAATAGGAATATGTGCAGATTTCTTCCAGTAATTGTAAAATTTTCTAACCTTAGCCTAAGAACCAAGAGACATATTTATACTACTTGTATCCGACCTAGTCTTTGTTATGCATCTCCAGCTGCCTCTCCTAATCAATTACATCAACTTCAAATAGTGCAGAATAAATTTCTTCGTATTATCACTGATGCTGACTTTCTCATCCGAAATTAACTTCTTCATACATATCTTACGCTTGAAACCATCACAGAATTTATTAAAAGAACAAATGAGAAATTCTTCTCTAAAGCTGTCCAATGCGACTATGTGAACTATTCCCAAGTCTTCAACTACGAAATACTCAATGAAGACCGCAGCATAAGACCACTTGCTGCTCACACCTTCATGGGATGAGACTTCCGCTTCTTCTCTTGCTCCTCAATTGCAGGCGGTAATTGCTTTCATTTTATCTGATAAAGGCAGTGGTGTACTCTAAGTTGTTTGGATTGTTAGTGTGATGTTGTCGTTGTGTATTGATTTTCTGTTGTATGGGTTGAATTTGTGTAGTTTTATAGTAGTATTGAACTTTTGTTGTTGTTGTATAGCATTTTGAACCATGTTTTGCATTTGTCGTTTCTCTGAATTGTGAAGGATCCGTTCGGATTTTCTTCATCTTCTCAAGTTCCGTTCACCTGCTAGATGCCTTTGGCCTTTTTCCTTTTGGTACCCCTCTCACTTTTCCTTTCTCCGTTTCTCATCCGAGATGTTTTCCATTTCATGAATTCATTATGTCATGTGCCCTTGGACTTAATTAAAGAAACCGACAACGTTGCACCTGCAATAGCTTGGTAATATAGAATTGTCTAAATGTCTTTCAGATTTCTTTTCAGATTCCCGATGAAGATGTACCTGTTTTGCTCTCGAAATTGATAGTCTTATTGATAAAATCTACGCCAAACACAAGGTTGTTGCTTTGCCTAATTTTCTTTTACTATGGAGTGTTTCTCGTCTAATTCTGTTTTACTTTGACAGCTTTCTCTTCTGTCTTGAACGGTATTAACCCTTTGTTGCATACAAATAAGCTAGAGAAGTTAAGCGAAAATGTTTGTATTTTTTCTACTTAAAATAACCTTATTAATAATAAAAAAATTAATTTTATTCAAACTTCGTTTTAAATAATTGCTAATTTGTTCGCTACAGTGTGTGTGTGTGATTATGGCGAAGCCTCGAGGGCTATCTGCCTAAGGGGGGAATGCCTTAGTGGAGGACTTTCTAAGGGAAACTGGCTCGTATACATGTTATACATGGGGAAAACCACGAAAACGCCCATGCAGCCAGCCCGTTCGCGGGATTCGAACCACGGACCGAACTACCAGTGTTCAGCGACTTTACCGCTCGGCCGCTGGTGGGCCGACGTTCACTACAGTGGACAGCATGCATATACGTACATGCATACAAATCTCTTCCTAACGATTTACGGTCATTGCATTTGAAATCATTTCCTGCCTTGTTTGCAGTGATTATTACCATCTTCTAAATGGTAAATCTACAACTGACATGTACATATAGATCCCCCAAAATATCTTTATTTCGTCGATTGTGATTTAATTCATTTTGCTACGATTTTTTAACCTGTACCTATTGGAGTCAAATGTTCTAGAAATTCCTTGCCAAACATAAACATTTCCAGTGGTGTTTTAGCTTAATAAGCAGTACATTTGGGTTTCAATTCACTCTTTTCGGTAGATCTTTATCTACCTACTCCACAATTTTCTCAAACTGAAATTTAAAATAAAATGTCTAAAATTATTAATTATGAATAAAAAAATGGCAGTATAAGAAAATGTAAGCAATGTTATATAATGTTTACTATGAGAAATTGTACTAACTTGTAAACAGAAATAGCAGCCATTTTCCAAATAGCAATGTTTTACTTAGTGATGCTATACAGCCATCTATGATCGACAGTTGAAAGTTCTAATAATGTAGAATGAATAAGCACAGAAATGGAATCTGTTAAGGCATTTACAGAAGAATAAACAAATTTAAACTTTTCTTCATTAGAGTGGACATGATGCAACAAAGGGTTAAACCGATAGTTTTGTTTTTTAAAACTATCACCTCTACAAAAGATTAAGTCGTCTAGAACGATGGACGTAGTTCATTTCAGGGCAAAATTCACTGTACATTAATCTTCAAAACACTTTTGCCAATAAAATCACTTTATTAAAAATTTCACTTCATACTAGCATACATCATTCTATGTGTCAAGACAACCAGTTGTTATCATATGGTAAGAAACCAGTACAGCTAGGAGAGCAACAATAACACCTTTGTCTAGCATCTGTGGAAGCATTTACCTTAGTAGAACTAAAACTGCTTTCTTTTTCATCAAATTCTCCAGAATAATTATACGTCAGTTCTTGTAGAGGCAAAATATCTCCTTTGGCAAAGAAACAAATTCTAGGAATCATACTATTGGCCCGAATAGGAACAGAAACTAAATTTGGATTACATGAATGGTTCAGATATCTTCCCACATTTCCAACTTCAGTGGGGTCAATTATTGTACATAATCTGGACTCAGATGTATGCTCTTTTAAAACATATATATAATTAGATTCATCACAGAATCTATTGTTCATTCTGTGTTTCATTTCTGAAGAATCAATAATTTCTCCAGCATATTCACAAACATATGACAATTTGGGTATGAATTCTAATGTTCTCACACCAAATCCTTTTGATTTAGTCATGAAAACTTGCAGAGAGAATTTTATTCCTTGTTGAATTATTCGATTTGGACAACTCTGATTGCATGCGCAGAGACTGGAACATTCTATTATTGGCTTAGTTGTGGTCTCAAGGCAATACTCTGGCAGTAAACCATTTGCATAAAATATGTTTGAATCAACGATACATGAACATGTGAGTGGTTGACACTGACATTTGCATTTACAAGGGAAAGGAATACTCTCATAATCCTTTGCAAGTGTTCCACTTGTCAAAATACAGGTTGGAGTATACTGAAATGAAACATAATCATTAAGTAAAATTATTAATCACTAGCATTAAAACATTCATAATAAAATTATTTTATATTTTAATAAATGAGGGGATCAATTTTTATTGACGAGTGTAATAAATAAAACTTCATACATCTCAAACTAAACATATAAAAAATATCTTGAATTCTCAACCAAATTTTTTAAAGGAAGAAATATTGTCCAAAATTATTTATTCAATTTGAAAGTGTAAAATATACCAATGCTGTACTAAGCATAAAACACTGTGTAAACTAATGTGAATAAAATGGCAAATTTGATTCATATCTCAGCTTTATTGTTTAATCTTATTTTTTGCATAACTGATTTTAGAATTGGCATATTTTCGCAACTCAGAAATTATATTCTTGCGTTTCATTTATATAATGGTATCAATAAATACGGTGAATTAATTTCTGGCATGCAGCATGGCTACTGGTTGACGGTCCCGTCAATGAAGCCAGAAGTCCGTCATTCACCTTTCACAAAGCCATGTGGTCGCTTGACGTATAGTTTGTGTGTACGCGCTGTAGAAGTAAGGTGTAGTACAGCCAAGGATTTTACGGGTGAAATTGAGCAACGTAAGAACTTGAAATTCCGTCTCAAACTTAGAAAACCGCCAATTGAATGTCGTGACATGTTGCAGCAGGTATATGGAAACAGTGTTTTATCGAAAAAGTGTGCAAGAGATATAAGCGCTTCAGTGATGGTCCGCCTAGGTAGACACGTGAATCATGCAACGAATGAAAACATCGAGAAAACCCACCAAATCTTGATCGAAGATCGTTCACTGACAGTTTGATTATTGGTGAAGATTACAGGAGTCTCGTACGTGTCTGCTTATTCAAATGTAACCGAAAAGTTATGGAACATGAGCTGTGTGCGCGCTTAGTAGTGTCACACGACTCATCTCCTGATCAAAAGCAAGGCAGGATAAGACTTTATCGACAAAGTTGATAATGGCTTCCCCTTCCCTTAATGGATCGTTAAGAGCGATGACTTGTGGTGTCTAAGGTACGACCCACAATCGAAAAGGCAAAGCATGCAGTGGTGCAGCCCATTACAAAAATCCAAAATGGTTAGGCGTGAGAAGTCGCTTATCAAAGAAATGCTGATTATCTTTTTTGATGCTAGAAGAATCATTCATAAAAAATACCTGACAGAAGGCACGATTTTGAATGCGGCCACTTACGCAAGCATCTTAGATTGCCTCTTGAAGAATAACAGTCGTATGTGCTCTCATATCGAAAACGGATCCTGGTGTCTGATGTCCGATAATGCACATCCTCATACCGCCATAACCGTGCAGCCGCTTCCAATAAATCTTGCTGTACTCCATTACCCCTACTCACCAGATCTGGCCCTTGCCTAATATTTTCTTTTCCCTCGCTTGAAGAAACACTTAAAAGGACAATGGTTTTCGAAATTCTGACATCGAACGCAATGTAAACACTGGACTGAACTGCATTCCACAGGCTGCCTTATTTTAAAAAAAGGATCCCCTACACGTGTTCTTGGAAGTGCATAACCAAGGCAGCAATTATTTTGAAGGACAAGAAACTGCATTCCTGCATACATGTACCACTTTTCCTGCAAATAAATCATGAAAGTAATACTTCACCATAGTTATCGATCAAAGATTGTATATTAAACTGCGCTGTAAATTTCAGCTACTAGTTAAGATTGGTTTATGTGATTATCGCAGAGCACAGGAACGCTACTTGCCCATTGAGCTCACGATTACTGTGGATTTTGACGACAGAAAAAAAAAGCATGAGCCTAGATTTAAATAAATATATACGTGAATACAAGCAAACAGTAACTGTGGATAATTAATACGATTAAAATAATAGCAGTTATCAGTTTTATTCAAGAAAAAAAAAGAGAGACAGACAGAGGTGCAACTACTGAAAATTATGATACAATATTACTTAGTAAAGCTGATTTTTAAAATAGTACATAGAGAATGTAGTGTGAAAACCCTTAGGTCAAAAAATAAAGAAATGAATAGGAATGAAATAACGAATAGTTAAAAACAACTGAAAAAGATGATGCAGTTTTACTTAGACAGACAGTAAAAGCAGTACTTTAAAACTCTTTAGGACAATGCTATAGCATGAAAAATCCCCGAGTCACAAAATAATGCTTATATCTTGAAGAGGAACGGTATGAAGTACATTCTTTGAATTGACTTCATATTTCTTTAGTACAAAGACAAGAAAGAAAGTATCCTCTCAATCAAGTATATTTCTAGAGACTATTAAGTTTCAGGAGCTAGGAAATATGAAAAATCAACTATATCGTCGTCAGAATTCAAAACATAGATCTTCCAATCTAACTGGACGTGCTAACTATTTATCCACTGTATGGAACATTTCGATAATTTTTTACATTTTCCTTCACTTAAAAAGCAACTAGAGAGGAGCACAAACCAAGCTGAGCAAATCCTGGAAGAAAAAAGTTATCGACTTCCACGTTTTACATTGTGGCCATCCAAAATGCAGCACCATGAGGGAAGCACCCAATAGGTTTGAAATTTGCATAAGTTAACAGCATATGCAAATGATTACCAGTGCTGTGCGCATGCGAATCAAGTTCCTCAACAATGCCAGCTGGATGCGCCATAAAAAGAAAAAATAATCGATTGTTTTAAATACTGGAATTGTGTGCTTTCCCATTGTTCTTTTCTATAGAAGCTTTAATACACCTCATTATAAAAATAGGAGTCAATCAAGTTAGTTGAGTTTGAAAACGAAAGAATTGTACCTTATAGAAAATGCATACTCTTTCTGAGAAATCAGTGCTCATACTGGATAAAATCAAGCCACAGTGATGCAAATACAGAAAAGGTTATTTCAAGAGGGATGGACCAACCAGTGGGAATGATTGCACCAGCCTTGTCACACTACCGAATGAGAAGACAGGCATGCTCTGCATATGGCAGTAATGGATCACACAGCAATATTAAGAATAATTAATAATACTGATGTAAGAGTCTATACCACCGTCACCTATATCAGTACATACTCATTCGGCAATTATCTGCACAGAAGAGGAATCTTTGCAAGGCATTCATTACTGAGATTACCGTCGACAATATATGACAAGTGTATGTGACTGCAATAGCGCGTCAAATACCGAACACTGGCAACGAATGACATAACGAACATAGCAGTCGCAGATATCATGACCTTGCATTCCGCATTACCATATCGATCCGTCACCTAGTGTTATGTCTTGAGGGTACCATTTTTAATCTTGCATAGGCCTAATGTATGATATATTGCTCCCACACTTAACAGATTTTTTAAGCTTTAAAACCTGTTGTCCTCCTTTACTTTCAAGGGTTGCAGCGGCCAAATTCCAATGAGACAATACATGACTGCATGTGATACGCAATGTTTAGCTTTTTATTGGTCCCCAGTTCACTCTGCTGTCTCCCGATATGTCACCTTTCGGAACACGTCTGGTCGATAACTGACAAACAATCCGCACAGCCAGCACCATCGGCCGCTACACTTGATGGCAATGTAACGAAATAACATGGCTAGATATATGTCAAGTGCATATCATTTTCTTTAAATGCTGAGGTGTCTATCAGCAGTTATTGCCCACCATTATGCTATTTAAAGTACTGATGTCTTTGTTCCATTAATCGAATGGGAGGTGAAATTTTAATCACATCGCCTTTGTAGGTTGTATTATTTGTCCAGTATGTACGGCTTTTATAGCTTTTATTTTTTCTTTACAAAATATGAAGTAGCTAATAAAACAAATTCCAAAATTTGGCTTCCAGATGCCCATATTCGGGTGGAGATGTGCGTTGTTCAAAATTTGATGGCTCTAGGGACCGTTGTTTTATGACAATGCGAGAAACATACCAACATTTATGCAGATTCTTCATTATTTAGTTTCTTTAAATATAATGTAGGGCGAAAATATTTGGTGGCAACAATTTGAAAAATGAAACGCCACAAAATGCCAAAATGAAATTAATAGGTCTTCTGGGCTTTTTTTTTTAAAAAAAAAAAAAAAAAAAGGAAAGCAGAATTTTTTTAAACAAAAAAAAATTGTTCATTAAATAAAAATCTTTTTACTAAACACTTGTAAAAACATAAGAATAAAAATAACGCAAAGAAAAATATCAAATTTCTATTTATATACTTGCGTTCTTCTATGCCTGAAATCTAAACGTTGGCAGCTACAAGAAAGTTCTGTTGGTCACAGTCTGGAATTTAAACAGTTGTTTGAACAGACAGCTAAACATTAAAATTTTCAGATTGGCGTTTATTCAGCTAATTGTAATATACTGAACTACTAAGTAACTTACTTCTAATTTAAACTAAAAAGAAATATACGAAAGCTTACTCAAAGGGACAAAAACTTGAGAATAAATAATGACAACCTATTTCTCTTTCTTTTATTTATTACACTTTTCTATGACGCAAAACACAAAAAATATGTACTGTAAACATCTTTGTTTTTTCATACACCTTTCAGCTAAACCACCTTATGACTTTCGATTTTCATGAAGTTTGTAATCTTGGAGGAAAATTACTAAAAAGTATCATCACAAATTGTAGATACTCATCGGCAAAATGGTTCTTTTCCTAGACTTACAATTTTTAACTATGAAAAAAAAAAATTCTCATGTAAATGTTCTCAAAGCGAGTATTCTTATTACAAAAATTCGTAACCTAAGATATTTATCTTTTGACAAGTACTAATATAAGTTAATCAAATCTGTATCTTAAAATCTTTCAATAAGATTTATATCACAGCGTAAATTAATTAGCTCTATTTCCAGATTTTCCGAAGAGTTACGTTCGCTTTCTTAATGAATATAACGTAAAAAAAAAAAAAAAAAAAAAAAAAAAAAAATCTGAAATGTTTCAGATTTTAAATTACGTCCAAAGGAGTGTTTTTTTATCGTTTTGAGAGTTACCTTTATTTATTAAATATCATGTTCTTTGCACTTAAACCATAAAATTCAGTTCAAGAGCAATATCGCAAAATAATGTTAAATTAAGCATATCTTTAGAATTTCCGATATACACAGTCTCGCGAGCTGGAGATAAAAGTATTTTTTTTCTATATAACGTTGCCATTTCTCGCTTTTAAAGCATTGAGTTTGTAAATCAAAAATTCGTTAAAGTTTTACAAAATATAAAATCTATAATAAAACAAATTCCAAATTTGGGATTTCAGATGCCCATATTCGCAGTAGGATTTCGTCATTCAAAATTCGATGGCTCTATGTACCATTGTTTTATCACAATGCGAGAAATAGACAATCATTTATGCAGATTTTTCATTATTTAATTTCTTCAAATATAATGCAGGACTCTAACATTTTGTGGCAACAGTTTGAAAAGTGAACCGACGTTTATAGGAGTCCGACGCAAAATCGCAAAACGAAAACAATAGTTCTTCAGGGACAAAGGCCCTTTGGACTTTAAAAAAAAAAAAAAAAAGAAAAAGAAAAATCTGAAAAGTTTCAGATTTTAAATTACGTCCAAAGGGGCGTTTTTTAACATTTTGTGTGTTACCTTTCTTTATTAAATATCATGTTCCTCGCACTTAAACCATAAGATCCAGTGCAACAGCAATATCGCAAAATAGTTTTAAAACGAGCATATCTTTAGAATTTCCGATACAGACTCTCACGCGCTCCCCACACAGAAATGATGCTCCCCACACAGAAATCAAGGCTCGATAAATCCGGTGAGCGCGAGGGCCAGGGAACCGGTCCACCACGCCCAATCCATGGATGCGGGAATGATCTGTTCAAATGGCTACATCTGTTCAAAAACATCCAGTCCAAAATGAGAAGGCGCTCCATCATGTTGAAACCACATGTTCACAAGTTCTCCATTCGTATAGCGATCCATGCTCTTCGTATGGTGCCTACCGTTCGAACGAGGCAATCCTCACTTTCCACTTGCACTCTCCCGTATAACACCCTCTGGCGGCGTACAATGGCGTTCCTGGGCAGGGCTTCCTATGCAATTCTTAATCCTTACAATGTGCTCTACTTCCGCCAGAATTTTGTCGCAACATTTACGGGACACCCTGTATATGATTAAAATTAATTTGGGATGTCCACATTGCTAGTGTTAAACAGGCGAAGTTAGCAGATGCAACATAGTGATGTCAAGACTATTTCCTGTTAACTCTGTCAACAAGGATCGGGTCGGGGAAGAGTCACACAAAGGAATGAGCTTCTCTTTAATTCTGGGCTGTCATGACAACAGAAGTTATTGAGGCACATGTATATGCAGTCCTACATCTCAAGTTTATCATTACTACACTAAATTATACAACGCATCAGAATTAATTCACTAATTTACTTTTCAGCTACTTTTTTTCAAATCATCCACTTTCATAGTCAAATTTATATTCCCACTATTTTTTAATGCTGCAGCTTTTTTAAATTTTTAGCAGAAATTTAATAATATAAAAATAGTGAATAAATTCAGTTTTTTAATTTGTTAAGACTTTTTTCTGTAAATTACTGATTATACAGCTTCACTTACAGCAAAATTAAGTACAAGATAAACACTTAGCAGAACAAATTTTAAATCTGTTAAGAACATAGTATGATATTACTTGATCTGAATAACACTTGATTCAGTTTATCCGTTTCATTTCCTTGTACGAAATAAAAAGGAAGTACTGTGATCGCGAAAAATTTCGAGTATCGTATTTCAACGAAAATACCCATTTTTACCGCTTTCGAATGCAATTTAATAATGTTTTTGCGTTATGGAATAAAGGACAGAATGCACGTAAGGACAGAATAAAGAGCTCTTTTTCCCTAAACGAACTATAAAACTGATTCAGAAGAGATTTTTTCGTGGCGCCTATACGTACGAATGTATCTCGCCTAACTCAAAAACGAATAAACTCAGGACGTTGAAATTTTGTATGTGGGACTGCTTTAACATGCAGATGTACACCTCCCTTTTTGGCTGCAATCGGCCGCACCAAAAGTATTATCCCTAAACAGGTTTCTCCCGTACCCTGCTCTGAAGCACCGGCGATCCCTACGTGGTGACCAAAACATTGGGTCATTTACCATTAAGTTCAATGGGTTTTGACGCGATCGGATGTAAATATTTTGTAATTACGTCGTAAATATACATATAAATGTATATATTTTCTTTTTCTACAACACTTCAGAGTCCTAAGTATATGAAAACAACATATTTTTAAACAACATTTCATTCTGAATGGAATTAAATGCTATACTTTTCGCAGAACAGTTTTCTCAGAATGGTTTAATTTGAATGAAATATTTTCACAAGTTTTTCGTTAATTACATTAGAAAAAAAATTTAAGGTAATTCGATTTTATTCGGTTAAGGTACAAAAATAAAGATCAAAGTTTATTGTATTATTATTATTAAAATTATGCATTATTTCTTTTCTATTTATAGAGCTTCTTCCTAAAATACTTTCTTAAATATGACATGATTTTTTGGCTTCTGAGACATCTTTTAAATCGAAAAATATAAGACAGTTTATAATTAATGCTCTATTCGGTTCATTTTAAATTAGAGAATTATTAGAAATTAGCGAAATACTTTAAATAGTACTTAACTTTCTCTGAACATTTCTGAAAGGGAATAAAATAAGGATTTTTTAAAGTATTATTTAAAACTTGTAACTGAGTTATTATAAAATGGGGAGTAATTCTTTTAATTATACTTACCAGATTTTTTTTACCATTAATTTCAACAATACATATGCCAAAACTCTTTATTACTTTCTCAAGTGCGCATCTCATAGCATTTGCTTTACAATGCCTTTTAGCAGATTGCTTTCCAGTGTGAACAATTCTTGCTTAAATAGTTTTATAACGTACTTGTCAACAGGATTTCAATTTATGTTTACAATTCAATATTAAGGTTATTATATATTTAGATAACATTTATAATCATTATAAATTAGATACATTTAATAATTAGATTTCTTCACAGTTTATAAATGAATAAATTTTTCATTTCAAATACATTTATAAATAATTTAATGAATATTTATGTATTTTGTAAAAGGCAGATACATGCTTTTTGCAAGCACATGCATAAATACCCATACATATTTCATATTTTTCATTTCCGGCATGTGAAAATCTTTAATTTCTGTGCATTCACTATATTTTATTTTTAATTAACCCAAATAAGTAAAACGTGTAAGCCCAAAGGGATTATTTTTCAGATATATAAAATTAAAATGATGAGTTTAAAATGAGCAACAGTAAAGCCTCTCCTCTAAAAAATTTTGAAAGGTACATGTTACGATAATATATGGATGTGAAAAAAAGTATATTTTATTGACAACATTTTGGCGTTTGGAACATAAATTAAAAGTAGCGAATACGCTATCAAGGGTATTGTCAAGCCTCGCGCTCGTTCAAACACGAGGTGGGTTCTTCTGTGTAAACTTACCATAGTGGGAAAATAACACTTGTCCGCTTTGACATTTTCTTCACTAATTTATTACACAAACTGCACTATGAATACACCATACAACGAGTACACTGTAAAATAAACTATATACAATATATATATACAAGGCGCGCAAAAGAAATTAAAACATATTTCTTTTCTCTACGTTCTTACACGGCATGCTCGCCGGTCCAACTCCCAGTGCCCTCTCCGTCCAGTCTTTCTTCCCCCCACCAGCCTGCCTCGACCGGTTTTTTTTTCCGGGGTAAGTCACTTCCGTTCTTCGTCTATCATCAGGGGAAGGAACTTCACACCTCCCCTCTGGTTTGTAAATATTTACGACTGAGTCGAAAAATTTGAAACCCATATTATTTTGGCACTTACCAGGTAGTCCCTCTTTTCCGGGACACAGCACAAGGAATCACAGTAAAATCAGAGAGGAAAAAAAAAAGGGTCATGCTACAGTTATAAACACTAACACAAAAAAGAACACTTAAAACACATAAACATAAAAAATGCACATGTCAAAATTTCTATAGCGATACAAACAAAACTTTGCAATATCAACTCACTAGCACTTCTGTAAGGAATAATTCGTTTACTAATGTACCCTTATAACACAATCTTTTCTAGAGTAACCACAATAATACAAAAAAAATAATAATAATAAATGAAAATTACAATATCTATATACTTTTTGCCATACTAGCATTGAACATTATCCTTTCTAGTGTTACAATAATAAACAAACACACACACAAAAAAAATATATGGTACCAACATTAGTTTCTTTTTTTTTCCAATTTAGTTCAGATTATTGATCACTTATACATTCGTGAGGGATCCTCGACAATGCGTCTGCATCGGAGTTTTTAGCTCCTGGTTTATGCATTACAGTGACTTGGAAGCGGGATAGAGCTAATGCCCATCTCTGTAATCTAGCATTCCGGGGTATCCCTTCGGTTAAGTACTTTAATGGGTTATGGTCTGTATGCAACAAAATTTTATTTCTGTATGTCCAAGTTTCGAACTTGTCGAGAGCCCAAATAATTGCATACGCCTCTCTTTCTATAGCGCTCCATTTAGACTGAGCGCTAGTTAATATCTGGCTAGCAAATGTTATCGGTCTAGCTTTCCCATACTCATCTCGTTGAAGTAAACACGCTCCAATACCTATTAGTGAAGCCTCTGTGTTAATTTCAAAAGGTTTCCGTATATCCGGCGTATATAAAGACGATGCCGCGCACAATGCATCCTTTAATTCTTTGAATGCCTTCTCGGCTTCAGACCCCCAAGGTACTGTCATTAGGTGTAGATTTTCTCGTGAGATCAGTTAACGGCCTAGCTAATTTTGCATAATTCGGAACATACTCTCGATACTACTAATTATATAACCCCAAAACTGATCTTAATGCCTTTTTGGTTCTAGGTGGCTTCAAATTTTTAATGACCTGCAATTTCTCTGGATCTGGGCCATGTCTGCCTGAGCCTACTATGTGACCTAAATACTTTACCTCCGACTTGCCAAAAGAGCATTTCTCTAAATTAGCCGTAAAGTTCAATGTCTGTAAAGTACTGAGTACGGCTCTTAAATGTTTAAGATGTTCTTCCCACGTTGACGAATAGACAATTATATCATCGATGAAACTTTCAGCATAATCACTACTTGGTCTAAG
This sequence comes from Stegodyphus dumicola, assembly GCF_044657685.1. Lineage (NCBI taxonomy): Eukaryota > Metazoa > Arthropoda > Arachnida > Araneae > Eresidae > Stegodyphus > Stegodyphus dumicola. Next base: position 240,793,832 of record NC_140768.1, on the reverse strand, counting down.
AGCTTGATTCATAACTCTTTGGAAAGTTGCGGCAGCACCTGACAAACTGAACGGCATCACTTTCCACTGATACTGACCCTTCGGAGAAACAAAACTCGTCAGATGTCTACTTTCCTTCTCCATAGGGATTTCCCAATACCCCATAAGAATATCTAGCGTAGACAAATAACGTGCTGCCCCTGCCTTATATCGAAGCTCTTCTGCGTTTTGCATAGGAAATGGGACAATCTGACTTTCCGCCGAATCCGAATAGACAATTATATCATCGATGAAACTTTCAGCATAATCACTACTTGGTCTAAGAGCTTGATTCATAACTCTTTGGAAAGTTGCGGCAGCACCTGACAAACCGAACGGCATCACTTTCCACTGATACTGACCCTTCGGAGAAACAAAACTCGTCAGATGTCTACTTTTCTTCTCCATAGGGATTTCCCAATACCCCATAAGAATATCTAGCGTAGACAAATAACGTGCTGCCCCTGCCTTATATCGAAGCTCTTCTGCGTTTCGCATAGGAAATGGGACAATCTGACTTTCCGCATTAAGCCCTCGATAATCACAACATAAACGTACGCTTCCGTCCCGTTTCGCTACACACACAATAGGGTAAGCAATCTCTGCTGTGGAAGGTTCAATTAAACCTCTTTCTAACAAATCAGCAATCTGCTTTTCCACTTGTGGCTTCAACGCCTCAGGTACCTTATAAACATGAGGTTGCTTTCTTTCAACTCCCGTTTTTAACCTGATACTGTGGGATCCTACCTTCGCACATTTAATCTCCCCGTCAAATACTACATGGAAAGATTTGATTAATCTGCTCAACTGATCCCTTTGTGACCTATCTAAATGTTTCCATTCCTCTGAAACACAGATCCTATCTAAAAGTTTGTCTACTTTAGGGTTTCTTTGAATAGGCCCGTGCTGCACCTCCCCAAATTCTGTGTCAGCCTCATAGATTATCCCTACTGCATTTATAGGCTGTATATATTTCCGTAACTTATTTTGATGCAAATGTCTAACAGATTCATCTGGCAATTTTACCAAATATGAATGTGGAGACTTTTTCGTAACTATTTCTCCAGGTCCTGTCCATTTCGAGCAAAGTTTATTTGTTGACGTTGGTATCAGTACTACTACCTCATCTCCTATCTCGAATTCATTTTCCTTAGACCTCAAATTATGATGATGAACATATTTCTGCTGTTTAGCTTCCGAATTTTCTTTAGCGATTCTCTGCCTCCTGTAACCTATTTCGAAGAGAAATTAAATATTCAGTAACTGATTCCCCAACTCCTTGTGGTAATACCGTCTCATCTACCCAACTTGATTTAAGTATCGCCAGTGGTCCCACTGGCACCCGACCATACATCAGCAAAAATGGTGAGACTCCGGTAGTTGAATTCGGTATCTCCCTATAAGCCCATAACAAATATGGTAACTGCTTATCCCAGTTTCTTCCTTGAGTATTTATCGCGTGATGCAACATTGACTTCATTGTTCCTATCCACCTTTCCACTAGCCCGTTTGACTGCGGATACCTTGGCGTAGAAATTTTGGCGAGGCCCCTAACCTAGTTAAAAATTCTTGTGTTAGCTTAGCCTTAAAGTTCGTTCCGTTATCCATGGCTATCATTCTCGGAACTCCTGTTCGCATGAAAATATCAATGAAAGCGTCACATGTAGCTTTCGCTGTTATCGCCTTTAGTGGAATTGCCTCCGGCCATCTGCTATGTTCATCAACAACACATAACACATACTGGTGCCCTCTTGAAGATTTCGGTTCAATCGGCCCTAAAACGTCCGCATTAACCACTTGAAATGGAAGTTCTGGCCTCCCTACTGCTGTAATTGGAGCCCTATCCTTCACTTTAACTTTCCTTCGTAGCTGGCATTCCTTGCAAGCTTCACACCACTTCCGCACCTCCCTTGACAATCCTTCCCACCAAAACGACATTTTAATCCTTTCCGCCGTCTTCTTTGCTGCGAAGTGCCCCCCTTGTAAGCTTCCGTGAGCCAACTTCACAATTTCTTTCCTGCGGCTTTGAGGAACAACTAACTGACTACATCGCTGCCCACTGACACTTCCCGTATGGTACAAAATTCCTGACTCCAGCCAATACCCATTCTTGTTATTACGTGCATCCATGAACGCGCTTTTCAGAAAAATACATTCCGCTTGCTCCTGTCTAAAACGTTGAGTTTGCGATAAGGGTGGGTTATCAGCTGACACTTGTTCACTGCCTCCCACTTCTACTTCCCCCTCATCTTTCCTTACCAACGGCGTAGTACAAGCTATTTCCGTTTCACCTTCGACCTCGTGACTGGCTTTTTCTGTCGATTCCTTTCCGTCCAAGTTACTCGATACCTGACCAACTCCCAATACTAGTTTTTCTTCCTTATCTTCTCCCCAATAAATATTTCCTTGTTCCCTGAGAAGTCTAAAATCTCGAGGTGTCACCAGCGCTTCCTCGTTCAAATTATGCACTACTGCTGCATGAACGTTTACATAAGGCTGTACCTCCTCTTCTCCTGACCAGATACTGATAGGTACTGTAACTAATTGGGCTTCTACCTGGGGTCCCACGGCGGGTTGTAACCATATCTTCCCTCCAGACTCCAAATATTTCTGTGGAACTACCGATTTCCGGATTACAGTAACTTCTGCTCCGCTATCAATCACTCCTTTGAATCTAGCGTTGCCTATCTGCAGTTCTATCCTAGGTAATGCCCCACTTGCCCTAGTTAACGGAATTTCTTCTGCATAGTTAGCTAACTTCAACCCTACGCATATTTTATTTAATCCCTTTGCTTCCACCTTATCCGTATCCTCTTTTTCGCTTCCTCTCTTGGGTTTCGCTATCAGGTTTATCGCTGGACAAAAACGCTTTATGTGTCCTTCACCCTGACACTGAAAACATTTTAGAACTTTCTTATTTGCCTGCATCATTCCTTGAGGTTCTAAAGTTTTTGCCCCTTTATACTTCTCCTTATCAACCCTGTAATCAGAACTGAAATTCCCCTTACTCTTATTTGGTTGTCCTAATTTTTCCCCTTGTCTTATCGGTTCCTGTTTTGGTCCCACTTTATTTACTTCCTGAGCACTCGTATTGTAATTTCTAGGCATTGCTGCAACGTAATTATCCAAATCATTTGCAAGCTCTGACGGAGATAACCAGTTTTCTACCTCTTTTAACAGTATGTGCGCCTTAACATTTGCGGGTAATTGATCTTTTACTTGATCGACAATCAATAGTTCTCTTAATTTATCAAAAGTCTTAACTTTTCTGGATTCTAAGTAGAAATCAAGTGCTGCCTCAACCCTCGCTATGTGCTGAGTATACGTTTCCTCATATCTTTTCACACATTTTTCTAAATTCTTTTTATGTTGCAATGGGGTAATCTGGAATTCTTTTAATACTGTATCTTTAATCTTAATATAATTATCCAAATCCCTTTCACCCAGAGTTGAAATCAAACTTTTAACTTTAGTTTTTAAACTCTGCAAAATAATTTTCCCCTTATGTTTTTCCCCTTCAGGAATTTTATAGAGATTAAACATCATTTCCGCATGATGGAAAAAGAACGGCCATTCCTCAGCTTTAGATGGCGGGTCAATCATAACTCCTTTCATTATTTTTAAATGTTTCAAGAAATCATGTCCCTTGCTCTCAGCATCTGAAACCCCTTCATCCTCTGAGCCCGATTTATTTCCTCCTTTATCTATTTTCCTACTCTGAATTTCTAATTCTTTAATTTTTATCTCGTGTTCTCCCTCTAATTGTCTTTCCCGAAATTCCATCTCTTTTAATCGGTCTTTAGCCGCATCTGCCTCTAAATTACACCTTTCTAGCTGCAGCTCCATTTCCTTTAACTTAATTTGAGCCTGCATGTTCTTAATAATTTCATCAGATTCTTCTGACACCCTGTTTCTCCTTTTAGGACCCATATTAATTTCTGGTATTTCTTTTTACAGCTTTACCCATACAACACATAAATAACACTTAATTTTACAGGCAAGCATACATATTTCACTACTACTGAATACTACCATTATTCATTTAGCAAACATTATCATTAGTGAACACAATCATGAATACCTTTCTCATATTACTATTAACATATATTACTATTAACATATATTTCACCATATATTGTTAACACATAAATACCAAAAATTATATTAGCTTTTGAATTAGTACAAAAAAATAGTTCTGAATACTTTGGCCTTACGCCGTAATACTTTACATATTCTGGAAATGAAATAAACATTTACTTATTGTTCTTCAACCATTAAACTAATTAATTTTTAATCAACCTATTAACTTTAATGTCTAAAACATTTTGCCAAAACACGGCAACAACAAAAATAGATAATTTCTACCTTAATTAGTAACATGAGCACACAATTAAATGTTTCGAAATTACTGCTGACATATTTTTGAACTATTTTAACATTCATTTAGCATACATTATCTCCTTAATAACAAAATTAATCATAATTCCTTATTTGCATATAAAATATACTTTCTAAGTGTCTACTGGCTTTAACGCCTGGCATTCTCATCATGTTATTAACTGACATTAACACAATTTTAATTTTCTCCGTTACTATAGTAATTATAGGGAGGGAGCTCTCTTCATTTATATATTGTGCTTCCCAAGAAATTAAGAGGGACTTACCTTTGATCCCGATAGTAGAAAATGACGAGTTGTACTCAATTCTGTACAATTTCCTCATCGCGCTGCATAACACTTCACTTAATAATATCACCACGGTAATACTGATGATCACTTTTACCATCCACTGTTTCAACACTGCACGAACATTTCAATTAATAATATCACCACGGTAATACGGATGATCACTTTTACCAGCCACTGTTTCAACACTGCACGAACATTTCAATTAATAATATCATCATTCAATTAATAATATCAATTAATAATAATACTGATGATCACTTTTCACACGACGAGGTTTCATACACCCTTTCGTTTATTTGCACGTGTAGGCTTACGCGTGCCACTTTCCGTCTTTCATGACCATCTTTTGTCATCTTCCTTGCTTTCGTGACTTATTTCCTTCATTTAAACCACGTTCACTCAAATCACTTTTTACGATCTTACTTCCTTCGTATTTTTGGTGATTTCTTTTTTCCCACTATCCTGTCGACTGCGCCATTTGTCAAGCTTCGCGCTCGTTCAAACACGAGGTGGGTTCTTCTGTGTAAACTTACCATAGTGGGAAAATAACACTTGTCCGCTTTGACATTTTCTTCACTAATTTATTACACAAACTGCAATATGAATACACCATACAACGAGTACACTGTAAAATAAACTATATACAATATATACATACAAGGCGCGCAAAAGAAATTAAAACATATTTCTTTTCTCTACATTCTTACACGGCATGCTCGCCGGTTCTATCCTAGGTAATGCCCCAGTGCCCTCTCCGTCCAGTCTCCCAGTGCCCTCTCCGTCCAGTCTTTCTTCCCCCCACCAGCCTGCCTTGACCGGTTTTTTTTTCCGGGGTAAGTCACTTCCGTTCTTCGTCTATCATCAGGGGAAGGAACTTCACAGGTATCGAAAGACGTATACAATTTTAAAGGTACCGTAAGGTATTTTTCATTCTTTAAGCATAACATTTTTGTTAAAATTTATATTTTTGTAGTTCAACAGCTTAGAATTTTATAAAACAAATTCGTAATCAAAATCGCTGTTGTTAGTTATCGAAAAATAACACAAGATATGATTTTTGCGTAAATGTCACTAAACTATACAAATTGCTATTATCTATCACACTATGAATGTTTCTTTTATGTGAAAGTGTACTTTTTCGATTTCTATGGAACTGTCGTGAGTCGAAATACTATCAGAACACTGTCAAGCGAGCTTCTGAATGTAAACAAAGAACACCCCATCTGGTGACCGAAGCTTCGAAGCAGTGCTTCACTTCTAGTGCCGGTTGGCCACTCCTTCCTTTTTTACCTCCATGGTGTATATATATATATATATATATATATATATGGGTTCTTTAGTTTCGAAATCACAATTCATATTCAAACAAAACACATTTAATAAAACATTAATACATCTATAATATAGTTCATCTATTAATACAAAATCTATAACATCGTTTATCTATTAATACAGCATCTATATCATCTTACATCTATAAAACAACATCTCATAAAACAAAGTGGCGAGAGTTCTATCAATTTCACTCGTCAGTCAACAGCTAAAATTTAGACAGCGAGCGAGGAAAAATATTAAGCTATGGATTTAAAATCCCACATTCGGCCTCCCTGCTATGCGTCGACCTCGACGACATTATTATACTCTTGAAAACATAAATCATTGGTCATCTTACATTTTCGTTGTCTTCGGTAAAAGGACCATCATCATCAATAAGTCGAAACCTGAAAAGAAATACGAAGGGAGAGGGGAAGATTGTGTGCTAAGGACAAAATTGAAAGGAAACATCTTAATTGTCCTTCATCTTTGCAACAATAACCTCGTCAACAGTCCCTTCTATTTTTCAGAAATTTCATCTCAATCGAAAAGTATCTTCAATCTTTCACATTTCTGGAAAAGTTCATTTCACCTTAAAATAACATTAACTGAAATAAAAGTCATTATTAGGTGAAACATCACAGTTCGGTGATCAGTTGTATCACTCCTGGTTAAAACCTCATAATCAGTATTATTTTATACATCTTCTGCTTGAGTCCATGGTTTTATGTATTCAGCGCATGCAGTTGTTTTAATGGGTCCTTCATGATCTTCTTTTACAACGTCATAGGAGTCATTATTCTTTATTTTGACAATCTTAGACGAGCCTAAATACTTTGATTTTATCTTAAAGTTTGGTTCAAATTGCGTTCTTTTGATAGCTACTAAATCATTAATTTTATAACATTTTGGAGAACGTTTTCGAAGGTTATATGTTTTATGTGTTCTCCTATTTCGTTCCTCTACCTTAAATATTTGTTTCTTTGTATCTTTTCGAAGCTCTCCTCGGCAAGTTTCAAAACTATTTTGAATTTTTGCATCAATTGTTTCTTTAATGTTTACTTTTCCACACAAGTATAATCAGTATCTGCTTGAAAATTAGAAGCATTCTGTTTGCTTACTCCAGATATAAAATTAACAGCTGATATTGCTTTAGAAAATCTTCCTTTGGGAACAGAAGGTTCTTCAAGGAAAGATTTACGCCTTATATGTAACCTTGACTTAGATTTAGTTGATTTGTAACTTGAAGTCACAGTAGATGGTATTGGAACAGCAGCAGCAACACATAGGTCTCCATTATGTTCCCAATCATCAGCATTAAGAATTTCTCGCAACTGACGAAATTTTTCTTCAGAAATACACTTGTTTCTTTCCAATTCTGCTTGTTTGTCAGATAATCTCTTCTTCATCATTTTTCTCATGCGATCTTCTCCTAAAGCTAGCATTTCTTGCATTTTCATGTTAACATGTTGAACTTCCTTTTTCTTTCTCAGACAGGATTTTATCTTTGATTCTCATCTGAAATTTTGCAGCTTCTACTTCATTCTTTGCTTCTGATAGTTGTTTCTGTAATATTTCTACAGTCTGTTCTGATACGGAAACTTTTCTTTCCAAAGATCTAACTTGTTGTTCAGGAGCATCCAAATCCATTTGCAAAATAGTTTTTTTCCTGCTTTAGTTGTTCTTTGCTTATAATTGGTAAACGTCTGGGTCTCGAAGAAATAGGTTGGTCATCTTTTAAAATAATATGCATTTTACTATTAGTAGATTTTCCTTTGGCTTGTCTTCCTTTAAGTTTTCAAACATACCAGGATCCAGTTCTTTAGCTGGAAGTTTCTCTTGCTGTTTACTCTTTTTTGCTATTGATATTTCTGTTTCACCAGCATTATATTCAACTAATTTCTCATATCCTGAATTCTTTCTTTTTCTAGAACTTTTTGGTCATGAAGTGGGTTTTGGGGAATCATTAATTTTTCTATTACTCTCTTTGATTTCCTGAACTTTCTTAGGTGGATGTTTTCTTCTTCCTTTCCTCTACATTTTGCAAATTACCTTTTCCATGTTTAACATCATTTTTTTCTTCCTGAATTCTCTTCTTCCTTTAATTCATCTAAAGCAGCATCTGTTTCTTCTATAGGGTTTTCAGTTTTATTGGGAATATAGCTTTCATTTAAGTGTTTTACTTTGGACGTACATGCTTTATTAATATCCGAACAATTATCTAATCTCTTTTCTTGATCAACACTTATATACATTAAATTCGATTCAGTTTCATCTTCTACTACTTTCATAGATATTCCGCTCTTGTTTATAATAATTTCCATTTGCGAAAGCAATTCGTTTCCAATAACAGCATTTTCTTTCATTGTTCCTTGAGGCACAACATAAATATTTGATTTAATTTCGTAATCATCAATTCGTATGGAACCTTTAAAATAAACAATGGGTTTTACTTTATTGTTACCAAAGCCTACTAGAATCAAATCGGAAGAATTAGTATTAGGTGAACCAATTACTTTATAAATATTTTTTGATAATATATTTATATCACTTCCTGTATCAATGAGAGCTTTTACATTATCTATCGATATAATTTTATGCATATCATACAACTGCTTCATTGCAAATATATGATTCACTCTGGCAAGGTCTTTTATATTTGTCTTATTTTTTATACATTTTGCGGCTACGTAACCAAATAAATTACAACAAAAGCATTTTTTTCCTTTGCTCTTATTTTTGCAAAAATTCTCCGCGTGACCAAGATCTCCGCAGTTATAGCAACGAATATTTGTTTTTATTTTACTTTCAAAATGGTCGCTTCTGGTTTTAGAATTAGGCTTAACGGATTTATTTTTATCTTTATCTAATTTAATTTTTTCATATACAGTCAAAAGTCGTTAATTCGGACACCCATAATTCGGAATGATCTATAATCCGGACCTCAAAACTAAAAACTTTCTGCGCATGCGCCGCGTTGACACATGCGCATAGGCATTTACGCGTGCGCGTAAGACCTTTTACGACTGCGCATATGAGTGTGCGCAAGTGCAGAATACGTTTTCGCGTGCGCGTTTTATGTATAATGGACGTATAAGCTAAAATTATCTAATTATCTATTTCAGTTAATGTTGGATTGCGTGGTTCCTTAATTTTCGAATTGGATCCGGCTTATTATTTTTTGCAGACTGTAAGAGCAATTTTATAAAAGTAAGCTTAAACTTTCGATTATATCAAATAGAATTTCCGATATATATTTGTTAATATGTAAAGGATCTAAAGCGAAAGTATGTTTTGAAATCCGAAATCTGTTTATCAATTTCACGCTGCTCGGCGGGGGGGGATCGCCGCGGCGGGCGCGTAATGAATTGGAAGTTGATCTGTCAACACTATCCTTATCTTCAGCGCAGATGTTTTTATTTTATTTGGCTTATAATTCCTTACCAAATGTAGTATTTCATCTCGATATGCTCCGTCTTTGATATGATTTAAAACAAGTTCCTCGTCATTATAATTCGCTTTCGATAGCGAAGAAAGTGACAGAGGTTATTGAAAACGAAAAAATTTCGATTGACAAATTAATCGGTGTTCTAGACACAGCAATTATAGGACTTGAACAGCGGAACTTTGTAACTGAACAAGAAATTATGTCTGTTTAATAGAATTAAAGAGAAAGTATTATCACATGAAACGAAGCAAAACTTAAACAACTTACATTGAAAGAAATGTTTCATAAAGTAAACAAATAAATATTAAGCTTTTCTTTTTGCAAATTTTGATACCCTTTAGATCTTAATTGTTCTTTATTTCATAAATTACGTTTTCATATTTTTAATTTTAGAATTTCTGCATGCCATCTTACGAGATTTAAACTGATGATCTATAATCCGGAAAAATGGATAATCCGGAATCGCCGAAGTCCCGACGAGTCCGGATTAACGACTTTTGACTGTATCTTCAGTTTTTCCTGAAATTCTGCCAAAGTTTTACAACCATAAAGAATAGCTTTATTAAATGCAGAATCGTTTATACCTTTACTAACATATTCAAATAAAGCGGCGTTTTCAATATTACCTTTAGAACACATATTTTTAATTACCAAAAAATATTCATATAGGGATTCTTTTTCCTGCATTTTACGTTTTGATAATAAATCATGTAACTGAGCAGAGTTATACTAACCACCATATTCATTTACTAATAAAGCCTTAAGTGCATTCCACGAATTAATTGTCGTTTCACTTTCAATAAATAATTTTGCTTTACCAGTTAAAGATCTTTTGGCGAATATCAGTTTACACTACGTGTACTTTCTATTTTCTCTTAAAAATAATAATAATAAATTGTTTATTATTGTAAATTAATACCAAATTCTTTACTTTTAATTTACATTTATAACATTTAAGCTTAGGCGTTACTGATAATAAGTATAATAAATTGTTTATATTTAAAATTACCTACAGTGAGCGAATTCTACCAATTATTAAAACGATAAACAACGTTGCACTCGCAGTCTCTAATAATTGTAGAGCTTCAATATTTTAAAGATTTTTATTAAATTATTATTATTATTTCTATACACATAAAATAATTTTTTTAATTTAAATTCATATTGTGGAACATTTCAATTTTATCATTTTTACAAATTACCTTCTTGCTACGTAACGACATAATTCCTTCCATACCAATAATTAAACAATTTTCATTATTTCTAAAAATTTTAAACTTTACATTAATAAAAAAAGAAGAATATTTTTTATTGCATATGAACATCATTACACAGCTTTCATATCAGTTTCTAAAATTCCTAAATCAAGCCATATTCTGTGTAGGCATGCTAGAATTCTAAGCATTAATAAATAAAGAAATCTAATTTCTCAGAAAAAAAGAAAATAATATAATAAAATAAAATAAATTGAAAGAAATTTATTGAAAGAAAATAATATAATAAAATAAATACTACAAACTTGGAATACTAAGCAATGCTTCACATACGCACACACACACATATTATCAATGAACTCATATTATCAAGTGCAATTACGATTCCAAACACTACGTATTAAAATATGAGGTAAACGTTACTTCAAGAGTTAAAGTTAACAATTTGCTACTGTTGAGTAGATCGTCGGGCTATCGATATACATGTCGTATGTCGGAAAGCCTTATAAACATATCAAAGCCAAAAAATTAAAAATACAATTTAAATGAAAAATGACGTCTTAAATATAATTAACAATTAAAACAACAATACAAATTTAAAATACACTAACAATATGTTAAACATTGCACATAAATAAAGTTACATTACTGCTCGGCATCACACACAACCTCGTTTTCTCTTCTACACAACGATCACTATTCGCTCGGAAAACATAAAAGAATTCCACAAACACGGTGTCCATGTGCTCATCCGTCTATTTTCACTTAAAAGAAAAATCAGAGAATTGCTGAAACTCGGCATTGCGCACCATATTGACTTTGACCATGTGCACATCGATCTATTTTCACTTAAAAAAAAACATCCCAGAGTGGCACAAACTCGGCAATGCGCACAACCTCGGCATTGCGCCCCACATTCGCTTTGCCCATGTACATATCGATCTATTTTCACCTAAAAAATCCCAGAATTGCACAAACTCGGCATTGCGCACCACACTGGCTTTGCCCATGTGCACATCGATCTATTTTCACTTCATAAAAATCCCAGAATTGCACAAACACGGCATCGCGCACAACCTCGGCATTGCGCACCACATCGGCTTTGCCCATGTACACATCGATCTATTTTCACTTAAAAAATCCCAGAATTCCACAAACTCGGCATTGCGCACCACACTGGCTTTGCGCATGTGCACATCGGTCTATTTTCACTTAAAAAACATCCCAGAATAGCACAAACTAGACATCGTGCACAGCATTGGCTTTGCCCATGTGCACATCGATCTATTTTCACTTAAAAGATTTCAGAATTGCACAATCTCGGCATTGCGCACCACGCTGGCTTTGCCAATGAGCACATCGATCTATTTTCACTTAAAAAACATTCCAGAATTGCACAAACTCGGCATCGCGCACAGCATTGGCTTTGCCCAAGTGCACACCGATCAATTTTCACTTAAAAAAATCCCAGAATTGCACGAACTCGGCATCGTGCACAACCTCAGCATTGTGCACAACACTAGCTTTGCCCATGTGCACATTGATCTATTTTCACTTAAAAAAATCCCAGAATTGCACAAACTCGGCATCGCGCACAACCTCGACATTGCGCACCACATTTGCTTTGCCCATGTAGACATCCATCTATTTTCACTTAAAAAATCCCAGAATTGCACGAACTCGGCATTGCGCACCACACAGGCTTTGCCCATGTGCACAACGATCAATTTTCGCTTAAAAAAAACATCTCAGAGTTGCACGAACTCGGCATTGCGCACCACTCAAAATCGTCTATACGTCTGAAAACCGTCTCTCTACTAGTTTCATATTTGTTCCACAAATTGGGCACTTATACGATACTGCAATCAAACTTTTCTCCATACACCACTCAATAACGCTCTTTTTGCCTCTTCGCTCCAACTGATTAAAAAAATCCAAATTCAGATACTCATGGATTCTGCAGTAAGCACCGATTTTGACACACTCATCAATAATCAAAACATTCTTTAAGCAAAAGAATTATTTTCTGTATTTTCAGAAGTTGCGGTTATAATTTTTAACTCATGCATTCAATATTTTCAATCGTTTGCTATTGATCGTTTTCAATCGTTTGGTATCTCAATAATACATTTGTCAGAGATAATTCGTTGCGTTAAATGCTAACACCACACAAAAGTAGATTTATAATTAAAAAAATCTGGCGCAGAACATTATAAACCTACCATTTCAACTCAGTTAGAACTTCATTTAAATTTTCTTTAAATACGATGCAATAGCATACTTGTTTTTAAGGAGAGGCGTAACCAATATTACGTCATAAAAAGGCGTGACCAAGCATAAGAGAAGTAAACACAGCATCGACTGATGCAGGCTATTCTGCGATTAGCCAAGTTTTCAATAAATTTGTCAGCCGAATTAAGGCCCGTTTCCACTGCTGCGTATGCGTTTCTCCAATCAGCGAGCGAATTCACTTTAATTGACATCTGCAATCCGGTCGGTGTGCGGTGACGGATGACTTACGGATGGAGTTCAAACAATGTTCAACTTCTATCCGTATGTCTGCGGATGCATTGGGGTCACGTGGTAAAAAAGGAGCAATCAGGTGCAGTCACTAAAAATTAATGGCGGCAGAAGTAGCGATGAACGCTCGCTTATAGGGAAAGAATGTTTTGCTAAAAAATACTTATTTCTGAATTAACATTATAGCGAGAAATCTGCGTGTTGAAAAAGACAGCTATCAGCTGAATTTAGTTAAAAAAAAATAAGAAAAACAAGATAATTGCAACTACAGTACTTGTTCGTTCAAGAAATTCAGTTCAAGAAAATCAGCGACAAAAATTATAATTCCAAGTCTATGAAATAGCAAAATTTGTTCTGATAATCATATTTTAGTTCTGCATACTCATTTAGCTTTAATGAAAATGAATGTCTGACTATATCAAACTGCTATAGCAAATTAGATATGATTAAAAGATTTGCTATTTTTTTTCTTTTGAAACAGGTAAAAACTAAAAACGTTATCAAAATTAATTATAAATTAAATTTGATAGCCTTTTAAATACTCCAGTTCATTGAAGAGTATGTTAAATTTGTATTTCCCTTTATAAATATATCTTTTTGGATAACATATATTTGTAAGCACATGAAATATATTTTTAGCAGCCCGTTTAACTTCAATCTGAACGCCACTTTAAAAGATAATGATTTTTGTAAAAAATGTACTAGAAGCTGAAGAACAAACTCTGGTAAATTTTTCAGACAATAGCACACTGAAATAGGACCAAAAAACTTAAGTTTTAAGAATTGCTTTAGTTGATGATGTATATAAGCCAAAATATGCATACGACTCACGTGCAATCATGGCTTAGTGGTAAAGCTGATGGTAAGGATGTTCATTTCTTGGAGTCGTGAGTTCGAATCCCGTACGGTTTTTTCACCCTGTCTGCAACTTTCTTACCTTTTTATTCCAATTTGATCTATATTCGTGTTTTATAATTTATTTCTATTATTATATGCATTAAATATATTGTTTTATTTATGCTCTTATTTATTTAAATTTTTCCCGCAAAAAAGTTTGAAAATTATATAATACTAATTTAAAGCATATCCTGTACATATATATTTAATTTAACAAACATTCTCTATTCATAAAAAGCAAATTTAAAGTTAATTAAATTTAAATGAAATTTAATGCAAACAAAGAAATGATTAATTATTGCTGCGAACTAATCTACAATATCATTTAAATTCTGAGAGCATATGTAAATCAAGTGCAAGTATCAAAATCCATGAATAAATATATAATTCCAAAAATTTATTAATCCTAAAAAATTTATAAAAATGCATAAGTGAATAATGGGATAGATTATTAATCCTAAAAAAATTATAAAAATGCATAAATGAATAATAGGATAGCTTATTAATCCTAAAAAATTTATAAAAATGCCTAAATGAATAATAGGATAGATTTAATCCTAAAAAATTTATGAAAATGCATAAGTGAATAATAGGATAAATAAATTTTTGGAATTATATATTTATTCATGGATTTTGATACTTGCACTTGATTTACATATGCTCTCAGAACTTAAATGATATTGTATATTAGTTCGCAGCAATAATTAATCCTTTATTTGTTTGCATTAAATTTCATTTAAATTTAATTAACTTTTAATTTGCTTTTTACGAATAGAAAATGTTTGTTAAATTCAAATTTCATTCCTTGCAGCAATGGCGCAAGAGAATTATTTAAATTTAATTTATTTTCAAACCCTGCATATATATATATATACTCGTATATTCGTTTCACTTTTATGTGAATGTATATACGTGTGCTCAGACTTTGGGATGTTTACGACTCTAAACTTTCATTCCAATTAACATGAGACAGTATTAATGCCCTAAACATTTTTTTAACAAAAAATTACTATAATAATTGCTCTTAAATTCAGTCCTCCCTCAGGTTTATAATGTTCTGCGCCAGATTTTTTTAATTATAAATCTACTTTTGTGTGGTTCAGAAGCGCAGGAATTAATTAATTAAATATTTCCATTTTCTTTACCTAATGTGTGTATATATAAAGAGAAAAATCTCATTTTTATAACTTCTATAAAAAGAGATATGAATTAAAAATGTTTAAATTAAAAATAATATTTTATGGATTATGCATAAAATATAACTGCCCATAGTGCATTTTAAAACAAACGAGATTTCTAATAAATTATCCAGCTATGACCCTGAAGTCAGCGGTATACAAGCATAGCAAATTTTGCGTAAATATCGTGAACCTTTCTTTACAGTTGCTCTGTACTTTTAAAGTACCAACTATTTTTTAATCCTTTTAACTTTTTTATTTTATTTATTTATTTGTTTACTTTTTCACTAACAGTACATTTTAGTTTTAATAATGTATATATTATTTCATAATATTTAAGGCTTCTAGAAACACATTTTTTTTTTAAATTTACTTAAGCTTCTATGGAATTAGTGATGTTCATAATATGCATTATAACCTACTTACGTAAAAATTGCTAGCGTATTTTACTTTCGCAGTTCATAAGCAGAAATAAAAATTTCCAATAACATGGAATTTAGAAAACAAAACTTTTCTGCGTTTTACGTCAGGATCCATATCAAATCCAAAACAAACAATACTGGCTTAAGCGGGAAAAATTCAGATGTTCAGCGTCTTAACTCGCGAACTGCTTGTTTGGCGCCAAAATATTACAGTGACACCTAGCGGTGGAAAATGAAAATATTTTACGGATACGCAGCAGTGGAAACGCTTGTACGGATGCCGTAGGCGTGTCTTCAATTGTCGCAACGCGTTCGTACGCAGTAGTGGAAACGAGCCTTTATACGGATTACCATCAAATTTAGAAATCAAGCTTTCAATATCATTAAAATTTATGTACGCATTTGAAAACTGTGAAAATGGAAATTGAACTGATGACTTACTAATATTTTGTTTACCTCATGATCTTCACCAAAAACAGCGAAAGAAGACTCGTTGAAAATTCGAGCAGTTGATGCATCGATGTCACTATTAACAGAAATATTCCTTCTGTCATCCAATATTGCTTCATATTCCTCTATTTGTTGCTTGTAATTTGATCGCGATCCTGACACCAATTTTGTGGGTTCTTTAGTTTCGAAATCACAATTCATATTCAAACAAAACACATTTAATAAATCGCAGAATAGACTACATCAGTCAATGCTGTGTTTACTTCTCTTATGCTTGGACACGCCTTTTCATGACGTAATATTGGTTACGCCTCTCCTTAAAAACAAGTTATAAGTATGCTATAGCTTCGTATTTAAAGAAAACTTAAATGAAGTTTTAACTGAGTTGAAATGGTAGGTTTATAATGTTCTGCGCGAGATTTTTTTAATTATAAATCTACTTTTGTGTGGTGTGTGGTGTCAGCATTTAACGCAAAGAATTATCTCTGACAAATGTATTATTAAGATACCAAACGATTGAAAACGATCATTAGCAAACGATTGAAAATATTGAATGCATGATTTAAAAATTATAACCGCAACTTCTGAAAATACAGAAAATAATTCTTTTGCTTAAAGAATGTTTTGATTATTGATGAGTGTGTCAAAATCGGTGCTTACTGCAGAATGGATGAGTATCTGAATTTGGATTTTTTTAATCAGTTGGAGCGAAGAGGCAAAAAGAGCGTTATTGAGTGGTGTATGGAGAAAAGTTTGATTGCAATATCGTATAAGTGCCCAATTTGTGGAACAAATATGAAACTAGTAGAGAGACGGTTTTCAGACGTATAGACGATTTTGAGTGGGGCGCAAGGCCGAGTTTGCGCAACTCTGAGATGTTTTTTTTAAGTGAAAATTGATCGATGTGCACATGGGCAAAGCCTGTGTGGTGCGCAATGCCGAGTTTGTGCAATTCTGGGATTTTTTACGTGAAAATAGATGGATGTGTACATGGGCAAAGTCAATGTGGTGCGCAATGTCGAGGTTGTGCGCGATGCCCAGTTTGTGCAATTCTGGGATTTTTTTAAGTGAAAATAGATCAATGTGCACATGGGCAAAGCCAATGTGGTGCGAAATGCCGAGGTTGTGCGCGATGCCGAGTTTGTGCAATTCTGGGATATTTTTTGAAGTCAAAATAGATCGATGTGCACATGGGCAAGCGAATGTGGTGCGCAATGCCGAGGTTGTGCGCGATGACGAGTTTGTGCAATTCTGGGATTTTTTAAGTGAAAATAGATCGATGTGCGCAATGTCGAGGTTGTGCGCGATGCCGAGTTTGTGCAATTCTTGGATGTTTTTTGAAATGAAAATAGATCGATGTGCACACGGGCAGAGCAGAGCACTACAGACCAGGCTTCCGGCTTCAGGTATAACCAATCGGAATAGTGCCTGACCTGTAGAAATTATCTAATATCTACTTCCGCCACTGCCAGGGCGAGCCCCGCAAACCAGCGGCATTTATTGAGTCTAAGTCAGAAGTTACCGATTCACAGTAATGGTTGTTACAATGGCACCTTTGCAGACGTTGTCTGCTACATGAAAAGATGTAAGTGCTGTTATGAGCTGAGTATTATTCATACGCGCGTGTAATTACAATTGCTCTGATTGTGTAATGTTCCATCGGCAGTAATGGGTTAAGAGCACTGCATGAAATTTAGTACATTGAGTTAGTAGGGTGTCCGGAATTCACTACAAATCGTTATTGGTGAACTTAGCTTAATCTATGGGCAAAGCCAATGTGGTGCGCAATGGCGAGGTTGTGCGCGATGCCGAGTTTGTGCAATTCTGGGATGTTTTTTGAAGTGAAAATAGATCGCTGTGGACATGGGCAAGCCAGTGTGGTGCGCAATGCCAAGGTTGTGCGCGGTGCCGAGTTTCTGCAATTCTGGGATGTTTTTTGAAGTGAAAATAGATCGATGTGGTGCGCAATGCCGAGGTTGTGCGCGATGCCGAGTTTGTGCAATTTTTAAGTGAAAATAGATCGATGTGCACATTGTCAAAGTCAATGTAGTGCGCAATGCCGAGTTTGAGCAATTCTCTGATTTTTCTTTAGTGAAAATAGATGGATGAGCACATGGACACCGAGTTTGTGGAATACTTTGATGTTTTTCGAGCGAAAACTGATCGTTGTGTAGAAGAGAAAACGAGGTTGTGTGTGATGCCGAGCAGTAATATAACTTTATTTATGTGCAATGTTTAACATATCGTTAGTGTATTTTAAATTTGTATTGTTGTTTTAATTGTGAATTATATTTAAGACGTCATTTTTCATTTAAATTTTATTTTTAATTTTTTGGCTTTGATATGTTTTCTACGCTTTCCGACTAACGACATATATCGATAGCCCGACGATCTACTCAACAGTAGCAAAATTGTTAATTTTAACTCTTGAAGTAACGTTTACCTCATATTTTAATACGTAGTGTTTGGTATCGTAATTGCACTTGATAATATGAGTTCATTGATAATATGTGTGTGTTTGTGCGTATGTGAAGCATTGCTTAGTGTTATTATATTATTTTCTTTCATTCTGAAAAATTAGATTTTTTTATTTATTAATGCTTAGAATTCTAGCATGTCTACACAGAATATGGCGTGATTTAGGAATTTTAGAAACTGATATGAAAGCTGTGTAATGATGTTCATATGCAATAAAAAATATTCTTCTTTTTTTATTAATGTAAAGTTTAAAATTTTTAGAAATAATGAAAATTGTCTAATTATTCGTATGTAAGGAATTATGTCGTTACGTAGCAAGAAGGTAATTTGTAAAAATGATAAAATTGAAATGTTCCACAATATGAATTTAAATTTAAAAAAATATTTTATTTGTATAAATAAAAAAATTAATAAAAATAATAATAATAATTTAATAAAAATCTTTGAAAATATTGAAGCTCTACAAGTATCAGAGACTGCGACTTGTTTATCGTTTTAATAATTGGTAGAATTCGCTCACTGTATCATGGTAATTTTAAATATAAACAATTTATTATACTTATTATCAGTAACGCCTAAGTTTAAATGTTATAAGTGTAAATTAAAAGTAAAGAATTTGATATTAATTTACAATAATAAATAATTTATTATTGTTATTTTTAAGAGAAAATAGAAAGTACACGTAGTGTAAATGCGAGACTACATGGTGACGTCATAAGCTTAGTCCCACCCATTTATGGATGTCACACAGCTCCTCCTACTGAACTTTGTTGATGCAGCCTATTCTGCGCTTTTACCAAAACATTAATACATCTATAATATTCGATAATATGTTCTATCAATTTCACTCGTGCAGTCAACAGCTAAAATTTAGACAGCGCGCGAGGAAAAATATTAAGCTATGGATTTAAAATCCCACATATATATATCCACTTTGTTACTCGGCTCAGTGAGCTCAGTTTCTTCATCCTTATATGTTTGTAAATTGCGCATTTTTTGCTTTAAAAATGATTGAATTGTGTTGTTTTTAACTTCCGGTTAAGGTTTTATGTTGTTCTATAGTTAACCTGCATGTTATAATTGTACAATTATCAACAATTTAAAAGTCGTTTATGTGCGGCTAAGCCTAATTTTTTTTACCATAGCAGCCATATTTGTTTACATTTGAAACTTAGCAAAATAGTGGATTTGTTGCCAATCTAGAGAAAATAAGCTTCGCAACAACAAATAACGTCTCCTTTTATTATTGTGAATTATGCTTAATCCATTCTGGAATTATCATTTATTAAATTATCCCATATATTGACTCAGCATCTCGTCCATAGCAAATTAAGTCAGTGTCTACGCCTTCAGTGTCTTTTCGCAGAGTGAAACCAAAAGTAAACTTTTAGTTTTGTGCATCGAAAAATCTACCTTCTTGCCCGCTGGCCGAATTGCTTGTTTTTGCGTAGAAACTGTAATTTTAATTGTACTTTTTTTTAACTGTATTTCGCATTTTATGTTTTTCAATATCGTTTTAACTGTATTTGATGTTTTATGTTTTTCTATATCTTTAATATAGATATTTTAAATTTTTGTGTATTTTTGCCTTGTCCCGAAATGAGAACTGAATTAATTCAATAAGAAATATTACAAAATTTTCACAGGACTAGTTTCGATGGTTTTACCGAACCAACACCCTCAGCTGCAAAACCGCAAATGAACAAGATAGGAAATAGATTAGATAAGATAAGAAAGCCTGGACAAGAATAAGCAAGTGGCGCCATCTGTTGGTGAAAACAGAACTAAAACATAATTTCTTTAAAGGCCGAAGGCAAATTTGGATTGGAATTAGGATCGTTAACTAGAACAGAATGAATATTATGAATGTGAAATGCCTCTAAAAAATCCAGTTCTCCAACGGAAGATGTTTTTTGAATAATTTTGGCAGCAGAAAAATTGAAAGTGTGATTTTCGGACCAACAATGTTGAGCAACAGAAGACTTCTGTGTTTCCTTTTTTCTAACATATGCCTCATGTTCCTTGACGCGAAATTTTAAGGCTCTCTTAGTTTGACCAATGTAAATTAAACCACACTGGCAAGGAATCCTATAAATATCCCAGGAATTCATATCCGGAATGGGGTCCTTGAGTATGGAACTCGGAATTTTATTGATGGGAGAATAAAAAACCCGAAAGTTAAATTTCTGCAAAATATGTGCAACTTTATAGCTAATTGATGGAAAGAAGGGAATGACAACAGAAATTTTATAATCTCCTAAAACAAGAGTGTACCTTTTAGTGTGTTGAGATGAGAATTTTTTAACTGCTTGATTAATAATGTTGGGGGGAAAGCCCCTGTCAACAGTTATTGCTTTTAAATAATTTAGTTCTTCCTCAAGGGCTAGTTTGGAGGAGCAAACTGGAAGAGCACGGAAAACATAGGAATAAAATGAAGCTAACTTTTGTTTAGTCGGATGACATGATTTAAAGTGTGGGGGAAGGCAAACCGATGAAGGTTTACGATAAACCGTAGTACTGAATTTGGATGGGTTACGTGTGACCAGAATGTCGAGAAACGGAAGAGAATTGTAAGTCTCAAATTCAAAAGTGAACTGAATAGCAGGATCAATAGAATTCATTGTTTAAAGAACTTTATTTAAATCATCTTTATTACCTCCAAACAGGGTAAAAGTATCGTCTACGTAGCGGAACCATGCCGGGAAGTTTAAAGTTTCAAACAATTTTGATTCATAATAATGCATGTAGATATCAGCCAGGATGGGACTGAGGGGGCTTCCCATGGCTAATCCTTCAGTTTTCTTGTAATATTTATTTTGGAAAACAAAATGTGTTTGTTTCAAACAGAGTTGAGTGAGAGAAATTAGCTTATCAATTTCGATGCAAGAGAAATGAAATTCGCGAAGTCTGGTTTCTAGACATCTCAATGCACCCTCCACTGGGACATTGGTGAATAATGATTTTACATCGAAAGAAACCATGAGGAAATTACTAGGAGAAATATTTTTAACCTTTTTTACAAACTCTATTGAATTTTTTATGGTGTAAATGTTATTGTCTAATAGAGTTGAAAATCTAGAAACTAAATATTTAGCTAATGGGTACGAGGCAGTACCTAAATTTGATACAATAGGGCGGAAAGGAATACCACTTTTATGAATTTTGGGAAGAGCGTATAATCTGGCACAATTCGCAACAGATGAGATAAGGGAATGTTTTAAGTTGCTTGAAATGATTTGCGAAGATTTGATCGCAGTTTTTATTTTTGACAAGTCCGAAGGTGAAGGATCTTTAGGGATCGGATTATATGGTCCTTCGTTTAAGAGTTTAGTGACACCATCGATGTAAGTGTTTTTATCCATGACAAATATCTGGCCACCTTTGTCGGCCTTTGAAATGATAATATCCGGGTTAGAATGAATTTCGCGCATTGTAGCTCTTTCTCTCGCAGTTAAATTTGGTTTCAAAGGTTTATTATTGAATTTCACATTATGAGCGATAAGATGCCTAATCATTTCTTTCTGTGAATCTGAAACTTTACTTGATTAGATTTGATTTGAATAAAATTGGGGATCAATTTTTTACATTTACATTTAAGTAAAAAGTCAAGATGATTCAGGAATTTTTGTCGTTTCAGGCGTAATTTAGTGAAACGATTAACGGACGAAGGCATGATAAACAATGCAGAAAATCAAACTAAATTAACTAAGCAATAATAAAGCACACACAAAACAGCAGAAAAATCCCTCACTGAAATGAATAGAAAACAAAACGTTTGTAAGCAAAATGCATGAAATCAGACAAGCAAAGCACAATATCCAAATATACAAAACATAAACAGAACTTGAAAATCGCAAAAAAGTACTTACCGAAACCCATGCAATCAGAAAATGGCGGCCACACCACGTGCAAAAAAAGAAAGCAAAAAATAAGCCTGTTTGGGGCTTCTATAATTAAGACACAATAACAATTTTTGTTGTTTGACATCTGAATTACTTTTGAATTACTTTTTTCGGAATCATTTGCGGTTTTGCAGCTGAGGATGGTGGTTCGGTAGAACCATCGAAACTAGTCCTGTGAAAATTTTTTAAATATAACGCTGATTTTTGTTGTTTGACTTCTGAGTTAGTATTTATTCGGCGTGTTATTGTGTCTTAATTATACATTATTGTGTTCATTATTGAAACTGTTGAAAAAGTTTATAATTAGCAGTTAGTAGTAGTTGTTTTTTTTTTCCACTATTTAATTTAAAAATAGTTTAATGCTAAATTAAAGCAGTTATAAATGTTTTCCAACATTATTATTTATGCAAGAACAATAAAATTTTCAGTTAATGAGGTTCTTTCAATACGTTTAAAACTAAGGTTTACATTTACAGACATTTATATAGATGGACAAAGTAAAAAATTAGGTATAATATATCAAACAGCACTGTTTACACACTGAAACTGAAGCTAGTAAAAATTATTTGCGAGCAAAATACAGATTAAAATGAATGCCAATATGTTTAGCACATAGTGAATATCATTCATTACAATGCTTTGTAATAGACTTTGTAAAGAAATGTGGAGAAACTATAGTATAACAAAAGTATTTTATTATGATAAAGACCATTCATCAATCAACTAATGATCAGCGAAATCGGTAGCATGATTCTAAATATAGAAAATGTCACTACCAATATTTATAGTAACCTGAGTAGTTGAATGTTATGGAAACCCAATTAACGTAATTGGTTGCATGATTGCAATGAATTTGAATGATAGGAAAAGATTTGTAAGGTCTTGTGGTGTGTGTTGGTTAGAAAGTTTGCTGCTTGTTTGTGGTTTAGTGACAAAGATGTTGTTCAAAACAAAAATATTTGGATTGACAATTTCTCAACACGACACAGGACTTAAAAACAAGAAATTATATCCCATCTATAGAATTAAAGAAGTAGTATTAGCATTAAAAAAAAAAATTAAACAACTTACATTGAAAGAAATTTTTCATAAAACAAACGTTGAGCTTTTTTTTGTAAACTTTGATTCCTTTGAGGTCATAAATATTTCATTATTTCATAAAACACAATTTCATATTTTTAATTTTATAATTTCTACACGTCATCTTACTAAATTTAAACTGATGATCTAATATCCAGAAAAATTCCAAATCCGGAATCACCAAAGTCCCAACGAGTCCAGATCTCGGACTTTGTACTGTGTGTAATCAGAGTTTAATTTCTAATATCAGAATTCAATCCCTATAGAAAACTATTAGGAATCCTTAAAAAATGAAGAAATAAAATTAAGGTACTTTTCCATCTTCCCGGCACAGGCGATAAAGTCGGCAACAATTGATGCCGAATGGAATAAATATACTCGCTAGTACCCTTTTACGCCTCATTTTCAAAACAAGTCACAGCCATTTCTTATCAGATTTATTGTTTCTTTCAATACTGGCATACAATTACGTAAAATTTTTACCAGATATTTCAATTTTATGCCCTAAGTCCATTCGCGGTAATAAGTCAATTAGGATGCAATCACACCGCTCACCCGAAGGCGAAAATATAGAAAAGGCAAAGTCAAGGTTTAAATTCATCAATTCTAATGAGAATACACTACCAAAGTAAAGCACTGCGGTTTTACATCATTTCTGAGTAAGCTATTTGTACGATTTAAAATAATTCTTTCATTTAAACTTGTATTCCAAATCAAGATTTAACTTGAAATTAATGTAGATGATTACTGAGAGAATTAAATTTTTGTAGCGTAGTTTGCGTGAGATGAGATCACTTGGGGTCACGTGTTATGAACTGGCGAATCAGGATGTTGAACCATAAAAGCATTGTAAATTCTTAAATTAATGTCTTTTTACAAATTTAGGATAAGGTTCGGAGAACAGCCTTAACGCCAAAACGGAGAGAAACAGCTTATTATGGTTGTCATCTGATGACGTATTTCTTCTAGGAGGATAGCGTTATACTTTTTCCCTGTTAAGGGATTATCCGTAGCAGCAGATCGGGATACGTATTGCCTTTTTACAAAATTTTAAACCATATTAAAATGTTTATGCCTTCAAAATAAAAAAACTCTTAAGAACTAACATTTGTCATGTGTATACTGTGTGTTGTCGCCAGTAAAGTCTGCTTGGCGAGAATTGTGCCGGCGAAACGGAAAAGTACCGTAATTAGTAAAAACAAAAAAAAAAAAAAAAAAAAAAAATCGGTTAGATTAGATTTAAGGATTTCCCTTGTATTATCGCGAAGTTGTTGTTTCATTTATAGTAACCTGAGCAGTTGAATGTTATGGAAACCCAATTAACGTAATTGGTTGCATGATTGCAATGAATTTGAATGATAGGAAAAGATTTGTAAGGTCTTGTGGTGTGTGTTGGTTAGAAAGTTTGCTGCTTGTTTGTGGTTTAGACGGTAAAATGGTGAATGTGATAAGATTAATTTGAAGTTCCTGTACGATTTGGAACAAAAGAGGTAAACAGCATTAATTGACAGGTATGTATGTCAATGAAGGTTTACTTAGTAGTCATTATAAGTGTCCTGTTTGTAGGGAGGAAATACATATGGTCGAACGTCGGTCGATATTTTTGACTCTTATCTTTGTGAATTTATGTGGCGACGCCAGTATACAGATTCTAGTTGAGATAATTTTAGAAAGTTTTTGCATGTTTGATTGAAGACGGGGAAATTCTTAAATAAGGTAAGTGGATATTTCCTTTGTGTAGTGCTAAGATGAATTTCCTTTTTTTATATATCGTGCAAATTTTTCTAATTTATGAGAAAAAAGCAGTGTACATGGATAAAGTCAAGAGTGTGCGTAATGCCATTTTTGTGCAATTCTGGGATGTTTTTTTAAGTGAAAATAGGTCGACGTGTACATGGATACCGTGTATGTGCAATTCTTAAGAACGTGGCAAGCAGTGGGCGATTGTGCACTTTCTCCCAATTTCCCACCTAATCTTCGTCATGATTAAGCAATTTTGTTCCATAAAAGTTCTAGCATAAACGTAATTCAGCTAGCAGATTGTTGGAAAAAAATGTTGAGTTAAAAAAAAAAAAAAGCCTTTATTTCGTGAAAACAAAATGGCACTCCCCCCCCCCAAAAAAAAAAAAAAAAAACTAGCAGGTAGCTGTATCAGGGTTGGTGGCCAAATTTTCGCCAAAAAATTGCCAAGTTACCATAATCCAAAGATTAACCGAAACAAATTATAAACAAAAACAGACTGAAATAAACTCTTAGCCATAAGCATAAAAAAAACAAAACTCCTAGAAATGAAACATTACTAAAATCAGCAAAACAGAACATTCACAACAAAATTTCTAAAATTATTGGTTAATTAAAATTATGAATATATTGATTTGAAATTTTGGTACTTTTCTGTTGTGCCCCTGCCCTGCTTTTGGCAACTCTGAAACAGAAGCCAAACTCAAGACTCAATGACAGTGCCATTATAGGTCCAAGTATGTAAGTGTTATTAATTGAACACGTTTAATTGTGTATTTACACACACACAAAAAAAAAAAAAAAGAAAAACACCAAAATGTGTTGCAGAACTAAAGTGGGAAAAGTACTGAAACTTCATATTATGCAAAGTTCAGCCAAAGAATGTCTACAATACATATTCTTTCATTCAGCTTTATACAAATGTGGATTTTACAGTAAAATTCTATGCACATGTAAAATGCTATATCATCTGCCTTTGAAACACTACTTTCTTTCTTTAAAATCTTCAGCATTCTACGGTTGAAATTTACTTAATTTTGAACATATGCAGTTTTTGGTGCTTTTTTATTAAAATGAACACAACAGTCTGTAAGGATCTTAAGTTTTACTAACGTTTATTTTATTTTAAATCTTTACTGTCACTTCTTATTTTCTACTTCCGGCCAGAATTATAAGCGTGAAGGTTTTTATGCAAAGTTTGTCTGGCGAACGCCAAGTATTTAAGTTGTGGCCTTTTGCCAAGCGAGAGAGAGGAAGCAGTGAGTCAACGCAGGCCGCTTACCTTAGAAGTTACGCAGTTGCTATTTGCCTTCCAGGCCAGAGGTTTTAATCCTCTTGATGAATTAAACGTATTGTAGTGTTCACAGTCTCTGTGCTACATACGCTTCCTGTTATTATAAGGCCAATCTTCCACGTGTATTATTCTAAAGTTAAATTAGAGTTTAGTTTTATTTTTATACTTTTACATTAGACCCCAAGTGGCAGGTCAGTGTATTCCGAAGTACGGAAGTTATTGTATATAGAGAAAAATAAAGGGTTTTGTATACCCTTCGTCTGTATCCTGTCTACTTACCACAATTAGTGAACATAGCTTTAGTAAGCTCTCTGTTCCGAGTCAGGTCCTTGTATGTTCCCGAAGAAGGTTAGAAGGAATATTGACCCTGATAAGTCAACTAGCAAAATTAAATGAAAATTTGAATATGCAGCTTTTAAATATTGCCAAAGACCAAGGCTTACTTTAATAAATAGCTATATTTTTAATAAAACAACTTTTACTCTTTTTTTAATTAAATTTTAATATCATATACATATTTCCTTCATTTTTAATACTCAGTATTACTTATTTTCATATGTCTCTTAGAGTTTAGCTATGAATTCTAAAGCATCTGAAAGAAGTTTGGCTAAATGGCTCACTGCATATTGGCAGCTTTAAGTGTTATTGATGCTTTAAGCTGTCAATATAAATGACATGCCAAGAATTTCCCATTTGCAGCACTTGTACAATTTCCTTAAAAATTATATTACGAAAGAGAAAACCGTGCATGAGACAGGTGATTCTGAATTACATGAATATGCATTTTATAAATGAAAGATCTGAAATTGATCATGTTGAATTTTACCTAACAAAATATCCACGATGAAGATATGCGGATATGGAGAATTAATATATTTGCTCAAAAGAGCTTATTTCAACTGCAAATATGTTTCCTTTAATAACACTTGTATGAAAAGCATCAGTTTCTAAAACAGAGAAAGCAGGAATGGAACCTATCCTAACCTATTATTCATTTTTATTAAATACTGTTTAAAAAATCAAAAATTCATTATTTAATAATTTTAATTAGCTTTCAAAAAATAGCAGAGCTTCTGAAACCAGTAATGATTAAATGGGTTACATCTCTTAACAGTTTTCCTCCATACGAGAAGGACAACTAAAAAAAAAAAAAAAAGGCACAGCTTTATTATTAGTCCTTTTTGGCAAGAAAAGTTTTTAGCGACATTAAGGCGCAAGAGATGAAAAAATATGATAACCTTGTTATTTATGGTAATTAAATACGGAGCTGAAAAAAGATACCGCCATTTTTGTCCACATAACTTTAACGAATTTGGTAGGTATCAGCTTTGATGGCGGGAGGGATAAGTTGCATGCTTTTCTTAAAGTTACTTACAAGTTAGGAAAGCACAACTTTAAATATATTTTTAAAAAAGCCAACATTTGATATTTAAAACTAATGCTTTTAATATTACACGAGTCTTGACATATTTTCATATGTCAACTCTGCATATTATAAACTCCACCACCCCCCAAGAAAAAAAGCACATTTTTAGTAGCATGAGGAAAACTCTTGTTTCCTTTGCAAAGGAACTACATGCAAATTTAGACTTCTTGTATGTTTCCTAAAATGGGCAATGATCAAAATCACCATGGTCTAAAAATACTTTTTTGCCTCATTTCTTAAATTAGAACTACTATAGGGTTGTGTAATTGCATGAATTCAGACCAAAATCAGGTTTCATTATAGCTTTTATAACATTTTTATAATTTGTCAGACTATAAAAAAATCTAATGGTGATTAGATTATGGACTATATTGCTTATAATTTACAGTTATCAAATTTTGTAAATTTCACAATGTATATACTATAAGCTGTATATGAATAACTTTCACTGAGTATTATTACTTTTTATTAATAGTATGTTGGCATAACAGTTGACTTTTTATTTTAAATTTTATGCAAATTTTCAACATTACTTAAACATTTAATCTAACAGAAATCAGAATTTTGTGTAATAAAAACTCTATAATAAAAGTAAGAGCACAATTTATATATAAAAATTTGACTATATGGCAAGAACTTAGATACTGATTTCAATATCTTTAAATGTAATTATTATAAAGTTTAGATATATTTTTATTAAGATATACTCTTATTCTGTTATAAAGTTTGGATGTAGAGAACAGTAGGCACAGTTTGTGCTTACGACTCAGTCAACTACTATGGCAAGATAACTTATGATAACAATTAAGTTCAAATATAAAATTTAAATTCAAATAAACTTGTAGCCAAAGGCTACACAAATCAATTTAATGCACAGTTGGTTCAAAACTTAACCAGCATGGAATTCAACTATCAGCAATTATAATACAAGACTGAAGATTAGAAATCTTATCTTTTCTAGCAATCTAGTAACGTATCCTCGAAATGCAAAACGCGGTTTATTTTACAAACTAAAAACTTCTTTTTGATTGTGGTGAGAACACGGATGGGGAAATTAACAGTTAAGATCCCAAACATAAAATAACTCTGGTTACAAAATAAAGAAACATTACATAATACTTTTTTCCCTGATTAATTATTCACTACATGAAATAGTGTAATGCGTTTTTGTTTGCATCATATACAAATTATTTATTTTATTTAAATGCTGTCCAAAACTGAATAGGATTTGGCACAGATTTAGTAGCGTGTACTCCAACTGCGCTAATGAAAATCCCCCCCGGGTCGAGCTATAGTCCAACTGAGCCAATCAAAATTTCTTACCCCTGCTGCCTACAGGGTTACAATTTAACTTTTCGAAGCCAATTGTAGCTAAGAGGAAAATAAAAATAAGTAAACAGAATCATATCACAAGAACAAGTAAAAAGTATCTAACAAGCAGGCTAATTACTTGAATAACAGTAATAAATGCGAGAGCTAACAAAGAAAATAAAAGGTATTGGTAAACATATATATATTAGCATTACAAACATCTTTCATTTATGAAAATAATATCATAAATTAAATAATTATAAAGCATACAAATTATATATTTAATAAATTACATCAATAATAGTCAAGATGTATGAACTAGACTGGAAAATTTAATAGAGTGCAAAAAATTATTCTGTATCAAAGTGTGTAAAAGTGTGCTAGAAATATTTTTCGTTAATTAAAGCAATCATGTAAATGTTTGCAGAAATTAATTAAATTTAAAAAAAAAAGCTTAGCATGAAATCTATTATAACAACATTACTATGCATTTGGATCACTGACGCATAAATTGTAAATAAATTTAAATTATTATGCTAAGAAGTTTTTCTAATATTTATCTAGAAGAAAAGAATTAGATAAACAGTACTGCAAATTAATATAATCATTCAGGCCTCTCAATAAATAAAAGCTTATTTTTTAAACCAAAAACTAAAAATTAGGATGCAAAAGTTTGTGTAATATACTTGGAAATATCTGAACACATACTTAGTTAGAAACATACAATTAAATTAATAACAAGCTAATTAACAGTAACATTAAGCTTAATTTCATTCAATCTAAAATAAGCAATCGATCAGGAGCTCCACATAACTGAAGTTTTAATGCTATTTGACGTAGATTTGCGTATAAAATAAAAGTTGCACTTGTAAAACAAATGAATAATGTACTGATAGTCAACAGGAATTAAAATACAGTGGTTAAAAATATAACTACTTGTCAGAAGGTATGCAAAGTTGCCATGGCTAGAGAAATTGAATGATTATAGAAAACTCATAAAGTTAAGCACTACAGTGTGAAAAGAAAAATCTGGAATAAACATGTTAAGAAAATTAGATAGAGAAATAATCCTTAATTTATTGATATCCATATAAACTCTATGCTTTTGAAAAAATGTTACATATAATTTGCACCGAGGTATCAATCACCGAAACTGAGTTAATTTCTTTCCTTAATTTTTCTTATTAGAGAGATTTGTAAAAAGATATGCTAAGGTAAAGGAGAAAATTTTTGCAATATTTTTAAAGAATACATTTAAAAAGTATTTTTACTTCATGAACTGAAATTTTTATGCTACATTTTTATACAGTAAATAAGTACAAAAAAAGAAAGAGCTGGGGGATCACTGGGACTAGAAACTCAGGTCGAACTACCAATGTTTAGTGACTTTTCCACAAGACCTTTTGAAATTAGGCTGAACAATATATTAAAGAAAATAGAAGATACAGCACACACAAGAACAAAAGTGGGCTGAATCAGAGATTTACATGTTTGGTGAATGAGTTAAACTTACCTGTATGCCTTTATGAAATATTAGGAATGTAGCATAAAAGCATGAGTGAAAACGGCAAAGGCAATCTAAATCTGAATCATTGTAATATAAATGTATATCATTATCAGTATCTGCTATTAATTTCAATACTGCTGAAAAAATTATAAATGAATTATATTATAAATTACATGAACTCGTTGCATTATAAATGACAACAGTTAGAAATATTATTAGCGTGATTTAGCGACCATCTTTGTTAACAAATAATTTCAAGTAATTAATTTTACAAATAATTCAGCCTGAAACTAGGTTGGAAAATAAGCTACATGCTGAAGATTAGGCTTTGCCAAGGCGTTAGAAACATCTTCTGTTAACTAGAGTTGTGATGCAAGAATTTGTAAAAATTATTATTTAAATATAAATTGGCATAAATACAATACAAAGTATATAAATTTTACATACATGAAAACTTGAGTACAGTGCAACAATATGTGAAAAAGGAATGGATTAAAAGGGAACTGAAAAATCCCAGGATATGAATATAAGGGAGTTTATTTTTTATTATTTATTTATTTATTTATTTATTTATTTTTGTTAATTATGAAAATTCTGCTGATGCTCATAATTATTAATTTATTAATTAAATGTGTATTAGAAATTAAATGTATGCCAAAGTACATCAGATGGAAAACAGAATAAATATTTAAACGTTTTTAGTATTAAAATATGGAATTTGTAACAAAGTTAAATAACCTTAAAATAACTTCAATGATTAAAAATGGAAAGCTTAATATGGGAATATATTGCAATAATATTAGTGTGAATTTAGAACGACTTAAGAAGTCCAATTTTTATATTTAATAAAGATAATTTCTATAATTAAATTAGAACTGTTTACCTAAAATGGTAAATTTGAAAGTTAAAACCATTCTGCTATCTAAGAAGATTTGTTAATATTTATCTAGACAAGAAACTTATTTAAGGTGAGCTACAAATCCGATATTTGATACGTTGATTATGTATCAGTTTTGTGTATGTCATTAATCTATCAATTTTACTATTCAAAACTGAAATATATATATATATATATATATATATATATATATCAGCAACTAAAATCTACAACTTGGAAAGTTTTTAATTCTTACAGAGAATAAAAAAAATCTGGCTCATCATTCCTTTAAGCATCATAAAACTTTCAAATGAGTGTAAATGAAATTTATTTTTTAGCACACGCCAGACTTCAAATTAATATTTGTTTTACATGCACAATTTTTACAATATTGATAAACGAAAATAAAGACTTGCAGTCTCAATAGAATGTCCGATTAATGGCGATAAACGACATTTTGTAGCACCCAATCTTCTTGGAAAGAAATGGGGGACAAGAAACATCAAGCAGTTCCTATATTAGAAAAGAGGGGGACGGGGATTTTCGATCAAATTTGGCACAGTTCGTACCCTACCATTTAGTATTAGTCCTTTTTGGCGACATTTGGGCACAATAAATGAAAAATTATGATAACCTTGTTACTTATTGTATCCCTAAATACTGAGCTAACAACATGCTGCCATTTCTGTCCACGAGTTTTTAACGAATTTGGTAGGTATCGGAGCTTTGATGGCGGAAGGGATAAATTGCATGCTTTTCTTGAAGTTACTTGCAAATTAGGAAAGCACAACTTTAAAATATTTTTAAAAAAGCCAAAATTTGATAATTAAAACTGATGCTTTTAATATTGCATCACATGAGTCTTGACATTTTTTCATATGTCAACTCCAACTCCCCCCCTCAAGTAAAAAAAACACATTTTTAGTAGCATGAGGTAAACTCTTGGTGTTTCTTTTGCTAAGGAACCACATGCAAATTTACACTTCTTGCATGTTTCTTAAAATGGGCAATGGTCAAAATTACTATGGTCTAAAAATACTTTTTTGCCTCACTTCTTCAATTAGAACTATAGGGATGTCTAATTGCATGAATTCATAAACCAAAATCAGGTTTCATTATAGCTTTTATAACATTTTTATAATTTGTCTGATTATATAGATTATGGAATATATTGCTTATAATTTACAGTTATCAAATTTTGTAAATCTCACAATGTATATAAGCTATATATGAATAACCTTCACTGAGTATTATTACTTTTTGTTAATAGTAAGTTGACATAACCGTCGACTTTTTATTTTAAATTTTATGCAAATTTTTTACATTACTTAGATATTTAATCTAACAGAAATCTGAATTTTTTGTAATAAAAACTCTATAATAAAAGTATGAATACAATTTATATACTATAAAAATTTGACTATATGGCAACAATATCTTTAAATGTAATTATTATTTTAAAGTTTAGATATATTCTTATTAAGATATGCTCTTATTCTATTATAAAGTTTAGATATACAGAACAGAAGGCACACTTTGTGCTTATAACTCAATCAACCACTGTGACAAGATAACTTATGATAACAATTAAGTTCAAATGTAGAATTTAAATTCAAATAAACTTGTAGCCAATTTAATTCAAAGTTGATTCAAAACTTAACAGACATGGAATTCAACTATCAGCAATAATAATGCAAGCCTGAAGACTACAAATCTTATCTTATCTAGCAACCTAGTAACGTAGCCTCGAAAGGTAAAACACGGTTTGTTTTACAAACTAAAAATTTCATTCCAATTCTGGTGTGAAAACGGATGGTGAAATAGCCAGTAAAGATCCTAAACATAAAATAACTCTGGTTACAAAATAAAGAAATCTTACATTATACTTTGTTTCCTGATTAATTATTCACTACATGAAATAGTGTAATGCATTTTTATTTGCATCATATACAAATTATTTATTTTATTTAAATGCTGTCCAAAACTGAACAGGATTTTGCAACATGTCTTCACTTCAGAAATAAGAAAATAAGAAGAGAGAACAGTATTTATGAATAGAAAATAAATATATACATAGGCTAGCTCGAATCTTTTACAGAAATCATCAGTTATGATAATTGTTGTTGTGTATTATTACCATTGGTAAAAAATTTACTCATTATGATAATTTAATTTTAGCTTTTAAATTATAATCATAAATTATTTGTAATAAATTGAGTGATTAAAAAAAATAGATTTACTTCTTATAATTTAATTTGATTTCCTTCAATTTGAAATATTTTTTTATTTCCTTTTAATAACAGAATCAAAGAAACTAAAGTAACATACAGCTTTAGTATTGGTTCTTTTGGCAATTTTTTGATTTGGCGACAAACTTCTGTCGCCAAGGTAGACCCGGCTTTGAAGATCGGAAAAAAATGGCGGATTGTAAACAAAACCCGATCTAGACTAAATAACAGTCCTAAAAAATAAGCTCTTGATTAGAATAAACAGTCTTTCTCTAATTTTCAACATTTCTAGTAATACTATGATAAATTCTTGAAACACTGCCGTAAATGAATTTATGGTAATAAATGAATTTATTATTGTGTTATGAGTAATGATATTTACGAAAGATTAATATTTCAAATTACAAAATATAATATTAATATTTTAATTAGTTTGTTATATTATATTAGTATTTAGCTAATATTTTAAATTTACAAAAGGTTAATAAGTGCATTTCAAACTAGTATATGTTACATTAGTTTCTTAGATTCTGTTATTAAAAGGAAATAAAAAATATTTCAAATTGAAGGAAATCAAATTAAATTATAACGAGTAAATTTTGTACCAGTGTCAGAAATACTTTTTATGAATTAAATTTTGTAAATTTTAAAAATATTAAGAAGTGTGTATTTTTTAATCACTCAATTTATTACAAGTAAATTATGATTATAATTTAAAAGCTAAAATTAAATTGTCATTAATGAGTAAATTTTTACCAATGGTAATAATACACAACAACAATTATCATAACTGATGGTTTCTGTCAAAGATTCAAACAATCCTTGGAATCCACTAGTGGTGGAGTGATAAGCCACTGAACACTGGTAGTTCAGGCTGGCTATATAGGAGCTTTTGTGGTTTCCCTTACATCAAATGTGAATCTGAGCCAGTTTCACTTAAAAAGTCCTTTATGAAGGCATCCATCCTTCTTCTGCTAATCTACGTATATATTTATTTTCTATTCATAAATACTGTTCTCTCTTATTTTCTTAATTCTAAATCTTATTTCTGAAGTGAAGAAATCTTGCATCTATAGGTAAAAAAATATGGTTAGTATGTTTGCAAAATCCTGTTCAGTTTTGGACAGCATTTAAATAAAATAAATAATTTGTATATGATGCAAACAAAAATGCATTACACTATTTCATGTAGTGAATAATTAATCAGGGAGCAAAGTAAAATTTAATGTTCCTTTATTTTGTAACCAGAGTTATTTTATGTTTAGGATCTTTACTGTTAATTTCCCCATCAGTGTTAACACCGGAATTCAAATGAAGTTTTTAGTTTGTAAAACAAACTATGTTTTGCATTTTGAGGCCACATTACTAGGTTGCTAGATGAGATAAAATTTATAGTCTTGCATTATAATTGCTGATAGTTGAATTCCATGTCGGTTAAGTTTTGAATAAACTTAAATTGATTTAATTATTAAATTGATTAATTAGTCTTTGGTTCTTTAGCATTAAATTGATTTGTGTGGTCTTTGGCTACAAGTTTATTTGAATTTAAATTTTATATTTGAACTTAATTGTTATCATAAGTTATCTTGCCACAGCAGTTGACTGAGTCATAAGCACAAAGTGTGCCTACTGTTCTGTACATCCAAACTTTATAACAGACTAAGAGTATATCTTAAAATATATCTAAACTTTATAATAATTACATTTAAAAATATTGAAATCAGTACCTGAGTTCTTGCCATATAGTCAAATTTTTATACATAAATTGTACTCTTACTTTTATTGTAGAGTTTTTATTACACAAAATTCAGATTTCTATTAGATTAAATGTTTAAGTAATGTACAAAATTTGCATAAAATTTAAAATAAAAAGTCGACTGTTATGTCAACATACTATTAATAAAAAGTAATAATACTCAGTGAAGGTTATTCATATATAGCTTATTCATTGTGAGATTTACAAAATTTGATAACTGTGAATTATAAGCAATATATTCCATAATCTATATAGTCAGAAAAATTATAAAAATGTTATAAAAGCTATAATGAAACCTGATTTTGGTCTATGAATTCATACAATTAAGACATCCCTATAGTTCTAATTTAAGAAATGAGGCAAAAAAGTATTTTTAGACCATGGTGATTTTGATCATTGCCCATTTTAAGAAACATTGAAGAAGTCTGAATTTGCATGTGGTTCCTTTGCAAAGGAAACACCAAGAGTTTTCCTCATGCTACTAAAAATGCGTTTTTTTTTTCCTTGGGGGGGGGGGGGGTGGCGTTTATAATGTGCGGAGTTGACATATGAAAAAATGTCAAGACTCATGTGTAATATAAAAAGCATCAGTTTTAACTATCAAATTTTATCTTTTTTAAAAATATTTTAAAAGTTGTGCTTTCCTAACACGTTTGGTAGATATCCGCCATCAAAGCTCCGATACCTACCGAATTCGTTAAAGTTACGTGGACAAAAATGGCGGTATGTTTTCAGCTCAATATCTAGGGTTACCATAAATAAGAAAGTTATCATACTTTTTCATTTATCGCGCCCAAATGCCGCCAAAAAAAAGTCTTGCCAAAAAGAACTAATACTAAAGCTGTACCCATATACTAGTTTGAAATGCACTTATTAACCTTTAGTAAATTTAAAATATTAGCCAAATATTAATATAATATAAATATTGACTAAAATATAAATATTGACTAACTACTTAGAGTAACCAAGGCTACACCGTATACTACGGTGCAGCCTTGGCGCGATTTTGAAAATTATCGCCAACACCAAAAATGACCCAAAGAACGTCTATGTATACTATATACTTAGTATATACTATGTATAACTATATATATTCTTTGAATGACCCGTTTACTACCCATCGTACATGTCCAGTTTTTACTGTTCATCATAAAGTCGCCAAAAGTAGCCAAATCCCGTGTGCACCGGATATTAGGATTAAACTATAACGGTATAGTTTGCAATTTAAAATATTAACCTTTCGTAAATTTCATTACTCAACATAATCACTTCCATAAACTCATTTACGGCAGTGTTTCAAGAATTTATCATAGCAAGTACTAGAAATGTTGAAAATTAGAGAAAGACTGTTTATTCTGATCAAGAGCTTATTTTTTAGAATTGTTATTTAGTCTAGATCGGGTTCTGTTTACAATCCGCCATTTTTTACCGATCTTCAAAGCCGGTTCTACCTTGGCGACAGAAGTTTGTTGCCAAATCAAAAAATCGCCAAAATAACTAATATTTAATGTAATAATACTAGCTAGAGAACCCGTTGGCGCTTCGGGAAAGAACTAGTTGGCGCCGTTGCATTTTTACACGCCAAGCTCGCGTTTCATCGGCGATGAGCCGAGCCGAAAACGTGATATTTTGTAAACATGATTTTTAGTGCATGTAAATTCAAGTTAGCAGACAAAACAATATATTAAGCATATGGTAGTAAAAATTCACAGATAGGTGCTACTTTGGTAGACGGTTGCACGGGTTTTGGCGATTTTTCTTTTGGCGAGTAATACAACTTATGGTAAGCCCACTGCTGGATAAGTTATTTATGGTAACCGAAACTTTGTTGTCATTTTATTAAAAAAATAATGTGTTTTATTATGCATAACTTCCGTG
The DNA here is from genome assembly GCF_044657685.1 of Stegodyphus dumicola. NCBI lineage: Eukaryota > Metazoa > Arthropoda > Arachnida > Araneae > Eresidae > Stegodyphus > Stegodyphus dumicola. Next base: position 240,756,206 of record NC_140768.1, on the reverse strand, counting down.
TTTTAAATATTATTTATGGCTTCTAAATATTAAAAATCAATTTAATTTTACATTTTTATCTGAAATAAAAATTTTGTTGTTTATAATATTTTATATAATTTTATGCTGTTGATGATGTAATCCATGACGTCATCTTACTTAAAAAGTAATTGGTTTTATTAATATCTATAAATTGAATCTAATGTTTTAAACATTATTTACGGCTGTTAAATATTAAAATACAATTTATTTTTGCATTTGTTTTAAAAATGATTTTATTATGAATGTTTATTTAAATAATTTTAATTCTATGCGTGATGTAATCAGCTCCCTGATTGGTTACTAAATATTTGTGCATTACCGCGCCATTTTAAAATTTTATTATTCATCTCTTCGAATTCGTCAGATTTCAAATGGAATGGATATCTTCGTTTCGAGGATGAATGTTGTTATTGGTAATTACCAAGAATTATTGGTATTGGAATAAAAAAATTGCCCTTTGAGACCTTATTTTGGCCAAGCTGTCTTTCCTAATCAAAGATTTATTTATAAATTGTTAATAGCGTCAGAGGAAATTTATTTTAAATTTTTGGAGGAAATGACTACTTCAATGAAGTGCGAGATATGTGGATAACAGATGAAGATGGTTAAAAGAGACGATTCAATTATGATTTCGATTTTTTTTGTGGTACTTATCAATAAACAAGAGGTTAAATTACTCAAAAACATATAAGTACATATTTTTCTTTTATTTTACAATTGTATACTTAAATTTTTGTTAAAAAAATTAATACACTATTTTCAAAAATTGCTGAGATAATTATTGTCACATATGTTTTAATGTTAATTATATTTCATACTAGCTGTACCCGCCCGGCGTTGCCCGTGCATTTAGAAAATGCAGATAAGTGAATAGCGCAGGAATAGTAGTGTAGGACATGTAGACTGTCTCTCTCTCTTCCCCCCCCCCACAAGCTACAAAAAAGAAATGAATTGTAATTAATCGATTTAATGTATCGTCAAAACAGCAAACTAACGCTAGAATAAAGAAATCAATTGTTACAATCGAACGTTATTTGAAAACAAATAATAATATCAGTGAGTCAAAAAAACCGTGATTAATTATTTATAAATAATTTTTTTTAAATTTTTCTAATTCAAAAATCGAAAATCGGGCTTCGAGGTCTGGTGGCCAGCCCCTTTGTGCTTCCGTATAAAAAATTCCAGGTCCCTGCGTGCGATAGATTTGGCTGGAGAGCTCGGTCAGACAGACAGATAATTAATTATAAATAATTTTTTTAAAATTTTTCTAATTCAAAAATCGAAAATCAGGCTTCGAGGTCTGGTGGCCAGTGCTCCCGTATAAAAAATTCCAGGTTCCTGCGTGCGATAGATTTGGCTGGAGAGCTCGGTCAGACAGACAGACAGACAGACACATTACACTTGCTTTTATTATTATAGATAACGTATTTTAAAGTATTTGAATTTAATAATATTCTAATTCTTTTAAAAGTTGGTAGGATGGTTTTTAATTCGATATTCAATTTCAGTAATATTTTAATCTAATTAAACGTTGGCACAATGTTTTTATAGCGGTGTTTTTATTCTTTTTTTTTTCTGCTATATGAAAGTAATAATAGCCTTACTTTAGTATTTTATACTCATAGTAAATGTATTTATTTACACTTGCCTGCCATCTTAAAAAACAACATTTTCAACAAAAAATTAATCCAATTACTTTTAACGATATTTAATTTTTTTAAGTTTCGAATACTTTACTATGCGTAAAAACAGCGTTTTTCAAGATGGCTGAAGATTGCAAAAATCGCGCCAACAATTGCGCCAACGTAAATCGCTAAAAATCCGTGCAACCGTCTAATAAAGTAGCACCCACAGATAATAAGCATGTAGATGTAAAACTAACTAATTAAACGTGATATACTAAGTAAATTTGTATTAAATTCAAGTTAGTACAGAAAAGAATATATTAAGTATAAGACAATATAATATATAAGCATTTATAACGGAAATAAAAATTCATTTGAAAAATATAAATTAGTATTAATGTACTGAAATTAACCGGTTAAACGTGATAAACGAAAAAAATTTGTCTTAAATTCCAGTTAATACAAAAAACAATATATTGCTTACACCAGCAGTGGTTTGCTAATTTTGATGACCATGGTGATGCATCAAACTATTCTGTCATTTTAGATAATCAATAATATTTTTTATTTCAATTTAATCATCTATTTATGTCACACCAGCCATCCTCTGAAAGGTTATTGTTAGAAAAGCATTAACAATATATTATTAAAATTTAAGCCAGAAAATTGATTTATTCTCCTTTAGATGACAATAACCAATAATAAAAATACTTACTTAGTTATTTAAATTTAATTAATTGTTTAATGCATTACTTAGTTATTTAAATTGCTGGTTCTTAGAGCTGTTAATAATTAAGAACACAGCGTGAACAGCCGTGTTACAAATTAGCATTCACCTCTCCCGCCGTATTTTCTTCCTTTCATCCCGAACCGAGAACTGGCATCTATCTACGAAAATATTTCTATCCATTCGTTGTTAAAAAATTCAGAAAAAAATAATAATAAATAAGAGAAGAAGAATATAAATCTGCAAATGCGAACAACAACAGCGATAATTCAACAAAATGAAACCAAGAGGAATGGTTGCAAACTTCGAACAAGCGAATAGGATAAATGCGCTGGGTTACCAGGTTTGACTTTTATCGCAAAAGTTGGTGATGTTTACATTTACCGGGTTCTCTGCGGAAGTGCTTCCAGATTGTTTGATACTTCATATAATTTTCCAAATTGATACGTCAAATCATGTTTTAAAGTCATGATTACATAATATGCCTTAAAAACATTAAACATAAATTCTTACATCAATAAATGACGGTATTCGATTAAAATTTATTTCATTGACGAAAGATATTTTCACATTTTCTTGCCCATTTGTCATATCTTCAACATACACTTTCATAATTAAATATTTACTTTGTTGTTTTCCTACTTCACTTCAGTTCAAAACGAGATTATTGATAGACGCAAAAACCAAAGCTGTATGTAAGAACTTCAAGCAGCTTTGCAAAGGATTTCCTAGAAATTCTCTGATAAAGGCATGATAACTGGATTGCAATGTTAGCTTGCGTCATGTTATGAGTGCAATGTAATCTAATATATGAGTGAGCTGCAACTCTCCTGGTCAACGCCTATTAGTGACTAGGCAGTAAAAGTCCTCGCTTGCTTTACTGTAACGAAATAAACAAAACCAAATCTTACGAACTAACGGAATCTTTATACTGACTCCGGCCTAAAATATGAAAAATATGCTATACAACGTTTTGCTGTAGAAAAATATACAAAATGCAAATTTTTTAAATAAAAGTACTATTTTTTTAATAGTACTCTTTAACGTATGATAAATCATTTGCGTACAGTTTATTTGTTTTTGTTATTTGAAATAGGATTTTAGAATCCTCAGCACACAAGTGTTTGTTTGTGTTAAATTAAAGTTGTTAACATTATTCTTGAAAAAATTTTGTTAGCTTTCCTCCTTCCCTTGTTTCGGTAAATGCTGAAGTGAAGAGCAGCATTTATTCTCAGCCAATCACTGTACAGCAAGTAAGCATAGTGTTTTGATTTCTAGTAATAAAAATACGTCGTCTGATCTGTATTGCGTGTGTGGAGCTTTACTGAATGTCATCAATGTAAAAGTTAGATAGGTACTTAAGTATTGGACTGATGTTCAAAGTTACTCATCTTTGAAATCTAAAACTTCTTTGGATTCCTGGTAGGAGCTCTTTGGAAAACAGTACTTTGTTGTATAGTTATATATCCATTGATTTATCTATCTTGAACTTTTTCAAGTAAGCATTTCACCACCTATTTTTTATATATGTATTAGATTTTCATATTTCTGAAGTCTTTCGCTATAAAATGTGGCAAATGTTGTTGCATGTTAAAGTACATTTTTAAAAGCAGGTTACGATTAAATCGTTCCTAGATGTCATGAACTCTTCAACCTCCTTTCAATTTTCAAACTTTTCGAAATTTCTCTGCTGAATTTAACTGTATCGCGTTACATACACTTAACTATGCATCTCTTTGTTTCCTTTTCCTTATTTTATAAACATATGTTATAGGATTAGAATCTATTTCCATTAAATGTTTGGTGACTGTTAAAGTAAATAAACATTTTGGGAGGATAATGTGGACATAAATATATGTGAAAGTTTTGAATGAACTTCATAGAATTTTGAGTAATCTTATACTTCTAAAACTAAGTTATTAACAGTTTAAAAATGTACAAAGGGATTGTCACATAGGTTAATCAAGTAAATGAATATTTTCATCAACAATCCTGAGAATTTTTGTACTGATGACAGTTAAAATCATTATTCAGTAACCAAAATATGTTGGAAAAAGGTGTATGTGTCATACTTTTATTGTAAATGTATTTTTAGTACTTTAGTTATGTACCTGCAATTTTTTTTGGTGCTTGTGAAAGCCAATAACACACCAAGACCCAATGATAGTGTCATCTGGGCAATCATTCTGTGTGTTTATCTATAAACCATTCTTGTCACTAAAAATTGTGTATAATTTAAAAGACCCACCAAAATACATGGCGGGTGTATAATGGAAAAATACCGTATTTTTACCACAGAATTCGTCATGATGTTCAGATCTGTTGCACTGGCACAATTTTCTAAAATCATATGGGTTTAAATTATTTCAGTTTACTGCTATTCTAAATTGCCATAGGAGTGATCAATAATCTGCAGTTGTGATGGCTAAAATGTCAAACAAGGGGAAAATAATCTAGGAAGTGCTCTGTGCATTTGATTGCCATGTAGAGACAATGGGTATTTTTTGGAAGCAGGCAAGATGAAAAATGAGCAATCGCCTTCAACCGGAATCGAACCACCGACCTCTGGAATACCGGCCCAGCGTGCAGAACCACTATACCACGAAGGCGGGAGAAGTACCTTATATACTCCTCCTTTCAAAGGGCACCTGGGGTTTTTAGGGGACACATTCGCCAAATTGTGGGTGCGGAGAACCATCATCCAACACCCTTTCAGTTCGGGTGCCACTGTAGAGACATTAGGTATTTTTTGGAAGCAGGCAAGATGAAAAATGAGCAATCGCCTTCACCCAGAATCGAACCACGAACCTTTGGAATACCGGCCCAGCGTGCAGAACCACTATACCACGAAGGCAGGAGAAGTACCTTATATACTCCCCCTTTTAAAGGGTGACTGGGGTTTTTAGGGGACACATTCGCCAAATTCTGGGTGCGGAGAATCATCATCTAACACCTTTTTAGTTCGGGCACCACTGTAGAGACATGAAGTATTTTTTGGAAGCAAACAAGATGAAAAATGAGCACGGCTTCGCCGGGAATCGAACCACAGACCTCTGGAATACTGGCCCAGCGTGCAGAACCATTACACCATGAAGGCACGCTAGGAAGGCGGGAGAAATACCTTATAGCCACATAAATAATTTTTGCCGACATGGCATGTTGCCTCGTCAGTACCTTTCTGATAATTATGCAGATAATCATAAAGTATCATTTTCATTAGGTGAAACTGAAATATTTTCATAGGAAATCATTTTGATATATTGTGAGGTATATGCTTAAAGTATGAGTGAGACTTTGTAATCCCATGTGGTTCAGGATGTCACAAGAAAAATAAGTGTTCTAATTTTTGTTACTGAAATCTAAAATTTCTTGGATACTTTGATGTACTTAAATGTTAAAGGTAGTCATCATATAAATTTTTGCTATTAAAATTTTCATATTGCATATTGTGTCATTTTTGATTACTATATGTGATGGCTTCTTTAACAAGGAAGTAATTATCCTTTTTAAATATCTCTGGTCATATTTTCATGATGATAGACAAAACTTCCTTTTGATTTGGGAAAGGGCAGAATTACAAATTCCTAAGATTCACTTGAGGTTCAAATCCCGCAAACGGGCTGGCTGCATGGGTGTTTTCGTGGTTTTCCCCATGTGTAATGTGTATACGAACCAGTCTCCCTTAGAAAGTCCTCCACGAAGGCATCCCTCCCCTTAGGCAGATAGCCCTTGAGGCTTTGCCGTAATTAAATAACCTAACCTAACCTTAAGATTAATTTTTTTTACAGTTTCTTTCAGTGTGTCTTTGCATCTTTCCCAGCCAGATAATCCTTCTATGCTTTACCTTAATCAATTAACATAATCTAACTTTCCAAGAAATATAAGACTCAGGTTTAAAATGTATAGATAAACATGACTCCAGCATTTTTGGTGCTCTAGGCGAAAGAACGATTGGCATCTCCTGTAAATAAAACATAACATAGTTCAAAGCACAATGTATCTTTATTTAATTGTCGCTTGTGAGCACAAAGCAATTGCTTCCATTAAAAAAGTTGCCTATGCCATAAGCGCTTTGTTTTATTGGACGTATAATAAACTTAACCATAAAACCTTTAAAAAAAATGCATGCAGAAAGATTTTTAATAATTCTAAATTTAAAATATTGAATTATTAGGTTATTTCCTTGTAAACTTTGTATAACTGGTATGTGATATCTGTTAAGATGGAAAAAAATTATAGAGCATCTTCTTTCAGAAATACCATATGTGCTTCACGTGATCGTTTTACCCATGGTTATTTTGATAATATTAAATGAGAATAAATATCCTTCAAAACAGCAATGGTATGTAGCTAATTTAATATAACTAGAAACATAAATAGACACTTAAATAAAAAATTATAGGAATTGGAAGTTGAAAGCATTTTAATTGGGAAAATACAAAGTTTGTGTATAAACTGCTCATAATTTTTCTGGAAATTATTTGACTGATGCTCTACCACCAATCTTAATATTCAGAGAGAATCTCCTATTGAAAGAGAACTTGCCAATGTAAAATTTAAAATTAGGCAAAAAAGCAACCTTGGTATTAATTTGTTAGCTGTTTTCATGGAAAAAAAAAAGTTCTTGTACCTAAAGAAGGACTTGCGCCTAATCCCCTCAAAATCGGTTTTTAAATCCCTCGCAAAACTTAGGTTGGTACTCTGCCTAATTTTAAATGGTTCACTAAAATTGAAACCAAGATGTTTGGTTATTTAATCTTTGACTTTGTGATATTTTTTCTGTAACTTGGCAATTTTTGAATACATTTTAAACTTATTTGATGACCTTACCCAGGCAGCACGTCTCCAAAAATATACGTATAATTTTGGTGAAATAAGGGTATGGTATTTTTTGCACGTTACTTTTATGAAATTTATACGAATGAAAAAGGCTGAAGTTACTGTTGACTCTTGATCGTTATTTTCCACACGTTATTTTTACGAAAATTATACGAATCCGAATGTACTGATAAAACTACCGCCATGATGGTATATTTTATTCGTCACTTTTACGCATATTATACGAATTCGAATGTTCTGAAAGAAACTACTGCCTTTATGGTATATTTCATTCGTCACTTTTACGGATATTATACGAAGTCTAAAAAGATTGAAAATGAAGTTTATTAATTCAAAATATTTAGTGTATTTCTGGCATTTCACTTTGTTTTCTTTGTCCACGAACATGAAAAAAGGGGCATTCATATATGAGGCTAAAATTTTTCTATAAATTTTAACATGTGAGCTAAATCTTTACGTGCATTTTTGCAAAAAATTATATTTTCTTAATTCAAACATCTTCAAAATAACTTATTTATTTTCTTATATCAAATTTGTTATTATTATTCATATCAACACTTACATTAATTTACACAATTTAATTTCTTTTATGAAAATCCTATTACCCATTTAACTGGAATAAGCTGTATATTAAATTTGTGTACTTACTGAGTTTGGTACAATACTCGCCTTATTTTATTTAGCAAATGTGGGCAATTAAATTGGAATAAGACTAGCAAATCTTTCATGTCGAAGAAAAGAATAATAAATACAGCAGAAGATGCTCGAAAACGTTTAACTTCTTGAACAATAGTTTAATGTAGACCAAAGGATCATTAATTATAATCAAAGATATACTAATATTTTTATTTAATAATAATAATAATAACTCTACGAAATTGCAAGCTGAATCCTGATATTTTACATATATTTCAGTTCCTTTAATCTTTGTTATAAAAATCATATGAGGCTAATTTTTTTAAATTTTGTTTAATGTACGGAAAAAATGATATAGCGATTTTAATAATTTTTATATGAGGAAAAAATTAAGAAATAATGTAAAAAAATAATTATATTATATTTTATATTTTTCCTGAAACAGTTAAAGACATTCTTAATATGGAGATCTACAGAATAAGTACAAGGGTCCAGTTAAATGAACTCAAAATTTGCATAGTTAATTTTACGCTAACTTATAAAAATTAACCGGATTTACGATTATAGACTGAGCATGCGCTTACACAGACATTTCTATTTTTCTTACAAAAATTTAATTATTACATTAATACAGAGATGCTGTGAATATAAATTTATATAATGCAAAAGTAAGTTTATTTCATATGCTAATTTAGAGGCTTTCTTAATATGTTTAATTATAAAGAAAAAAAAAAGCGTTGCAATTCTTGTTCACTGACCAATGGCAAAGCAGACACTTTCTACTTCCGGTTGTGGCGGGATATTTGTGAAGTCAGCGCTCGGCAATGGCGGTCGAAAAGAACGGTTAAAGTCGCAAAGAATACCGTTTGTTCGTGGATTGGCATTTGTGACTGAATCCATCGAAGTTACTAATTATTTGAAGAAAGTAAGTGAATATTTTATATTTTCAGTGTTTAATACTCGTACTTTCTTCACCTATATAAAATTTTATAAATAGCGTCTGTGTAGTAAATGTGATTTTCCATGTGTTGTTCTTTTGTGTACGTGCCTGATGATTCATTTTCAGGATTTGGTACTGTTAAATTTTGCACTATTCTGTTTCTTACTGTTTGTGTCACTCCTTTTTGTATGTGTCTCACCTTTTTATAGTTATATTATTTTTACTCAAACGTTTTAATATTTATCTTAAAGTTTACTGTAATTATAGATTGGAAATAGCTTTTAATGGAAAAAGAAAGGCAATATTAACATGACTAATTGTTCAGAAATCTGTTATGGAAATGTTATCTACCTTATGCTAAAAAATAAAGCATGTAACTTTCATTTATTTATGAAATTCAAAATTTTTTATTTGCTTAGTGTTTTCCCTAAAAATAATTTAATTTCTTATTTTTGAATTTAGTTTTATAAATTTGCTTTAATATATAATCTTTAACTCAAAGATATTGTGCTATTAAAAAAGGAAATTTTATGCCATAGAAACACAGGTACTTTGTTCCAAATCTGTGTTTATTTTTTTTTATATATATACTGAATTTTTATGCACTTGTAATTACTGAAATATATCCTTTCATGAATAATAAGTAAGTCCTAAGTCCTTTCATGAATGCATTTCTTTTTTGTTTGTTTGATTTTGTTGTTTTAAAAGATCTGCCATAGTTAAAGAAAGAAAATAAAGTAAGAATGCTTTACTTTCAGTTTTGAATAAATTTATTACTATTTACTGCAGCTTCAAGTTTCTCTAAACATAATTTTCGAAGTCAAAACTTGATAGTTATGTTGATTATTAGACTTGCATGAAAAAATTTATTGTAAAATTAGTATTTGATCTAAAATACCTTAAATTATTTGAATTATATTTTACTAAATCATGTATTTTGATATAACTGGATAGTTAAAAAAATTAAAATTGTAAATGTGCAGAAATGCTTATATAAAACCAAGAAATTGTTTATATTTTTGTTGCTTTTTCCCTTGTAAATTAATTGTATATATATATATTACAGTCTGGGGAGTCAGCACCCTGCTGAATTGTAGTAAACGAGATGTCCAATCTACTAGACCATCAAAGATGCAGATTTGGATTTTCTATTTCATAGTTATTGAAATCATAATGGTATGTTTGTTTAAATTAGTACTGTTTATGAATGTGATAAAAATAAATTCTGATAAGCTAAGAAATGATTTATTTTCTATTAATTATGAACTGTAAATAATGTAACCAATTTTCTTCATAGTATTTACTAAACATTTTTTTTTTTTTTAAAAAGGGAGGTAGCCTTATTTATACAATTCTTGCAGAGATACCAAGAAATAAAACATTTCAGGAATTTTCACTCAGTATATCTTGATGTGTAAAATCGTGTTGTTCAATGCCATATTACTTTTTCACAGGAAAGTAATTTTATTGATCTAACATCTGCATAAATCAAACTTTTTTAAGAATGATTACAGTTTCTAACTTAAAATTTTCAGATTTAGAAAATGTACGTTTAATGTAGCATTAGTTTTCCATGGAATAGAAAAGGTTTTCAAAATGTTCAGTTGTTAGAGGGAAATAATATAAATGAGATTGTCCTGATACAGTTTCAGCTGGAAATGAAACTGAATTTTCGGATAGTGAAGATTTCATTTAAGAATTCTAATAAAACTGATTAATGTAAATTCTCTGCATTTAAAAATTCTAATAAAACTGATTAATGTAAATTCTCTGCATTTAAAAATTCTAATAAAACTGATTAATGTAAATCCTCTGTATTTAAGAATTCTAATAAAACTGATTAATGTAAATCCTATGATTCATGTAGGTGTTCTTCTGTTATCAGGACCAGATTCAGAAATGTGTGTTTATATGCATGCATTTTTAAATGTAGGTGCTCATGTGTGCATGTGTATATTCTTTATGTATGTATGTGTATACTTATACACATACATGCATTTACACATGCTTACATATCTACAGTGGAACCCCAAGATACGAGTTTAATTCGTTGCAGCATTCAACTGGTATAGCGAATTTCTCGTATCTAGAAACAAGCTTCCCCCATTGAAAATAATGGAAATTCAGTTAACCCATTCCACACCCCAAAAAATATCAACATTTTAATATCAAGTCAATTTTTCCTAATAAATAACACTGGTAAATAATATAACAATAGTTTAACTTTGTTACCAACATTTTAACTCCTTCTCATTAATCCACACCAACAACAGCTTCTCAACATCTAGAAGTATTTTTATGGTGCTTGGAAGCAACGATAATTCCTTTGGCTACATCAGGTTTCTTAATTTCTTCCTGCTTCTTCAGAATAGTATAGATTTTCGATGTTGAAAGGCCGCAAGTCTTCGACAATTCCGTCACCATGCTTATGTTTATCTATGATTTCTTTCTAGATATCGACGGCTATGGCCTCCTTATTTTTCTTTGCAGCACTATCTGAGGCAACAATCTTCTTGCGAGGCATCTTGAAATAATTATTTTCACGTTAAATGTCAAAACAATTAACTTACAAGTGCACAAACACGTATATAAAAGAACACTGAGTGATCTGACGAGAGGATTCCCAGAGTTGAGCCGGATAGGGAAATGGCGCCACCCATACCAACAGCCTGGCTCATTGCTCGTTACTCGAATTAATGCTCGTATTTCGCTCATACTTTCCTCGTATCTCGAGGTTTCATTGTACATTTCTGAATCCCGTCCTAATAACAGAGGAGTACCTTTGCCAGTATTGCAACAGAGCTAGAATGAATTATTGTGTTAAATATGTGGAAAATGCATGCTTAAAGTACTGTTATTTTCTAAAAATATTCTGTATGTCTATTTTTTTACAAGAAGAAAAAATAGCTAAAAGCTGTTAATTTACTCGTATTTATTAGTCCAAAGGGGCTTTGTCCCTAAAGAACTATTGTTTTTGTTTTGCATTGGTTCACTATAAATATCTGTTTCACTTTTCAAACTGTTCCTACCAAATGTTAGAGTCCCTAGTGTGGGATTAATACTCTCTATCTTAGTGTCCTCTATAACCTATGTTAGGGTTAACCTGTATAACCTACAAGGATTGCCAGTTTAGGCGAGATATCTAGGTAGTCATCATAATACGTATCTTTTTATTATTTTTAAATTAAATTGAAAGTAATAAACTAGTTTTCAAGAATGGAGTTAAACTAGATTTGCATTCAACTCTGGTTTATTGTGTTAATAATGTTTTGCTGTAACAAATATGAATTTTTTGTTTAAGTATAATAATTTAAAATGTTTTTTCTAGAGAATGAAGTACTGCCACTAAGGTAAAGGTGCTAACTTGCAAGGTAATTTTCTATTCTACATTAACTCAATCTTTATGTCCTGTTACAGATATATTGGCAGAAATAATGAAAACCTGACATACAAAAAGAAAAATAATAACGTTGAATGTAGTATATTAGATGGTTAACTGTGGTTTGGCAGCTCATTAATAATCTTATACATATTGAGTACGAATAACAATTACCGGTATTTTCAATAGTATAAAATTAGGCAAGAAAGCAGCTTTAGCTTAGCACCGATTTTAAATACAACTCTCTTACCAATATTGGTTTGACGAAGGTAAAATATAATTGAATTTAATAAGTTGGAAATACTGTCTGTCTTTCCATAAGTTAAAAAATAATTTCAAATAAAATTTCTTTTTTCAGTTTTTCATGTTATTTGTTTAATGTTATTGTAATCTGATTTATCATATTTAGTCACATATTCTATTCCTCTTTGCACTATAGTATATAATTCAAAGGACTTATCAGTTTCAGCAATATTTTTTTTACCAGTATACATTTTTACCATAACTCTGTTTCTAAATCATATCCTGAAAAATTAAGGAGTAAAGTACACAAAGAAGGAAAATATGCAAGTAAATAATGGCATTTAGTGTTGTTTATGTGTCTAATATTTGTACTAGATTGTAAAAGTTATAAAATTCTATTAGCTTTTTTAAATTATTCTTTTTTAAATTGAGATGCTTCTTTGCACCCAAATGGTTAAAGCTCTAGTGGTACTTTGATCTAACTTCTATTCCTAATAAATAATCCAGCTGCATACAGTTTACTCAATTTCTGCCATGTGTAAGGTAAACAATATTAGCTTTTTTTAAATATATCTTTTACAACTATTCCATCAGGTAGATTTCTTTCATATTTGCCTTAATTGAGTCATCCTGCTAATTAAGAATTTATTAAAGTTAATATGTTAAGTTTTTGTGTGTATAATTCATTTTAAGTATGTGCAAGCAAATGCATACATTAACAGTTACGTAGAATTATGTTTTGAGTATCAAATTCAGAAATTTTGGGGCTGTTTTTTAGAAGATTTATTAATGAGTTATACTATATTAATATTGGTAAAAAAATTCTGTGGCTTTTATATGAGAGTATATATTTTAAAATAGCTGCATGATATGGTAGAGGTAAAAAGCTTCATGTGGATCATAAATTAATATTATGTGGCAATTTTTCATTTATTTAATAAAGAAAATATTCAAGCCACAATTAAAATTTTTTCACTGGATTATTTGCATACAAAGTTTGCAGCAAATATTTCCTGCAACAGAAGTGACAATTTTTATTTTGCCAAGACAGGAAATTTAGTTAGTGAAAGCAGTAACCCTATTTTGAGATGTTAAACAGGAAGGCAAATTTTTGAATTTAAATTGATTTTTGAAGGAAGACTTCATTTAGTCTTGCTATCATTCTACGTGACTCTTAACTTTTTTATGGTATTTATAATTTTATTGTTATTCAGCTTTCTGTTTGCTTAGAATGCACATGAATGCAGACTTGAAATATTTTATATTGCAAACTGAGATGCCATTGTTATCATAATTAAAGATTTTTACTCTGATTTTGGAGGAATTTACTGATAATACTTTTGATTGTGTATTGGTTTCTGGTTTATTGAAATGTGTAAAATAGCCTGTTAATGCATATATGTATGTTAATGACATGTATATGTTTATGAAGTATTCTGGTATATGTATATAGCGTTGTGATTAGTTTTCTGCTTACTCTTTATTTAAGAAAAAGTTATCTGTAAGAAAGCGAATATTCTTTACTATATGTAGGAGTAAAATTGAAAAGGCTAATACAATATAATTAATACAAAATTAAGTTTTTTCTCATGTACTTAAATACAAACATAGCCATTGAAGACTTTCTCAACCTTGCAGTTCTAAACAAATCTTAAGTATTTTTTACTTGAAATTATAGGCATTGTGTAAGGTATATAATTGAAGCTTACTGTGTGATATTATGAAATTAAATTTTTAATTACTGAAATGTAAATTTTTAAATATGAAATACTCAGTGCATTTTATATGCATCTTTTAATACTTCAACTATATTTAAAAACTGAAAACATCTGAAGTGTGAAATTATTACAAATTTTTCTTTTTCTTGTTTAGGAGCTGTTCTCAAAACATTGGGTGACAAAGAATTCACTTTTACAAAAATTGAGCAGGATATTAAAGACAGCGAACTATAGAACAAATATGGCGAAGCTGCATGAAGTCTATGTTGAATTTTATTATTGAAAAAAATATGCTCTTCAGATTTAATGTTAGTTTTTATTGTTTAACAGTAATTGCAATTTTCGAATACCTGTAAAATAAACCTAATTCTTAAAGTAATTTCATGTGTATTTCTTTTGCAACTATTACAGTTCATAATACTTCAAACAACTTGAAATTTTATACTTGTTAATTTATGTGGGATATGTTCATAATAATTTTATAATTTAAATAACTCATTGTTATCATATGAGCATAATCTAAAATGCACAGCATTTGACAACAAATTAATAAAAAATTAGCCAACTTCTAATTGCTTTAAAATAATTGGTATGTCCACATCAACATGTACATTTATAATGATGTTATAGAAAGTCACATGAGATAAATATTTAAAAACATCAATATTCCTAAACAAATTAACTTTTTAAAATTTTATCTGGTATATAAGATAAAATAAAGAACATATTTAGGTAATTTTGAATTTGCATAATTTTATGTACTTATTTATGAAATTAACAGTTACATTGTAAAGGGGAACTTTTTAAAAATACCTCAATAAAGCATTTCTTTTGTAGAGGTGAACTTTTAGTACTGATCTAATATATTTATAAGATTTTAAACTGAGAAAGACAACAATAATAGATTACAATACATTGCAAGATTGACTCATAAATGTAAAATTTTTACATATCATAATTATGTGTGTAATTAAAACAGAAGTTACTCGATTAACTTGCATGCAAATTAATATTTTCTTTAACATGTTTGGAATAAACTGAATTTTAATAAATAAATATGTATATATTTGTGTATTATCTAAAGATATGAATGAAATATTTGTGACATTAAACATTCATCTTCAAGGAAAATAACAAAGTCAACTTGGTAAACTATTGGAAAAGGTAAGTTTTCTACAATTTCCTGGTCTGTATTTAACAATTTTAAAATTTAGCACATTCAAATAATCTAAACGTATGATGCTTTCTTTTGTGCTACATTCGTTTACTGAATTTGTTAATTAACTATATTGTACTTTAGATAGAAATTAACGTAGATATTCCCTGTATTTTACGGTACAAAAACTTATATATTTGATAATAATTGACCTAAATCTTCCCTATGTTTTCTTTGCATATATGAATGACTTTGGTAAAAATTTAGTCCGATGTCTTCTTCTCTTTACTGTGTATAAGTGCACATTTTTGGTAAAAAAATTGCATAAATCTCCAATTACCTATTTACTGCATTTTTCGTAAAATGTGCTTATTTTAATCTCTTATTTTTTATATAAATCTATGCAAAAATGTTCTGCATATTATGATTAAAAGATAAAATTAATTTAATATCAAATTTTTACATATCCACCTTTTAGGTATGTACAGCAATATGGAATATATATAACTGGAAAATTTAAATGCAAAAAAATTAATTTCTATTCAAAAATTACATAACACTAAAAGGCTGAAAATCACTTTTAATATTTCATTTCAAAGTGACTACAAAATATGCATTAAATTTTGTGAACCTGAGTTCTATGTTTTAAATCAATTAATGCTATCATTCATTTACATGGCATAAGAAAATGTCCTTCGGAAAAGCAAATAATTTATTTAAAGTGTTATTTAGTAATAATGAATTTAGTAAACAACTGTTTGCTACAGTTTTTTACTAAATTTAAATTTATGAAATGAATTTAGTAAACGAAAATGCAAATGAACGATAGCATTAATTGATTTAAAACACAGAATTGATGTTTATGAAATTTATTGCATATTTTCTAGTCACTTTGAAATGAAATATTAAAAGTAATTTTCAGCCTTTAAGTGTTACGTAATTTTTTAATAGAATTTTTTTTTTTTTTTCATTTACTAGTGCATTTAAATTTTCCAGTTATATATATTCCATATTGCTGTACATAACTAAAAGGCAGATATGTAAGAATTTGATATAAAAATTATTTTACCTTTTAATCATAGCATACAGAAAGTTTTTGCATAGATTTATATAAAAAATATGAGATTAAAATAAGTACATTTTATGAAAAATGCAGTGAAAAGGTAATTGGAGATTTATGCAAATTTTTTACCAAAAAATGTGCATTTATACACAGTAAAATGGAGAATACATCGGATTAAATTTTTACCAGTCATTTGCATATGCAAAGAAAACATAGGGAAGATTTAGGTCAATTACTATCAAATATATACGTTTTTGTACCGTAAAATTCGGGAAATATATATGTTAATTTCTATCAAATATATACGTTTTTGTACCGTAAAATACGGGGAATATCTACCTTAATTTTTACCTAATATATACGTTTATATACAGTAAAAAATCGGGGAAATTTACGTAAATTTTTACTAAATATATACGCATACGTGAAGCAAAAAATTGAGATTTACGTATATGCGATAAATATACGTAAATTTTTACTAAAAATATACGTAAATCCCTGAAATTTACGTATATTATACATAAAAGTTGCGAATGAACAGTAGTCTCTCGCGTAAATATACCTAAATTTTACGTAAAAGTTACGTATAGTATAACGTAAAAATATACGTAAATATTTAGTAATTGCCACTGGACACTTTTTATGATATTTTTACGTTCAACTTGAACATTTTTTATACGAAAGGCCATTCGTAAATTGCACGTACTTTTCTCGTGCAATTTACGAATGCATGCTGCCTGGGTATTTCATTTTAAAACACTTATTCTATAATATTTTTAACAGATTAATGGAAGTCTTGATCACAAATTCTGTGTCATGAGATAGTAAAGTGAGGGACTTCAATTTGATAAGTTTTCAAATGATAACATTAATCATAATTACATTAAGTTGCATCTACTATAAATTTGTTTTTCTAATTAAGCAACCAAACCATTTCTTGTGTAGTGTTATCTTTTTTGAGGCAGAATTAAATGTCACTATGATCTGCAATAAATTTAATGTAATTTTGATATTTTTGGACTTTTTATTGATATATTTAGAATTTTATATTGCTTTTAATATGTGCAGTGTATTTAAAAGTTTTTTTTTTTTTTTTTAAGATTTCCACAAAGCTTGTATACAGGAATGAAACTTAATTTGTTTTTGCCTTGTCTTTCTTGCTTGGTGTGGGCAATCAGTGATGTTAGCTGTGAAAGAGATTATTATGAGGTCTTAGGTGTCAATAAAAAAGCTAGCAACCGGGATATAAAAAGAGCATTTCGAAAGCTAGCCATGCAGTATCATCCAGATAAAAACAAAGATCCCAAAGCAGAAGAGAAATTTCGTGAAATAGCGGAAGGTAAGTTAAGTGTATCTTTTCATTTGAAAAAAACCTACAGTAAAACTTCAGTTTCATCAAACTAAATATTGGCATTATAGCAGAGTCGTAGCTAAGGTTTTCAGCGCCCCCTACTGCTTGCCAAGAATGGAAAACATTTAATTCTAAAATGCCGTAACATCAGTTTGGCGCCCCTTGGATTGCGCGCCCGGGGACAGATGCCCCCCTCTAGCTACGCCCCTACATATATAATCATAAATCAAAGTTTTCAATAATTTAAACTTTCGATTGAATGCATCTTTTTCTTGCCTGTTCTATTTTGGTTTATTTCAGTAGGCTGTATTTTTTTTCCTATCCTAATTCTTTGATTGCTAATTAAAAACATTTTTTAACTTTAGTCATATGTTATGTACAAAATAAATCTTAAATGCCACATTTATTTAAAGCAGGATGCATATGCCTCTAAAAGTACTTAAAAGCCCTTAGATTTTTTGGGGAATGATATTTGGTTCTTGAAATTCCGTTTTTGCCAAAATTGTCAAAAGGTCCTTAATTGTACTCATCTGATATTTCTGTATGTTTTTAATTGACTGACATTTTAGTGTTAATGAACAGTTTTTAACTCTTTCGCATCGAAGTCACCTCAAACGCCCGAGCATTCAGACATTGGCTAGATGCCCGAAACGCCTGAATAATTTCCTACCCAGTGCTTTCCCCCATCACGTTACTGCATTACTCTTAGCTTTCAGGTGTTAAATCATTCTTTTGAAGCTACTATAAGTAGCTTCATTGTTTCCTTTGTTCCTTCCTTTCCTTTGTTTACTGTCAGTGTTTAGCTTTTGATGCCCAAAGTTGCAATCCTGTCCCAAATGGGAACTTCACACAGTGTCACAGCGTCGAAGAAAGAAGTTCTCGCTTTACTTAAGTAAGGCTATTGTTAGCACTGTAGTATTCAACTTGTCATGGGGGAAGGAAAAGCATTCCAGGAGAAATTCTTAGATACGGGTGTTTTCGATGTTTGGGGAATTGAGATTTTGCCCTCTCTCGATGCTAAAGAGTTAAGGATTATTTTTGGGTGATTCATTGATAAATACATTAAATATGAGTTATCATTTGAATTCTTTCCTACTTCTTAATACAAATGGAGCCCACCAGTGGCTGAGTAAGTAATAAAGTCACTGAACACTGGTAGGGGCTGAGTGGTAAAGTCGCTGAACACTAGGGGGAACATTTGGTCAGGGGTTGGAATGCCCGCTAATGGGCTGGCTTCATAAGCATTTTCATGGTTTTCCCTATGTGTGATGTGTATGTGAGCCAGTTTCCCTCAGAAAGTTCTCTGTAAAAGTATCCCTTCTCTAAGGCAAATAATCCTCAAGGGCTTTGCCACAATTAAATAAACCGGAACCTTAATATAAATGCTGGTATTTCCAAAATTTTTAGCATGAGACCTTACCTCTATTACGTTTCAAAATTTCCTTTTTCGAGAAAAAACAGTTCATAAAATGTGACATCAAAACAACTTTTCCTTTATGATATATGATTTCTTTCATTAAGTGGTGCTAAATTTAGGGACTTGTCATTTTAGCTATTTCAAAATCAATTTGTATGCATACCTTTTGATCTGGGGATTTTTTAATTTTTTAAACATAATAAAATTGATAAATATCATTAAAATAATGCTAAGCTCTTAGAATTCTAATTAAGAAATAGCATTAAAATAAAACATTTTTATCTTCCTGTGTCAGATTATAAAATATTACTTTACATTTTCCACATCTTAAAAATATTTTGATTCCGAAAAATATTGAGATAGCAAATGCTATAAAACACATAATAAAAGCAAAAAAGCTACTTAATTATTTAAAAATTGAACTCATTGGTCTTTTATATTTTTTCATAAGAGTTTTTTCCAATGTAGTTGTTTCAGAATATTCAAATGTTTGTTAGTTTACTCTTAAAAATTCACTTTACACTTTTCTGATTTTTTTTTTTTTTTTTTTTTTTTTTTTTCCAAAAGTCTTCTAGCATTTTGCTCTTACAGAGTGGGATACTTTTTAAACCTTGGAAGGTTTAGAAGGATTTGAAAGCAAGATTTACAGAAAATGTTGCAAAATGAAAAATGTCTCCATAGCATTAACACATAATGAATGGGTTTTACAGGAAAATTCTAATGAAGTTTTTATTTTTTGGAGAATGTTTTTAAGAAAATGAAAACAAAGTTATTTGAATTTTCTACTTTTGATTATAAAAAGTCTTTCTCTTAACATGTTTATCTTCACCTTATTTTCTCATCTTTTCATTAGACACAAGGTAAAGAAAGGTTTCTGAAAGTTCTTTGCAAAAGAAAATGGAAAGGGTGAACATCTCAGACGATAGCTCAGTCCCCACAATTCATGAACCAATGGAAGCAAATTCCAGTGAGGATAGCTCTGCCCTCAATACTCATGAGCCAATGGAACCAAATCCTAGTGATAACACCACCACTAATCACGCTGATAACTCTAATACTGTCAAGAATACTAATGAAATAAGACAATTTAGGACTCTAAGGATGAACTCCAAATTATTGAGCAGGATTTTACTAAGAAATTTAAAATTCCATCAATTACTATGAAAGTTAATAACTAGACATGGAATAGTATTCGAAGGGCCCTTAAAGAGAAAAATATTGAAGCGAATGGCAACAGCACTATTAATGGCATTAAAATTTTTACCCAAAGCGTGGATGACTACTGCAGTATTGTTCAAATACTCAGAGATAATAATGTTGAACAGAAATCTTACATACTGCTACAGGATAAAGATCTTAAAGTAGTTGTAAGAGGGTTACTTATTGATTCTGAAGTCACTGAAATACAGGATGAGCTCACAGATAAAAATTCAGGCAAATGACACGGAGACACAATGGTGAGATTACAAAACTGCCATTATTTTTTCTCACTCTTCCAAAAATGCCCAAATCAAAAGAAATACTTAATGAGAGGTACTTAATGTGTTTAAAGTCTGTTTCACTATAAGGGACTGGCTTAAAGCCCCCTCAGCTTGTAATTGCCCGAAACTGGCCATACCTGCAGAAATTCAGGACAACATCAAAAGACTTTGAATTTGCAAAGCCTCGAGCTTTAGCCCTATTAGTAATATTGCTCTCAAGAATTTGCCTTTCAGTACTGTCGTCAAGTTCACTAGCCTCATAAATGCATGTCTGTTTCAAAGTTATTTTCCTACCTGCTGGAAGCACGCTAAAGTGATCCTTCTCCCTAAACCGAGTAAAGATGGTATCAGACCTGATGGGTACCGTCCCATCAATCTTTTATCAGGTCTGGGAAAAATCTACGAAAGAGTGATCCTTGCAACATTAAAGCCATTTGTGGAACTGTTACCGTCAGAGCAATTCAGTTTCAGGAAAAAATTATCCACAACTAAGCAGTTAATACGACTAGTTGAATTCTGCAGTGGTGCTCTCCATAATAAGCAAAGTGTTGCCATTCTCATGCTGGATATGGCGAACGCGTTCGACCGCGTCTGGCGTGAGGGGCTTCTTTACAAGTTAATCAAGTTTCAACTCAACAGAGAATTGATACAGCTAATTCTGTTCTATATTAACAACAGAAAGTTTACGGTTGCCATAGGTGATGACACTTCCAGCACTAGATCCATCAATGCAGGGGTCACAGAGGAATCCATTTTGGGACCCGTCCTTTATCTGTTTTATGTTGCAGATTTTCATAGGGCATACATCAACTCAAATCGCTTCTTAGGATGCTAGATGCTATGTGGACAATACAGTCTTGGCTGTAAAGTCCAGAAATGCAAACCACGCAGTAAAGAAGCTCCAGGATATTATGCCGTGTATTGAGAAATGGTGTACCAGATGGCGTATCCCAATAAATGCGAGCAAGTCTCAACTACTAATTATTCGCAGAAGATGCTCACAGTCTCATCTTAGAAATAAGTTGTATCTCTTTAACAAAGAAATTCATCAGGTCAGTAAGGCTAAGTACCTGGGAATCACGTTTAATGAAAAACTTAGTTGGACTGATCACATCATGAACATTAAAAAGTTTTGGAGTGATCAACAGTCTGCTCCTATTTCTGGGGAAACACTCACACCTTGATCTGCACAAGAAAAGGCATGTACATTATGACAATCCGGCCCATCATCACTTACGCATCTCCGGCCTGGGTGGCAGCCTCCCACAAAGATTTGAAAATATTACAGGTCACCCAGAATAAGTTGTTTCAACAGATTAAAATTGCACACTTCTATGTAAGCAATGCTACACTTCACAGAGACTTAAAGCTGGACATGATCGAAGATCACTTAAGAAAGCTCAATAGGGGATTTTTTGGATAAAACTATCAAATGTGAGCATACGAATTCTTTTAATGTCTTCCTCTACGTGATTTTGGAAGAGGATAGGAATATTTGCCCCTTGGTGGCACACACCTTGTCTGTGACTCTAACTTTCCCACCTGATATTTAGCTTTCACCGATTTCCACGTGTAATTCACTAATTTATTTCTCAGATTTTCACTACTCTCTGTTTTTACTTGGAATTTTCGTAGTACTTACCTATTATATTATGGTTTTACAATGTATTTTCTTGTTTTGATTATTTTCTTAATAGTGCCTTGTTGATTCTCACACCTGCAATGTTTAGGATAGTTTCATGTAATGTGCCATATTGGCAAAGTTTTTCATCCGAGCTGGACACACCACACTTTTTGCGGCATTTTCGGCTATACCCTACCAGTCAGTCAGTTATTGCAGCACTATGTAACATATAGCATGCTATAATTATAAATAAATAGTTTCTAAAAGCTAAAAGTGCACCTGCATTATTTTATAGTGTATAAGCCAAAAGGGGAAAAAAAATTCCTGTAACTTTCAAACATGCTGCCAAGCAGGTAAAATGGGTGGAATATTTTCCAACCAAATCAATGTAAAGTAAAATGCCAAATGGCAATGATAATAGTTTTAAATCTGATAACCCTACCTGAAGCTAGTAGTACATTTATTTCATTCATATGTTGTTTTGCATGTGATTTGTTGTTTCTGTGCTAGTCTTATTTTTTATCTGAAAGATGAGCAGGAAGATAAATTCTTGCATGGGAAATTCCAAACTACAGATGGTCACGTTTATTGAAAATTCTAACAACAGTGTAGCTGCTTGGCATTTTTCCACAAATGAAAAACAAATTCAAGAGTGGAGAAAGCCATGTGCAAATTTTACCAGCTTCAGATCTTTTGTTAAGGCTATAACAAACCAGCATCATAAAAATAATTAATTTTAAATGAACTTTTTTCAGAAAACTTAAGAAATATAAACTAAACAAAGAGTGATTTGGGTTAAAATAACATGGTGAATAATGATTATTCGAGAATTTGAACAACAAGAATCAGCATAATATTTGTGAGTTTTGCAGGATTAGTTTCGATGATTTAACTACAGAACCATCTCCCTCAGCTGCTTAAGTGCAAATGAACGAGATAATATACAGTGGTAAGATTAGAATGGCTGGAAAGCTACTGGTGCCATCTATTGATGAAATAAGAAAACTAAAGCATAATTTCCTTAAAGGCTGATGGTAAGATGTATTGAAATTAGGGTTGTTAACTAGAACAGAAAGATTTTTTCTAATGTGAAAAGCCTTTAGAAAATCTAATTCACCAATGGAAGATATTTTTTGAATAGTTTTGGCTGCAGAAAATGGAAAGTGTGATTTTTCTGACCTACAGTGCTGGGGAACAGAGGATTTCTGTGTTGCCTCATGTTCTTTAATGTGAAATTTCAAGGATCTGTTATTTTCAGAAAGTAGTTTTTAAAGTTTGAGGTTAGTTTGACTTTTAAAGAACTATGTTATTAAATAGAAAGTTTAGTTGACATATGCTATTTTTTGGGGTACTTACGTATTATCGCAACCAGGTTGGCGTGATTTGTAAGTTTGAGTAAAAAAGTATGAATAGAAAGAAAATGTACATTTATTAATTACAGGTAATTTTTAATACAGTTTATATTTTGTTTTAAAATATAAAATAACAATTAAACCCTTCCGGTTTCGAATTTGAATAAGTTGCAGAATTATTTTTTCGGCGGAAATCTTTTGGCTGTTGCTTTTAGCACTGATTGAAAACCATCTTCGCCATTAACACCTTGAGCTTGGCACCATATAAATTCGATAAGGTATGAGTCAAGATGATGACAGGCTGTTCCTCTCTGTTTTTTGTTGCGCCATTTGGCTGAGCCCCACATGCGCTCTACATGTTGTGTGTGAATGCCCGTGTTGGGATCCACAAAGTTATATTTGTGATTAACAGTTCCATGCAGAAATCCAGCATTTTCAAACTCACTTGTATTGTATACTTTCCAACAATCCGAATAAATAATGCTTCCTTCCTTGATATTTTCGCAAATTTTTTCCATGAGGGTAACGGCGCTTCTGTTAGGTACAGTAACCAAAAAAGTCTCTTTTCTCGGCAAATTCCGCCGAAAACCCATTGCTGTGGTAGCACACGCCCAGTGTTATTTTTTCTTTTTACAAATAAACTTTCTATTTTCACACACGTAGGGTTGCCGTAAGTAGGGTCGCCAAATTTGCCGATTTATGCGAATTTTGGCCTGGTTGCGTTAATACGTAAGTACCTTTTTTAAGAGGGAGACATGCTGGGTGCAGCATGAGGTAAATTTATTGTGTGGACATTTGTTGAGCTGCATATGGTTTTCATGTCATGTTTGTTAAGGTAACAGCAAAAAAGGAAACTGCAATCAGAATTTCGCATAAAATCCAACACCTTGAAGAATTTAGCATTGGTTTCCAAAAATCGACAAAATATTTCAGAATGTTTAAATAGTATAAAAATCATAAATTAAAAAAAAAATTAAATCTAATTTTTATATGCTGATTCCAGTACAATACATAAACAGTTTTAAGTTAAAGAATTATAAATCTACTTGTTTAAAATTAGTCCTCAGGAATTCAAGATAATGTATGATATAAAATTGTATTTAAAATGGTAATGCCATATGATAGGGTAAAAAAAAATTCGTTGTAAATTCATTGCCACATGGAAACTTGAGCTTATTTAAATAAAAAGCACTTAAATATTCAAGATGTGCATTTATTTCACTTGTTCATTCACACATGAATGAAATGGAGCTTATAATAATCTTTTTTGAATACCTTGTATATTAAATAAAAGCAATTTTACTGCAGAACCAAATACTAAATTACTGTGTATATTTTATATTAATGGCAATTTTTCTGAAATAATAAAATACTTATGTACTACTTTCATACTGATTTTGTCAAATGTTTATTGCAGCATATGAAGTACTGTCGGATGAAGAAAAAAGAAGAGAATATGACCAATTTGGAAGATCTGTTTTCAGAAATGCTGGTCAAGGAGGAAGTCATCAGGGATTTAATTTCAATTTTAATGATTTTTTTAGAAAATTTGATGAATTTTCATCATTTAAATCTAGATCATCTAGTAGAACTGGAGGTGGATCTGGAGGCTTTAGTTTCAGCTTTGGTGGTGATAATAGCTTTTTTAATTTTGAAGATTTATTCTCAGACTTTGAACCTGAAGAAGAGCAATTTGGATTTCATGACTTTTTTGGTAGTCAAGATAGTTTTTTTGGCACCCACTTCCAACGTGGCGGTAGTAGACAAGTGCACACACACAGCCAAACTTACAGTTCATCAAGTGAGTATTTTAGATTTGTTGGAAAAATTTTATACGAGAGCAATTCGGAATGTTACCTCCAATGCTGCAGTTTAGGCAAAAATACTAAAAACGTTTTCTATATTTAAATATTTATTTGCAGCTGATATCTACATTTTCATTTAATCACCTTCTGGACCAAGATATTTGTTGAAATTGGAAGTTTTCTTCATTGTTAGTAGTATGGAAGTGTTTCAAGGGTGTTTTTTTTTTCCCCCAAGGATGTAGATATTCTTAACCCATTTTTCATTTTTGGAAATTGCAGAGGTCAAAATTTAAGTTATAAAGAAGCTATTAAAACAGATTTTAATAAAAGTTTGAGTTAATGTTTGTGTTCACTCAGCTTTGTATGAGAGCAGTTATCATGAAGAAACACACCTAACAACAACATGTCTTATCTTTCATTCTGAATTACTATTCTGCATATTTTTTCTAAAGTTTACTGTATGCTTGTAATGTTATTAGTGGTTTCAAGTTTCATGAATTTGACTAAGGGTACTTCTTTCCAATGAAAATAAACATTGCTGTTATTAACTTTTTATATGAGAAAGGTTTCCTTAAATTTAAGAAACAGTCAGATTTCGTGTCAAAATACCTATGTTAGAATGATACTATATGTAAGTTTAATATATATCCTAAGTCGTGCTTTCGAGACATGAAAAATGCAATTTGAATTTCTTCAATTGGCCCAGTAGAACAGAAGATATAGAACTGTCCCTCCTCTTTTTTTTTTTTTTTTTTTTTTTTTTTTTTTTTTGTTGTTGTTGTTGTTGTTTGTTTGTTTTGTTTTGTTTGCAGTGTACAAAATCATTGGTCACTGTAAGATATTCACCATGCACTTCTATTCAATCTTCTTGGAGTTTTATGCATCTTTCATGAAATTCCTTCTATAACATTCACCCATTCTTCAATAAATTTTACCTACACTAAGGTCTCAAGCTAGCAAAAAATATACCTGCTCAAATTTCACATTTGGTGAGCTTCAATAATTGTGAATATCTTTTCTATGTTCTAAATAATGATAAGCAGAAGAAATTTACTAATATATAAAACATCACTAAAAGATAATCCATCATGTTTGTTAGGCAAGTATGAGCTCCTATTCTCATTGTATCATTAGTAAAGCAGCAAAGGTTACTTTCCAAATAACCCATGTACAATAAAACTTCAATTATAATTATGAAGGATAATCTTCAAGTAAATCATTTAGTATTATAACACATGTAGCAAGCCAAAACATTATGACCATCCCCACATTTTTCAATGAACTCGTCTGGATGACATGGAAGGCACGTGATTAAGTGGGAATGGTATTTACTGCTGTTGGGAAAAAGGTAAGGAATCATTCTTGCACTTGCTTTTATGAGTGATGAGAAAGAGAATGTGATACAGGACAGATTGTAATGGTCAGAAGACATGGAACAAGTACCTCGGAAACTGCACAATGGTAGGTTCACAATCTGCTATTGTTGGTATTTATGCAAGAAGGATAAATGACGGTGAAACCAATGGTAGCGTCCAAGCTATTGGACATCTTTGTATCATCAAAGAAAAAGGATGTCCGAGACCTTTCGCTTGGTATGGCAAAATCAGTGCAAGGCAGTGGCTCAACTGACAGCCCAGTATAATGCAGGTCCAAGTGCAAGTGTTTTGGAACACACAGTTCAACAAACACTGTTGGATATGGGGACATCTTACTTGTGTGCCTCTGTTGACCAAGCGTCATTGTCAACTATTCTTACAGTGGGCCCAAGAACATCAAGGCTGGACCATGGATAAGTGAAGAAAGTTGCTTGGTCAGATGAATCACGATTTCTCGTTCATTACATCAATGTTCGTTTCTGGGTACATCATCTTCCAGGCAAACAGTTGTCCCTTCCTGTTCAGCAGGTCATACACAGGCTAATGGTGGTTGTATTATGCTTTGGGGAACCTTCTCATGGGCAGCTCTGGGATCCTTAGTTGTGGTAGAACAGACTATGAAAGTTGTGGACTATCTAAACGTAACTGTGGATCAGTTGCACCCTTACGTGATGTCTGTCTTCTCAACTGGAAATGGAATCTTTCTAGCAGGACAATGTCCCATGTCACAAGGCTCAAAATCTGTAGGAACATAAGGATGAATTCCAATTAATGTCCTGGATACCTTATTCGCCAGATCTGAACCACTTGGGATATCATAGAGCTAAGACATCATCACGTCAGAATATATAGACTTTGCATGACTGCTGCTCGGACATTTGGTACATCTACCAAGAACTTGTGGCATCCATGCCAAGGCGAGTTGCAGTTGTTTTGAAGGCCAAAGCTTGCAGAATGCATTATTAAATAGGTTATAATGGTTTGGCTCTTCGGTGTAATTTGTATTAACTTCAGAGATTGGAATAAATGTGTTACTTCAATTATATTTTTTGTGTATTGCAAATTTGTTGTACAAGTTATAAATTAACAAAAAATTGGAATTGAAAATAATTTATATAAAATGAATGAATAAATTTTTCTGTTAATATCTTTTTTTTTTTCTTTTCAGGTCATGGTGGCCGCTGCAAGACAGTTACACAGCGTGTTGGAAACATGGTAACAACATACACACAGTGTTCTTAATGATTAAATTAAGAACTTGTAGATGTATTAATTTTGCAGTTCAAAACATGTAAAAATTATTTATATAAATAAGAGTGCTTGAAAGTGTACAGACATTGTGCCATTGTGTTTAGAACTTTTAAGTACAAATTTGTATAGCTTTACGAGTGGCAGATACAGCCTGTGATTTTTAAAAGATGTTCCCTATGTTGGATGTCATATCAATATGCCTCTGTAATTCTGTGATATGAAAATTATAAATCTCAATATAAAATTAAAACTTTTAGTGTCTTTTTGGTATTTATCTTGTGTTGATATTTAAATATTGCTGTTATCAAAATACCAAAGCATAATAAAAATGAATTTCATATTACAGTACTAAGTCTGAGCATCTGGGGAAAAAAAAATTTTAAGTCTAGGAATGAAGAATATATATTCAAGGGAAAAGAGATGTGCCCCCCTCCCCTCCGAGTAACAGATTCATCAACCATCTGCTGGCCAGGGAAATAGCATGGCAGCTAGTGACAATACACCAACTAATATTAACCGCAAACACACTTTTGGCCTTTGAGTGGTGGCCTTTTTCTGTCTGACCTAAAGAATGAGTGAAATCCCTTCTTTAACCTTTCTGATATGAAGCATCTTATTATTTTGTTCCATCTATCAAAATTAGTTGTAGTAAATGATAATGTTTCCATTTTACTTTTCCCTGAAACTACATCCATCCATTCATCCATCCATCCATTAACTAATGGATATCAAAATTTGCATGCAGTGAAATACAGAATAAAGTATCTTTTCAAAATCTGATGTAGCAAGAAATCTAGAAAAATTTTAATATAAAATCTAATGTATGGGATATTCGAAGTTCATGAAAGGATGTATAGGCAAATATTTTTTAAAATACCTCGTATAATATATACCCAGCTACCATATTTCAGGCTAATGATGGAAGCCATGAATCAGGTTGTTTTCAGATATCACAAATAAAAAGCAAAATTTTCCAACTAATGGATTATAAGAAATGGGAAATGAAGATGATTTAACTGGAGTCTTACACTGTGATGGCAATGCCTTGATTGCAGATATCTTTGTTATGGTTTTAAATCCAGAAAATATCGCCATTTCAGCTTTGATTCTCATTTTAACTTCATGCGGTAGTGATTCAAAATTTTGTTATGCAAAATATCTATTTTTAGACTAATGGTAATGAAGATTATTTTAAATTTTACAATTTGCATACATTACTATATTTACACTGATGACATTAAATCAGAAATGCTTAAGTCCTAATGATTCTGGATCTTGACTTTTTACTGTATTATAGAAAAGATAAAGCAAGAGATAATATTTCCTTTTGTATTCAAAGTATTTCTAAATAAGAATATAAATAATTAAAAATATAAAATAATAAAGAATTATTAATCATTATTTTATATTTATTATAAATTTATTCTTTTATATAGTAATAAAGAATCATTTTATTAATATTCTTTTAATGGTTGTGATGATATTCTGTTTTCAAAGTAATATATATTTGACTAGGTTTATTTTCTGTAATATTAGAAATCTGAATTTTTATTATGTATTGAATAATTCATCAAGAATACTTTTTCTAAATGTGCACAGAATTAATTTCTGTGTATATCGGTTATAAAGCAGTATTTTGAAAAATGTATAAAACGTCTAAAATGTTGATGTATTTTCAGTGCTTTTAATGATGTACTATATTATGCTTATCAATTTTGCCAAATTTCCATACCTCTGTCAAAATTTCACTTTCATTCACATAACAGTAACATCAGCACTGAATTATAAAAAGAAAAAAAAAAAAACATTTAGGAAAAATAACAATATTCTACACTTTATCTTATTCCTCAATACATTAATGAAAAAACATAGAACTTTGAGCAAGCTTGAGTGCACTTTACATAATAGCACCTACAAATAAATATATACATTTTAAGCTATTTTCTTTATTTATGCTTTTTCTTCTTTTTGTGCTTATGATGTGACTTTTTCCTTTTTCTTTTATGCTTCTTTCTTTCATCACTAGAACTTTCAGAACTAGATTCAGAGGATGAACTTGTAGAAGTATCTGAAGATGCTAGAAGAGCTTGTAATTGTTGTACTCTGTAAAAATATTTCACATTGTGTAAATAAAATTCAGTATTTACAGAACTATTAAAATGCTATTTTTGCAGGTTAAAAAATGCTTTATTTATTAAGAGTTATAAATATGTCTATGGCATGTAATTCAATTTTTTTAAGATTTCTCATCTATTCATATAGAAATACACGATAATAAAAAAAAATTGCTGCTAATGTCCTATATAGATAGGCAGTTAAGAATTCCAAAGCTTAAGATTTGGTGATACAGCCAAATTGAAAGTTGAAAAAGTTTTTTGGTGAAAAGTTTTAAAATGCAGGTTTGAAAATTTGGAAAGTTGCCATGCTGATTGATTTAGGAAAAATATAAAGTAATGAATGATGAAATAAAATTCGAAAGAAATATGTTTCAATTTGCATCGCAATAGTGTACAATGGATGCTAGCTAAGCTTTGTGACAATAGTCACGAATTTGAAGGTTTTTGGATATCTCAAACAAAATGAGAAATTTTCCAATTAATGGAATTTGTGGAGAAGTGGTAATATTTGGTTATATAACAGAAGTTTTTATTGTGATGATACAGCCTCAATCATCAATTCACTAATAGACTGCAAAATCTGCAGTATAATTCTAAATATGGAAAATGCCACTACTAATAAAGAAAAAAGGTGGCAAAGAGTTTGTTCAAAACTAAGAAATTTCAATTTACAATTTCTTGATATGATATAGGACTTGAATAATGGAAATTTCTAATTGTACTAGAAATCATGTTGATATGTAGAAAGAGAAAGTAATACCACAAAAAATGAAGCTACTTAAACAATTTACATTGAAAGAAATATTTAATAAAGCAAACATGTTGAGGTTTTTTGTTTTGTTTGTTTGTGTATATACAAGTGTAAATTTTGATTCCCTTAAGGTCATAAATGCTTCATTATATCATAAAACCACTATTCCATATTTTTAATTTTATGAATTCTACATGTTATCTTAGTAGATTTAAAATGATGATCTAATATTTGGGAAAGATTCCAAATTTGGAACTGCCAAAGTGTCAGTGAGACCAGATTTCAGAGTCTACTGCATAATCAATGATGCACACTCTTCTGGAGATTTAACAATTTTTTTTTATTTTTTATTATTTCATCAAAAAGCTCACCATTTACAGTCAAAAAGTGCATTCTCAATGTTTCTTTCCCCTTCTGATTATTGAATATCAACAGGTTTTTTAGCCCAAAGGAGGCTCAAAAGGGCTATTAGTCTTGAAACGGCATTTTGCATTGAATCACTATACGGCTGTATCACTTTTCAAATTGTTGCTACCAAATATTATAGCCCTGTATTATATTTAAAGAAATTGAATAATGAAGAATCTGCATTGAATGTATGTATTTTTCTTGCATTGTTAAAAAAACGATACCTACAGTCACCAAATTTTAAATAATGTTGTCCTCTACCCGAATATGGACATCTAGAAGCCCAAATCTTCAATTTATTTTATTATCTATTTCATATTTTTAAACAAATTTTTAATTAAGAAACTCGACTATCTGAAAGTTGACAGAAGTCAAACAACAAAAATCAGCGTTGCATTTTTAAATTTTCACAGGACTAGTTTCGATGGTTTTACCGAACCATCATCCTCAGCTGCAAAAGCGCAATTGAACGAGATAAGATATAATGATTAGATCAGATAAGAAAGCCTAGAGAGGAGATAAGCTACTGGCGCGATCTGTTGATGAAACCAGAATTAAAACACAATTTCTTTAAAGGCTGAAGACAAAGATGGATTGGAATTAG
Organism: Stegodyphus dumicola; assembly: GCF_044657685.1. Lineage (NCBI taxonomy): Eukaryota > Metazoa > Arthropoda > Arachnida > Araneae > Eresidae > Stegodyphus > Stegodyphus dumicola. The sequence continues at coordinate 240,724,322 of NC_140768.1, read as the reverse complement.
GGTCATTAACTAGAACAGAAAGATTTTTTTGAATGTGAAATGCCTCTAGAAAATCCAGTTGACCAATGGAAGATGTTTTTTGAATAATTTTGACTGCAGAAAAATTGAAAGTGTGATTTTCGTACCAACCATACTGGGCAACAGAAGACTTCTGTGTTTCCTTTTTTCTAACATATGCCTCAGGTTCTTTAACGTGAAATTTTAAGGCTCTCTTAATTTGACCAATGTAAATTAAACCACACCGGAAAGAAATCCTGTAAATACCCCAGGAATTCATATCCGAAATGGGGTCCTTGAGTATGGAACTCGGAATTTTATTGATGGGAGAATAAACGTCCAGAAAGTTAAATTTCTGTAAAATACTTATCTTATCTAATCATTATATCTTATTTCATTCATTTGCGCTTTTGCAGCTGAGGATGATGGGTCGGTAAAACCATCAAAACTAGTCCCTTATTTTTGTTGTTTGACTTCTAAATTAATATTTGTTCGACATGTTATTGTATCTTAGTTTTGGTTGTTTAATTGAATACACAAAAATAAGCAAGGTTTATCTGTATAAGTAAAGGAAAACCTTTAGAGGATTTTTTAAGCAAAACTGGCACATATTGAAGTTACATGTGAAGAAAATCCAATAAAAATGCATATGCAGCTAATTCATCAACATAACCTAAACTTACATTGAATTACCAGTTTTCGGATATCTGGCCACTGGTTAGGCAATCAACTTTAACAGTTTTGCATTCTTTGGTTCCTAACCTGTCAAATGTTAATTAATAATTTACTACAAAATACTGTTCTGTAGAATTCATAACTTGTTAAAATTAACATTTCTGGCAAAAGCCCAAATGGGACAGGCATAACTTAGGACAAAATGTGGCTAGTTTATAGATTCAAAGATCAGCATGGTCTGATTTTCAAGAAGTTGGTGGAACAAAATGCTGAAGTAAGTATACAGAGTACTGCTGCATGCCTTCAGTATCATCATAAATCTGTCTTCGTTATTGGAGGACTATGAATAGGGATGCAGATCAACTGAGTTGCTCCTCGACATGCTTCCTGATAGAAGGATAGCATGTGGAGAAGAACTTGACCATAATGAAAACAAACATTTTGCTATCCAATATCAGTAACAATGAAAGAATACGAGTTCTCACTGTGATAGGAAAATCCCTGAAATCAAGCTACTTTAAAAATAATGAAAATCAGCCAATTAAAGACAAACACTATGAATGATTGGAGGATTTTTTTTTTTTTTTTTTTTTTTTTTTTTTTTTTTTTTGTTCTTTCTGTTACCACAAATGTAGGTGCAAAATCAATAAATTATTCTTTTTATAGGCATGTACCTTGGACATATATTCTTATGATTGTTTAAATGGTACAGTACTCAAAAGATTCTTTAAGAATGCTCCAATTACTTAAGAATCATTCGGTGGTGGTGTATTTAATTAAGGCAAAGCACACTAGGGCTATCTGCCTATGCCTAAGAGGAGGGATGCCTTCATGGAGAACTTTCTAAGGGAAACTGGCTCGTATACACGTTACACATGGGGAAAACCACGAAAACACCCATGCAGCCAGCCCGTTTGCGGGATTCGAACTTCGGACCGAACTACCAGTGTTCAGTTACTTTACTGCTCAGCCACTGGTGGGCCAGAAGAATCATTCAGTGTTCAATCACATTGTGTAATAATCTTTGCCATATGGACTCGTGAAGAAAGTAAAGAAAGAAGCTAATGTACCCAAGCAATGCACTATGCAGTGGCAGTAAGTGATTTAAGAGCGTTTCTGTAAAAATATGCAATACTACCAGTTGTACAATAATTAAATGTCAAATGATGATAATGATGACTTTGGCCAAACTGGAAAAATCTATGAAGAAATATGATTTCCTAAGCTATTTTTCAGCAGATCACCATGAGGCAATCAAAATTTCAATATACAAGGTGAGACCGAAAAGTAAGGTGACTGATGTTATACTAATAACTATATTATATATTTACATATAAATACAACACTGTCCTTCAAAGTAGTTCCCGCCGTCTACAACACACTTCTGACAATGTTCATGCAAGTTCTGGAAACTTTTTCAAAAGTCCTCATTTGAGACAGTGTTAAGTTGAACACAGTCTCAAAGCAGTCTGAGATGCTTGAAAATCGGTGTGCCTTTACTGCCAATTTCACTCGGAGGGAAAGAGGAAAACGTCTGCTGGCACAAGATCAGGGGAATAAGGAGTGTGAAATAACTCTGTTACCTTTTGCTGCGCAAGGAACCATCTAATAGACATTGCAGTATGAGGGCGTTCATTATCATGCAACAGAAAGCACTTGCCTGATGCAGCAAGATGGGGCTGAACACGACTAATGCGAGCCAGGAGGCACTTCATAACATGGCAATAAAATTCACCATTAACTATTTGACCTTCCAGTACATATTCTTTATGAATAATTCCCTGTGCATCGAAAAAGATAATCAGCATTGTCTTAACCTTTGATTTTTCGAAACGAAACTTTCTTGATTTTGGCGATGAGAGACCGCACCACTCCATGCTTTGGTGTTTCGTATGTGGATCATACGCGAAACACCACATTTCATCTACTGTGACAATTGACTGTAAAAATGTGTCATCTTTACTGCTGCATTGATGAAGTTGACACAGGAGCCCAATCACTGCTGTTTTTGTTCATCGCTTAAGTAATGAGGGACAAACGTCGCACAAAGTTTCCGTTACACAAATCCTGTGTCAATATTGTTCGGAAGATTCAACTTGTTCGCCATTATTTGGACGGACAAACGGCGATCTTGCAGCAATCATTCCCTAAATCTTTCAACATTTGCCATTGTTCTGCTTGTCTATGGTCTTCCACTGCAATGCTCATCCTTCACACTTTCATGACCTTCATGGAAAAGTTTGAAACACTGAAATACTGTCTTGCGAGATAAAGTTTCTTCGCCATACACACTTTGAAGCATTTCCAAAGTTTCCGTAGCAGTTTTACCCATTTTAAAATAGGATTTTGGATTCGTTTTCTGCTCCATTATGCAATGCATCAACACCTTTCACGTTTAAGTGACTGCAGGAACAAACACGAAACAAGAATCTTTGCAAATGACCCTGAACCCTATCATATTTGCATAGATATTGCATACGGAATATCGTAATGTGCATGTGTCAGGTTGTTGGGCTGTTCTCATATTCGAAAGGAGGGGTGAGTCACCTTACTTTTCGGTCTCATCTTGTATATTACTCACTCAGTTTCAAACTATTACTTTCCATTGTATAAGTTCTCAAACTTACAAAAATTCAAAATTTTTCCATTCATAAGAATTTTTAAAATATTTATGTAGAAACATGTTTTATTCTATATGAAAAAAGGACCTGGTTAGGATAATAGAAAATTTAATGTCAGTGTAACATCATCAACTAAATACATTTTAAAATACTTGAAACTATTATTATTCTATTTTTGTTTTAAATGAAAGGCAGAATGTATTCTATGAGAATGAGTAAGGCACGCAGTTTAAGTATTATTTAAGACATGAAGGCATATCTATGTAATCTAAGTCTATCACAATTTTCACTAAGATCACCCTAGGGGATGGAATCTAAGTCATACACCCTTCTTTCCTTGAAATTAGCCTTTTGAGAGGACTATCCAATGAACAAATTTTAAGCATCTCTATTCTGCAAAAACTTTACATTCATAAGCACCGTTACCTTATCCTGATTTAAAAGGCATTCACAATGGTGTGGAAATTAATGTCTTGGTATGCTAATCATCAAGAGCTACAAATTAGTGAGAAATTACAAGAACTGATGGCAGTAATATGCTTTTAAATATTGATGAAAGCAAACAGCTTCATATTTTATATATCAAGAACAGGAGATTCTCCAGTTCACATCTAGATGGTGGTACTCAATATTATATGTTTTATTTAAACTATTATTTTCTATTACTGAGATGCTGTGAATATCAAAGCAACCTATGTAGTAGAAACGAGATTAAAAAATTCTTGTTACATAAGGGGGAGGAGTATTTTATAAAATTAGGATTAGACATACAGCGAAGGAATAAAATATATTTTTAAGATAATCAAATTGGTCTAAAGAGAAGAAAATATTCTGCTGCATAAATAAAAACTTCTAAATTTTTAGTTTAATTTAATATAAAGTTCTAATAATATTTTCTGTCTACTGGCTGTAAATGATAATGTCCATATTTCATATTATTTTATTTCATTTCTCTACATGTTGTGAAATATGTTTCAAATTAGTAAATAACATAATAATTTAAGTTATTAGATGAATATTCACATTTGTCCACTAAATTATGTAGCCATAAGAAATAATTAATAGATAATAAAATGAAGATTTTCTGCTGTGTTAAAAATCACGATTTTTTCAGTATACATTTATATATAAAAATAAATATAATTTTATAATTTATCAATATATAAAAAAAGGATTATCAGAATGTATTATACCTTTCAAGTTTTTCAGCTTTTCTTTTCTCAGAAATAAAATTATGCATTGGATCCTCATGAATCTAAAAAAACATAAAATATATAAACATCAAGAAACAAAATTAATTGATTAATATCATATTTATAATTGATATTGTTGCATAAGTATGGGTTTATAATCGAACAGGGACTGGACCAAAATGCCATAAAGTTTGGCCCACAGAACTGATGATAGCTTGATAAAATTTATTTTACCAAATGAAGCATTTCACAGGTCTGGAATTTCCATAAAAATACTTGTACAGCTCTTCACAGTATCAGAGAAGTTACACTTCAAAACCACTAAGAATGTTAAACATAACCCAATGCAAAGTGCATCTAAAAAGGAGAAGCTGCTATAAAGATCTCTCAATACTCCAAACTCATGTTGAAGTAAACAACTGAGAAACTAAAGGTCTCTATGATCTTATACAGTTTCCCCCAACTGTCAAGAAATCTCTAGTACCTTTCACTTCTTGAAATTACTGGAAAGCACATGAGTGTTCGATATGGTTACACTTACACATAGGGATCAATTACATTTATTCAATCACAATACCAATTACAGTTCTACAGAGACCGGATCAAAATGCCGCGAAGTTTGGAAATTTCGCACCAAATTGGGAGCCAAAAATTAGTCGCCAAAACCCTCGCCAATTTACAAAGACAGCCATTTACCTCAATCTTAGACATCCTCTGCAATGCTATTTTTCTGGTAGAGCATCTTCTCTTTCAAGCTTTTCATGTTACATTATACAAAAAAATACTACAATTTCACAAATAATTTAACAGTTATTTACATATATACAAAATTTGTAACAATATATATTGTTATCTGTCTGATTGATATAATTATTATTAAATATTTAATATGAAATGCATTAACTCATTCATATTGTTAAACTATAAAGTGCATTTCTGTAATTTAATTAGAGACAAAAAAAACTCTTTTAATTGTAATGTTTATAAAGAGTAAGATTAGTTTATCAAATGAAAGAAAAAATCAAACACTGGTCTTTTCTCAACCATTTTTTCTACTAATTTTATTTATTTTTCAATTTTTTTTAGTTTTGTAATAATTTTAAATAATTAATTATTTATAACAACATAATCAAAGCAAAAAGGTAAAAATGATTAAAACAAATTATTTTTCGAATAACCATGATATTCAGTTATATAAATTTTAAGATTATTATCATTTATGAACATTGCACATGCAAAATAAAGAATATTCTGAATTTACTATGAACAGATACAAGGCGTGGCAGAAAGATCTTCCAGACTGGGAGAAATATAGCTACAGTACAGAGATGGAAAGCATATAGTCAAACAGTAACTCATGTGCTGTTTCAAAATAGACCACAGCCTGGTCAGAAGAAAGGTTTGTTGTCATGTCATTATGCCAGCTAGATCAGTGTTTCTCAACTGGATTTACTCCAAGGACTGGTAAAATATTTCGGTACGTTCTCGCGGACTAGTAAGTTTAACAATCCGACCCACTGGCACAATTTTTGGACAGATAACTGGACATTTCGCAGATAGTGCTGGTCTATGGACCGTCAGTTGAGAAACACTGAACTAGATGGTACCAAGAAGAAACATTGTGCTTTTATTATAGAGCAGTTTCTTCACAATGGCAGCTCACCAATAGCAATGTAGTGTCCCTTTCGCATCCACTTCATGCTCATTTGATAGATCCTTTGCATTTCTCGACAATAACCAAAAAAAAAAAAAAAAAAAATCACCAGCAGGTGTCTAACTTTATAAATTCCAAAGGAGGCTATAAAACGGGAAATTGCTGCTATTCTGCTTGAAATGGCTCCTGGACAACTATGCAAAAACCACCACCTAATTGATGTCTTGTTTAAAACAGAAAAATACAATGGTCTAAAATGGCATTATGGTGTACTTTCAACGAATAAAAAGAAAATTTCCATATCTTATTTGGTTTCAATTTTATTAGCTTCCAAAAGCCAGTTCTTCTGCACCCTGTAGAAATTCAATCTTTTTAACTGCTAGAATTCTAAATGCAGAGTCGTAGCTAGGGTTTTCAGCGCCCGAGGACTGTTAAAGACTTCGCGTCCTCTCCTGTTTGCTAAGAATAGAAAATGGTTAATTCTAAAATTTCGTAACACCAGTTTAGCTTTCCATGGATGCTGCGCCCAGGGACAGATGTCCTCCCTTGCCCCCCTCTAGCTACGCCCTTGTCTAAATGCATGGTGCTTTCACAGTAGCCCACAGAACATAAAGATTCTCATGTGCCATATCCAGGTGGCTGTTCTTCAATCTGCTTCACATCAATTCAGAAGCAATAAAAATAGGATTATTTAACTGCAAGCAATAATAAATATGATTATTTTATAGCAAATGTCTTTTCATTATTTTACTGGAAGTTCAACTGGTTTTTAGGCAACAATAAATTAACTTCATATAGTTAAATGTAGCAAGATGGAATGCATTATATTAAAATCTTGGTAGCATTTCAAATGACTTAAACAAAATTTTAGTTTCAAATACTGAGTACTTACATATCGAAATTTTTCAATCTGTGCATTTCCTGTAACAAATAATGGACATTCTCTATCACCAGTTCTATGACCATAAGTTTTACACCGCCAACCTGAAGAGTAGAATCACTTATTTAATAATATCTGAAAACTAACAAACGTGAAACTTTATTTAAATTACTACTATTGTAAAATATTTTGACATTTCTTTGAGAAATGACTGTAAGCTATTTTAATTATTGAACTACTATTGTAAAAGAGATGGTTACTTCATTATCTTAATTTACCGTCAATTAACACATAAGATTATAAGGTATTTCTAATGCCTTCGTGGTGTGGTGGTCTCCACGCTCGGCGCATATTCCAGAGGTCCGTGGCTCGATTCCCGGCTAATTTTTCAATCTCTCTTGCTTCCAAAAAGTCCTAAAATCTCTACAGCGACGCCCGAACGAAAAAAATGGGTGTTGGATGATGATTTTCCAAATCCAGGATTTGGCAATTGGGTCTCCTAAAAACCCAGTCGCCCTTTGAAAAGGGGAGTATATAAGGTATTTCTCCTGCCTTTTTAGCATGGCTTCGTGGTGTGGTGGTCTGCACGCTGGGCGCGTATTCCAGAGGTCTGTGGTTCGATTCCGCTGTGAAGGCGTTTGCTAATTTTTCAATCTCTCTTGCTTTCAAAAAATCCTAATGTCTCTAGAAGATGGCTAATAGACCACACATACAGAGTGCAATTGGATAATCATATACGAGAGATCACAGATACAGAATGTTAATACATGAAACCCATTGGAAATTACCAGTATCCATAGATTTTAGTAAATTAGCAGCTTAAAATATTTAATCGAATGCCACCATTAACTATTTCTGATATTATTTATTAAAAATATTTAATAACTTCTGGTTAACTGGCAGCAGTTAACTAGGCCCTGTTTACGGGGAAAAGAAAAGTACTATTGCAGAATATAACTGTTGATACTAATAAATAAAAAATATTCTTACAGTTTTTCAGTAGTTTCTGAAAGGAATGACAGCCAACAGTAATGTATGCCTAACAGCATTTTGATTGATGTTTATAGGTGTGCCAGTACTTCAAGTAACATAAATTGTCATCAGTATAGAAAAGTGCAAGCCACAAGAAGCCATTTTCATACTTAATGATGTAGCGAGTAAAAAAGTGAGAAAATACATAAAATCTTACCTAACACTGTGGTTCTTAAAAAAAGAAAATAGATGGAATGTAATAAAATGCAGAAAGCAGATGGATATCTATTACTTTTTTCTTAACACCTAAAATTTTTGTTTTGTGCAGCCGATTTTCAGATTTCTGGAGAGACAATGGTCACACCATCAATTTTCTGAACAAAGGTCAGATAAATGTCTGTCTGAATCTCTTTGAGGACTTGTTTCTTTTCATAAGTGTGAAAAGCTTTTCAATTAAATACTACAGAACAAAGAAATGATGTATTGTGAAAATTTGCAGCTTTTGGAGAACTGCACATGCAAGTATTTGAAAAATTCGGAGATGCCCACTTCACTGAATTTTTAATTTAGAGCTGAGTTTCACTGAATTTCTGTTAATCCAATTTGTAAATGGGCTAGTTGAGAAAGTGCGAACCCATTTACAAATGTAATGACACAGCCTCGAGAGTTCTGTTTAGCACTTGTCTGTTTCATTTATATGTAGAAAATTTTTAGACAATATTGGCTTTATTTTAGTTGTTCTTAACAGTAGGATAATTTAGCATATGTGCATGTGTGTGTTTATATACATGTGCAAGATAAAAAAAATATGTAAATGAGCTTTATAATTTAATTTATTAATAGCTTCTTATTCTTCACTTTTAATTTGGGTATTTCTTCTCTGTATTCTCAAAGTAGTAATAACTTCTCCAACTGTGCCATTTCCAGATTAGTCTATGCCACACAGCTTGTGTAACGCCGATGATGTAGCAGAATCTGAACTCAAAATTTTGAGAACTAAAACTTTTCTAACCTAAACCAAAACCTTCCCCTTGGTGAGCTTCTCTGTTGGATAATTGCACACATTAGTTTCTCTCTATGTGCAATTTCGCTGTGTTCTCTTCTTATCGCAACAATATCAAAAATGTACATGTTCTGGAAATAGGCATGATTAGAAGGCCAAATGAATTGTGCCCAAAAGTGTGAATTTAAATAAAAATGGAATATAATCCAGCTCAATTTCTTCCCCTTCAATATGGGTCAATGCTCTAGCCATTAAGTATCTATGCCAAACAACACTGCTATGCTTTTACGTCTCAGTGTTTCTAAATCATTACTTCTAAAATTTACTTTCATTACATTTTTTGTCGATCAGGATGGGGTCATGTGCTACTAGCCTCAATGGAACATATATTCCACAGTTGAATTTCTGGAAAACAGTATCTGCAAAAGTCAAGTATATTCTTTCATCTGCAAGTCTAAAATCCAAAAGTTCGAATGTGTCATGAAAAGGAGTATTGGATTTAGTATTTCAGCCACCTCAACAATATTCAGATGGGAAAAAAAAGTGTTTTAAATTATCATTGACTAACCGCTTAGGAAATTCAGCATTACAGTGGGTTCAAGGTCATTGATCTGTGCGAGAGAAAATTATTTACTCTTCCACTTTAGCACACTGTCAGACGAAAACTCAAAATTGTTATCTTCATGTGAACTTAGGGTTTTTTTTTTTTTTTTTTTTTTTTTTTTTTTTGATGAGACAAAATTATTTAATATGCTGCAAACTCCACATTTTGCATTTAAATTTTGCTTAAAGTTTCTGCAGTTTGATCGCGCTGTTTTACAAAGACATGAAATTATTCTTTAAAAGATTTAACATTATGTGTGACAAAATTAATTTAAAATTTTTAAAGTATTTAAACTATTTTTATGAAGTTTATTTATTATTTTATTTTATAATCACAAAATTATATGGTCCATATTATTGTTGCAGGACGGTGTAGAATTTATATATCTTTAATTTTTGTATATTTGTTTTTCTATTAACTAGTTTGAAGACTTTTATGGCCATAAATTATAAATGCAAACATTGATAAACATACAATACTAGAAGGCAGTTACCTTTTTTAAAGAATGAATGTTTTTAGGTTCTATTGCACTTAAGCATCCCACAGCTATCAGCAAGTTCTCATACTAATTTGCATTGTACAGAACTTGCATATTTTTATCAAAGTTTATTTTGCTAATGTATTGAATTTTGTTACTTTTCTATGTTTATTAAATTCTAAATTCCATTTTACATTGCTTGTGGAGCTAAGAAAATGTGGATTATTTTATAAGTGTCAAATAATTAATTTTAATTCAAATTTCATGAATCTGTATAAGAAAAATTTGGTTTTATATTGACAAAAACAATTTTTACAGAAGATTTTCAAGGCACAGACTGCAAAATGTTATGATTGTGATATTCAAGCAAATATTCTAATAACTGTGAACGGTTATTTATGGTTATTTACTGAAAAAATTAGGGCACTTTTTGCAGCATGTTTACAGAAAAATAGACTTGCAGACTTTCAAAATTTCAATAGCATTTTCAGTTTGCATTTATTGTTAAAAATGATGCAAAAAAGATTTTGTTATTTTAAAACATTTAGACAAAAATTTTATGATTATTTTTTTCAACATTGTATTTCCATTGTTTTGCTACTACTTTAATGCTTTCTTCTAAAAAGGCTTTTCTGTCGCCAAGCCTTTATCTCTTTGAAGGGGGGGGGGAATATGTAAGATAAATAAATATATAAATCAGCCTTATAACTTAATTTATCAATAGCTTCTTAATCCTTCATTTTTAATTTGGGTATTTTCTTCTCTGTATTCTCAAAATAGTAATAACTTCCCCAACTGCACCATTTCTAGATTAATCTATGCCATAAAGCTTGTTAATGCCAATAATGCAGCCGATTCAGAATCTGAACTCAAAATATTTTTAGAACTAAAACTTTTCTAACCTACACCAAAACCTTCCTCTTGATAAGCTTTCCTGTTGGATAATTGCACATATTAGCTTCTCTCTGTGTGCAATTTCGCTGAGCTCTCTTCTTATTCAACAGTATAAAAAATTTAAATGTTCTGGAAATAGGCATGATTAGAGTTCCAAATGAATTGTGACCGCAAATGTGAATTTAAATAAAATGGAATTTAATCCGATTTGACTTCTTCCTCTTCAATTTGGGTCGACGGTCAAAGCATCAAGTATCTCAGCCAAGCAACATTGCTACGCTTTTACGTCTCAGTGTTCCTACATCAGAACTTCTAAATTTTGCTTTCATTACATATATATATATATATATAAACATAAGTGTGCATGTGTGTGTATATACATATGTATGTGTACATACATTTATATAAAGAAACATATATATGTATACATAAATGTGTGTATGTACTTGTATGTTACTGTGAAAGACCGAAATTTGGAGAATGTCGAGATTCATCGGTGAATGTCAACATTCACATAGTCACTTGGTGCGTGTCCAAAATATTTGCCAAATATCCTTATTTCTGACTTACACTGGTAAATGTCTTACACCATGCACTAATGGTGAATGTTGAATACGTAGGAGATTTGCATTTTGTCCTCTTTATTTCAGGCGCCATAAAACTTCAAGGGTGACGTAACATTTTTGCCTGTCTTGCTGAGATGAGTAACCAATCCCTGGTGAGAAGAGTTGTTCGTAACTCTATAGAGATATTTTCACTGCGTGAAATGTATCTTTTGATTCTAACATGAGAAGGGCTACTCGTTATTACTTCACTTCTTAATAATGACAGCAGTCATGCTTGGATAAATGTTAAGCATTTAGTTTTAAATTTAGTCAATAAAGAACTTTTTTTTAATACTTTTGCATTTATTCCGTATATGGCAATGAAAAAGAGCTTAAGTAACAGCACATGTAAATAAACTTTTAAACTTAAACAAAACATTCTAAATGAGAAAAGAAAATAATACAAAAAAAAATTTAATTATGTGATTGAAATCTTATTTACTGCAACTTTTATAACATTTTGAATTACACAAGAGTCCCTTGCTTTTACAACTGCATTTAGTTGTGGAATACTTCCTTTTGCAGTGACAGCATGTATAGCCTTGCCCTCTACTTCTCGAATTAGCTGCAGCTGCTTCTCTCAGCGACATTACTTGAGAAGGAATCTCATCTACAGAAAGTAACTTTTCTTTACAAATTACAAACTGATTACAAGTATAAAGCTGCTTGAAGGTGTCATTCTTATTTGCTAGTTTATAAATGTCGGAATCTTATTCTAACAACTGTTAGCGGCCATCTGTATACGACAACAGCCGACATCAGGGACTTGTATTCGTACAATATCGGCAATTTAAACAGGAGAAAAATTGTTTTGAGGTTTGCAACATTTTCGTTGCTTGCAGTAAAAGATTCTCTTTTGCGGCCGATCTTTTTATAGAAATTAACTCGTGTTGTTCAGTCCAGGCTTGATACGAAGACGTGGTAGGCTGCAGGTCCACCTCAATATTTTTCTTTGGAATATGGTTTTCAGTATGGCCACTGCTCAGATTTTCTTCAAGAGTATTAACAGTTTCTTCAAGTTGTTCTTTGGTTTCAAAAGTATTAGCAATTTCTTGACTTTTTCTTCAGTTTCAATATTTGCGATTTGTTCGCCAGGCAAAAAAGACAATGCTATGCCTCTTCTTGGTTTACTTTTACTTTAAATAACTTTTCTTGGTTTACTTTACTCTTTTACTTTAAAATGCCAAACATAGCTTCATAAGGAGTAATCAATCCCGGTGAGGAGAGATTTGTTTGAAAAATAAAAACAATTGTCTTCTCGTTTACTTGCAATTCATGCATTTAAATTTTCAAGGAAAAGTTCTCTGCAGTATCCAATCAACATAAATTAGGGTATTGGATAAAAAAAAAATTAAGAAAATGTTGCATGTACCATCAAACCTAGCATAAGACTAACAAACAGTGTTCCAGAGTATAACAAATACATGCTACATAACTTCAATCGCAGCAGAGCAAAGGATTTGGTGACAGACAGTTGCCTCTCTGTTGAACTCAACTTCTCTTTTCAACCTCCACCACAGTATATCTGTGACTGTCAACATAGACCGGTGATGGTCCAAATGTACAAGAATATAACCAAATATTCGGTCTTTTACCGACGTATTTGGTATGTGTTGACATTAACCACTGCATGTTGACATTCTCCAATTTTGGTCTTTCACAGTAACATATACATACACACACTTATATATAACAGAATTCTGATAATCAACAAGTGCTTATACAGTGTGTACATTTTTAATGCAGAACCCCAAAACAAAGAATTTTGATAAAATTCAGCATGGCAAATTTAACAGCATTTTCTTCTGACATGCAAAAGTATATAAAATTGCTAGCAAACTGCTTTTATTATTGAAATTATTTAGTATTTCCAAGTTGTGATTCAGCATAATATTTTCATAGTAAATATAGATTGTGAATCTCTGGAAACTTTTCATTTTAACTAAATGTCAACTTTTATGTGTGAAGTCCACTGTCTTTTAAAATTAATTTTCAGTTTATATCATTAACATGTGCACTGAGTTCTAATATGAATCCTCACAGTTCTAACTTTAACCTCATAGTTTGTTTAAATTGCATGAAACAAACAAACTTGCTTTCATCAGTGGTAAGTAGAGACAGATTCTTAAAAACAGAGATTTTTCTCACTTTAAATACAGTAAAAGAGAGGCTGAAGAACAATGAAATTTCCTTTTAATAATCCAAAATTTCAATTCCACCACTTTTTGCTAAGTTATTTAATCCAACTGTACACATGTGCAGCATAATGGAGGAATTAGTATAGAGATTCTATTTTGAGAAATTTATAGCTTTGATGTTTGTAAACAGTTTGTAATTATTTATTTTCTCATTTAAGAGAAAAAAAAATTACTTTCAATGTAATTTTAATCATAGATATACATTAATATAAAACACATGGATACAATTTTTACATGTAAAAGTATAATTTTTTCAATACATCTTGGTTAAATAATTCTTTGTGAACAGGTTTTGGTCAGCTAACTTACATGTTAAAAATCCAAATTTAGTATAAGAATAATAAAGCAGAAACATGATCTATAATCTACAAAATTCATTAATCTCTACAATACTTGGTCCCAAGGTACACAGACTGTCAGAATTCTAAACTACAGCTCAGCCAAATGGAAGTTTCAAGTCACATTCAAGGCTATATATTCAATATGGTCTGGATAAGTCTAGCAATGTTTATCTTTTATTATGAAAAAATACCATATTAAAAATTAGACCTCCTTAAACACAACACTCATTACATTCTAGACTAAGTTTTAAGACATAAAAATATAGGTAATATTTATTTTGTCTAGCAATAATTCTGAAAAAGAAAATATTAATCTCCTCCTCTCTTTTTTTCAGAATTTTCTTGACATAACCGCATCATTAGGACACTTTCAGTGATGAATTGTTACCTATTTATTTTCAAGCATATCAGAGATCATTACAGTACATATTGGCCTAAAGTAATGCTGCTGAGCTAGAAATGGCTGTATTTTATAAATAAATACATAACGGGTGGCCATAATTAAACTGACAGTGCCCACAGTGTTCTGTAGCGAGATCTATTTGCGAGAATGACGCCACATTTTCTAGGAAGATTAAACAAGACGGGGAACGAAGGATTCCGTGAAAAAATAATTAGTTCCAAATGTCACCGCTAGGGGAATATTTGGCGCTGTGTAATAGAAAATAAAGTGTTAACAAATGCAAATCAATATGGAAATTACCTTTTACTTTGCATTCAAATGAGGTTCAATGTGGCTGCCGTTGTTGTGGACCATATATTGCATTCTGTGCACAGTATGCACAACAGCACAAAATGTAACATGTCTGCAGGAATCTCCCGTACAGTCTGTGATATGTTATCCTTCAACGTAGCCAGGTCCTGGACCACTCCTTGATAGACCTTGGACTTAAAGTAACCCCATAGCCAGAAGTCGCATGGGGTACGATCAGGCAACCGAAATGGTCATGCAGTTGGAAAGTAGCGGCTAATGACTCTTTCTGTTGTGAATTTCTATTGTAGCATCTGTTGCACCCGTACAGCAACGTGTGGAGGGGCTCCATCTTGCATGAAAAGGATTTCCCCCAGTCATTATCTTTGCTAAAGTGCCGGAATGAGAAAGCTGTTCAACATGTGGTGATATTTCTCTCCGGTAACAGAACAGGTTTCCGGTCCTGTCGGGGTAATGTTCTCATAGAAGAATGGACCTACGATAAATTTTACTCCGTATTAATTTGCATTTGTTAACACTCTATTTTCTATTACACAACGCCAAATATTCCCCTAGCGGTGACTTTTGGAACTAATTTTTTTTACCATGGAATTCTTCGTCCCCCATCTTGTTTAATCTTCCTACAAAATTTGGTGTCATTCTCACAAATAGATCGCGCTACAGAACACTGTGAGCACTGTCAGTTTAATTATGGCCACTCGGTATATATACAGGGTGCGGCAGCGTTCATAGTAGGATATTAAAAACACACCATAAGGCAGTAACCGTAATTTATTTATGACCTCTTATGTAAATTAATAGTTAAAGGTATGCCATTTACTAATGTGTAAGTCATAACCCATTGCACGAATTACTTTTTGAATATGATGCTCCCTCTGCACAACACATTCATCTAGGCGGTGTTGGAAGCTTGCCATAACTTGGCGTAATGTATTCCCTGGGACACTGCTGATGCGATCCTTCAACTCAGGAATGGTGGCACAATGTGTTCGGAAAACGTCTTGCTCCAGGTGGCCCCAAAGGAAAAAGTCTGCACATGAAAGATCAGGTGAGCGAGGAGGCCAGGAAATGTCACTAAAACAGGAAATTACTCTACCTGGAAATGTCTCTCGCAATGGTATATCCATCTTGAACTTTACCATGACGTCTCAAGTTGAAATGTTGTCGAAATAGACGCTGGGTAGCAATAACAGAGTGGTTATTCTTGAAATAATTTTCAACAGCAAAGGCACAATGTTGTGCATTCCACCAATCCATATCCCTGTCACACTCGAAATGGCAGCTCATTAGTACATGAATGTGGCACGAGCTGGCGTGCATGCATGCAGTACGTCATTGTACTACGGAAGTCAAATTATGCTATAAACGCTGCCACACCCTGTATATATATATACACACATACAATATGCAAAATTAAGATAATTAACAAATTAAGTCTATTTTTGTGAAAAGTATTGAATTAAAAGTACTAATTATGCAAATATTCAGAGCTGCATATATAAGCATACAAGGGCGGCGTGTCTGCAGAACTGTGATCGTGGAGGGGATATAAGCACACAAGAGGTTTTCAGTGATTTGTCTGTTCATACTCCTTCTCAACATTTGCCATGTTTCTCACAAGTATTGAGTAAATTTTATAAGGGATCAGGTAAAATGAGTAGCCACAAACTTATGGATGATGGAATGAGTTTAAGAATTGTTGGTCGATTGGAGGCAAGCCAATCACAAGTGCAGGTGTCTACAGAGATGAATATAACACCCAGTGTCGTCTTCAGTTTGTAAAAAGAGTTCAAGAACACTGGATTCATATACAGAACACATGGACAAGGTTGACCAAGATCCACAATGGCGAATGAGGATTGCTATTTGGCACTTTTGGCATGGCAACACAGGACTGCTACAGCTTCAGAGCTGTCATGTGAACTGTATTCTGCATCTGGAACCCAAGTTTGAGCCCTAAGGCTTTGTGAGATAGTGCTGTATGCCAGAATATCCTGCTGTCTGAATCTCACTCACTGCAGCACATTAGGTGGTCCGAGGTGCATGTTATCTGCTCCATGTAACTTGCATGGAGCAGACAACATGTACCTCGGACCAGACTTTAGTGGAGCACCATGCTTTTGACATATGAGTCAAGATTCAGTCTGGACACTGAATCTTCATATATTTGTATTTGGAGAAAGCCTGGAATTCAATTCCCTCCCTCATCAGGTAAAAGGATCATTACAGTGATGGAGGTATATGGTTTGAGCAGGCACTATGTTGGATAGCCACACACCCCTGCATGTGTTTGACAAAATCTCTGACTGCTATGAAGTATAAAGAGATCTTAGAGTCCTATATTCAACTTTTCAGGGTTGCACTTGGTCCTGGGTTCCTGTTAATGGACAACAGCACTCGACCACATAGGACTCAGTTGGTCAAAGATTACATGGAAAATGAGACTATCCACTTACATAGATTGGACTGGATATATACGGATTGCTAGCCAGATCTCCTTATCTTAGCCCTATACAGCAAGTTTAGGATGCTCTTAGGAGGGCAATTTCATCTGAATATCCCCCTCCGAGAACCATACCAGAGATGAAAACTGCTTTGCAGCAGGAACGGGATTGTCTGTCACACAGACTTCTTAACTGCATTCTGTCCAGTATGCTGTCTTACTGCATGGCATGTCTGGCTCTGAGAGGAGACTATTCCCCCTATTAGACTAATTTTTCAGTTCGATATCACAATATGGATTTTGGACATCCCTGCACAATGAGTTTTATTTATAACCATGCTTATATAAAATGGATTTTGAATGGTACATATCTTTCTCTGTTATAAATGTATATTCATACCATCATTAAAATCTGTTGATTGTTTTTTTTATAAATTCAAAAGTGTGCAAATTCTCTTAATTCTGCATATGAGTATATATGCCATAGCAAATAGTTTTTTCATTACAACAGTACTTTTTCTGAGATGATAATCTCACCATTTAATATATATAGGTATATATACACACACACAAATAATAAATCTTACCATTTAATAAAAGAGATATAATCTTACCATCTAATATATATGTGTGTAAGATATATAATTTGAAGGAAAACTATAATTTGGCAATAGTCCTTTTTTATTTCTCATTTTAATTTGGTTCTCATTCCTTTTTGTTTTAAAGGCAGAAATTGATTACAATATTGTTTACAGTAACTTTTTGGACTGTGTCTTTCCAAATTTATGTGTTTCAAATTTGCTGATGTAATCCTGCTGCAATGCAGATGGCTGTCATCCAATCAGGTTAAAGAAACGTTTTATTACAATTATTTCTGCTACCATTGCATAGTCCTTTTTTCCATTTCACCTTCCTGCTATTCAGATGTGTTGCTTACCTTCTGCTAGCAGTTGTCCATTGTTCTGAAAAAATGTATATAAATTGTTCTGAAAATGTAAGCTGTATAAAACTGTGGGGTGTATCGCACACCAATAAAAATGATGTGTAACAGAAAAAATATGTGTCCTGAGAATTAGTTACCAAGGAATAACATTATGTGTTGAAAGGCCACGAAGTTCATCTGTTTATCTATGCAGTAAAGAATTTCCAAGTTATTCTAATGTAGTAAAAACATTGCCAATCCATTGCAGTTATTCCCAAATCATCTCATTACAATGAGTTAAAGAAGATGGAAGCTGCGATATGTCAATCAGTTTTATTTTCCTGTATGTCTAATATAAAACATCTATCACATTTGAAAAAAAAGAAAAAAAAAAAAAAAAAAAAGAAATTATGCACTTATTTGCAGTGTCCGAAGTGCTTCAAAGACGTGGTTAGCCAGCAGGGCTTCAAAACTTACTCTTTCAAATAATCTTCAAACTGTTTAAAAAGATTTAGCATTACAGCCATTAATTTGTGCTTAAGAGGCATTGAAATGGGAAAATTAACTGAGATCATTAATCATGAGTGCCATTTATTCCATATTTGTTCCCAACAAAAGTGAAACAAAATTCAAATATGTGCAATGGTTTTCAAATTTGTACACACAGTGCTTTTGCTTTAAAACTCTACAGTTCTAATCTTATTATTTAATTTATTCATTAATTAATACAACTAAAATTGTTTTGATAATCACTGAAAAAAATATGAATGATATATAAATTGCTTTGAAATTTAGATATGCAACGTTGTTTTAAATTTATGTTGAAAATTTTGAATTACTGCTAAGAATTTTATAATTATTTTAAGAATGATGTAAATATGAAAAAGAATGAAATAATTTTGAAATACTGGTAGAGAACATGGTAAATAGTATTAAAATTAATGAATAATTATGATAACTTTAAAGGTTCCCACTTTATGAAAAAATAGTAAATTTTTTATATATAATTTTATTTAAATAGTAACTTTTTTATATAAATATTATTTTACGCTACGTTGACAATACTTTTACCCTGTTTGAAGGTAATAAAGATGATTTAAATAAAGTTCTTTCAACAATGAATTCTATTGATCCTGCTATTCAGTTCACTTTTGAACTTAAGGCTTGCAATTCTCTTCCGTTTCTCGACATTCTGGTCACACGTAATACATCTAACTTCAGTACTACGGTTTACCGTAAACCTTCATCGGTTTGCCTTTAATCATGTCATCCGACTAAACAAAAGTTAGCTTCATTTTATTCCTATGTTTTCCGTGCTCTTCAAGTTTGCTCCTCCAAACTAGCCCTTGATGAAGAACTAAATTATTTAAAAGTAATAGCTATTGACAGGGGCTTTTCACCCAACATTATTAATCAAGCAGTTAAAAAATTCTCATCTCAACACACTAAAAGGCACACTCTTGTTTTAGGAGATTATAAAAATTCTGTTGTCATTCCCTTCTTTCCATCAATTAGCTATGAAGTTGCACATATTTTGCAGAAATTTAACTTTCGGGTTGTTTATTCTCCCATCAATAAAATTCCGAGTTCCATACTCAAGGACCCCATTCCGGATATGAATTCCTGGGATATTTATGGGATTCCTTGCCAGTGTGGTTTAATTTACATTGGCCAAACTAAGAGAGCCTTAAAATTTCGCGTCAAGGAACATGAGGCATATGTCAGAAAAAAGGAAACACAGAAGTCTTCTGTTGTTCAACATTGCTGGTCCGAAAATCACACTTTCAATTTTTCTGCTGCCAAAATTATTCAAAAAACATCTTCCGTTGGAGAACTGGATTTTTTTAGAGGCATTTCACATTCATAAAAATCATTCTGTTCTAGTTAACGATCCTAATTCCAATCCAAATTTGTCTTCGGCCTTTAAAGAAATTATGTTTTAGTTCTGATTTCACCAACAGATGGCACCACTTTCTTATTCTTGTCCAGGCTTTCTTATCTTATCTAATCATTATTTCCTATCTTGTTCATTTGCGATTTTGCAGCTGAGGATAGTGGTTCAGTAAAACCATCGAAACTAGTCCTGTGAAAATTTTGTAAATATAACGCTGATTTTTGTTGTTTGACTTCCGAATTAGTAGACATTCACATTGAAGGAAGATCATTCCTCATAACTTTATTTGCGCTTCCCTCAGCAAAGGGTAACAGGACACTTTTATGATCGGATATTTTAAAAGCGCTGGAACTGTTTTAGATCTACAAAATCATTGGTGGTTTTAGCACCATAATCCGTAACAAATGTTTAACTTTTTTTATGATGATTTTAACCCAACCATCGAACGGAATGTACGTCGGAAGTTGACACTGTACTGTTAAGAGAAGGTGAAGGAGTACATCTATCGGCTCGTCAAAGATCACAATTAAATGAATTGTTGAGTCAATATTCAACTATCTTCGAACCAGGGAGAGAAGCAACACCTTTCATGGAACATCGAATTAAAACTAAAAACCATCCTCTAGTAGCTGTACCACCATACAAAATGAACCCTGCCAAAAAAAGAAAGCTTAAAGCAAGAAATGGACAAGCTCTTATCTGAAGAAATAATGGAAGAATGCGAATCCTCTTATGCATCCCCAGTTGTTTTAATATCGAAACCTAATGGAACAGTATGCCTCTGTAAAGATTACCGGAAATTGAACAAGATTGCAGTTCCAGATTCCTACCCACATCCGAGAATAAACGGCCTGTTACACGAGGCAAAACTTACTCCTTTCCTGTCAACCCTTCATCTTCATGCAGGTTATGACCAAATGAAGGTTCATACTGATGATCAAGACAAGACAGCATTTGTGTGTCCCTTTGGAACATATCATTTCTTACGAATGCCCTTCAGAATGCTCCAGCAACATTCCAGAGATTGATACACCATTTTCGCAATGGACTTGAGGACATCCTAACCCTCACTTATCTGAACGACATAATCATGTTGTCAGAATCATTCGCGAAACACCTTTCCAATCTCAAAGCTATTTTCGAAAGGCTTTTGCTCTTCAAACTGCATGCAGATAGAAGTGCCACTTCGCTTCTTCTTGTGTAAAATATTTGGGATTTTGGATCACACAAAAAGGAATCGAAATGATCCAGGAAAAGTTTCCTATATCCAGAGAATTCCACCTCCCAAAAACGTCAAGGAACTCCAATCCTTCCTTCAAACGTGTTCTTGGTTTAGACAATATATACAAAACTTCATGGAAATATCATCTCTTAGTGATTTGACGAAGAAGAAAGTCCAATGGGAATAGGGTTTCAACCAGCAAAAAGCATTTGAAACTCTAAAAAACTGCTTCATAACACCTTCTGTGTTGAAGCAAGCAAATGAAACCGTATATTCTTTGAACAGATGCATGCTATTATGCTCTTGGAGCCGTTTTACTTCAAGGGGAAGGGTCCAAAGAGCACCCTATCGAATATGCCAGCCAACTGCTTTCTCCGACTGAGCAAAATTATTCGACTACTGAACAAAAAGCCCTCGCTGTAGTCTAGGCCCTGAAGAAATTCTGTGGTTACGTCGAAGGATCAGAAGTAACTATAGCATCCAATCATCAACCTTTAAAATGGCTTTTGAACCTCAAGTCTCTAACTTGAAGACTTACTAGATGGGAGCTTGGAATTCAGTCTTTCAACCTGACATTACAATATTCTTGAAAGGCAAAAGTCATCGCTGACATGCTGTCCCGTCCAAGCTCCAAACATGAAGTTTTACTTTACAAGATTTCAAATATATCTGCAGTGGACATGCCCACAAGAAGTCCAAAACACATGTGTGAATCCCAACTTAAAAATGAAAACTTTAAAAAGATTATAGAAAGTTTCGGATCCACTCAGAAAACTGAAAAATGTGCCAAATCGACTGAATGGGGATTCTTAATGAATCAAGGTGTTCTCTATCGATATGTCCCTAACTCTGATTCAGAAGAGGCCCAGTTAGTAATTCCAACTGTTGAGCGTGAATCCATCATGAGAAAGCATCATGATGACCCAAAGGCTGGACATTATGGAGAGGAAGGAACATTCCAACGAATTTCCAGGTGCTATTATTGGACTGGTATGAAAAAGTACATATGTGACTATGTGAAAAGCTGTCCTGAATGCAACCGCTACAAGGCTACCAACCAAAAGCCAACTGGACTGCTAAGACCCCCTGTCTATTTGCAACATTTTTAGATCATATCTATTGATTTGTTTGGACCACTGCCAAAAACTGACTCTGGAAAGCAATGGATCTTCATTATCAAAGACTGTGCTACGTGATGGGTTGAATTATTTCCTCTTGCTCAAGCTACAGCATGTGACTGCGCTATAACCCTCATCGAAGAAGTATTCATGCGGCATGGTATATCACGAAGAATCATCAGTGATAATGGAACACAGTTTATCAGTGCAGTCATGCAACAAGTTTGCTGCACATTAAATATCAATCAAAACTTGATACCAGTTTACTTTTCTCAATCAAATCCTGGAGAATGGGAAAATAGAGACTTAAAAACCTCATCTTGCAATCCTTGTAGGAGATGCGCATAAAAACTGGCACTCGAAACTCCAAGTTATTCGCTTCGCTATGAAAACGGCCGTCTGTGACACTACAGGCCATGCACCAGCATTCCTAATGTTTGGAAAAAAGCTGAGGACTGTCGATGACGTTGTTCACGATTTTAAAGCTGTGGTCGAAAATGATAACTTTGTTCCTGAAATCACCCCTTATCTAAAACGATTCGCAACTAGTACAAAGAACATATGAGAGCATATCGAAATAGAGCAAGATCAATGTAAAAAACAATATGATAAAGGAAGGTGACAAGTGTTTTATTCACCAGGTGATAAAGTATGGGTCAATTTACATCCCGTTAGCAATGCAAAAAAAAAAAAAAAGACTTTGTTCCTGAAACCACCCCTTATCTAAAACGATTCGCAACTATTACAAAGAACATATGAGAGCATATCGAAATAGAGCAAGATCAATGTAAAAAACAATATGATAAAGGAAGGTGACAAGTGTTTTATTCACCACGTGATAAAGTATGGGTCAATTTACATCCCGTTAGCAATGTAAAAAAAAAAAAAAAAAAAAGACTTCAAAGTTCATACCAAAGTGTGACGGTCAATACTTGGTAATGACACAGAAATCACCTACTTCCTATGTCATTTGAAGCCTTCATAAACCATCAGGACCATTAGAAATGTACCATAAATCTGCACTAACAGCTTTCAAAGACTCATCCACTTCTCCCATTCTTCCGCTCAGGAAGAGAGGTACACCGTCAAAAGCTTTCCATTCCCGAAATAATCAAGAACTTGTGGTTCTGGACAGTGCTTCAAAGAGAGGTCCCCTTGGCCAGGAAACCAAAAAATTGAGACTAGAGACAATGCTACAAGGGCTCCAAAATCCTCCAGTTCTGTCTCCTGGCCGGGACATCGACTGAGCCAAAGGGAGAGTTTTTAACCAACCTTTTAACATAAACTGTTGGACTAACTGTGACAACAAAGGTGCCCTCTGGCGAGTAGCCAGAGAAGGACTTTAGTAAAAGCCAAGTGTCTAACCTGATACGTTGTATCAGACCCTTGCTCTGTAATTTACTTAAAGTTAAATGTAATGTTCCATGTGTAACTTAAACCTGTTAATAAATACTTGTTACACTATACAGGGCTCTTCTATGACCCTATCTAAAATGACCCCCCTTCGCAGTTGTATTATTTTTCTAAAATCCATTTTATATTGTTTTATAAATAACAAAATGTGGATTGTTTCATAATGATTACAATAATTAATTTTAATAGAATTTAATGAAGACAATGAAGAACACTTTTGTTTTCATATTGACTACAACAGTTTTTACAAAAGACTTTTTAAAGTGAAAAACTCTAAAAATTACATTAATAATATTTAAGCAGGGATTCCAAGAACTGCAAACTTCTACAAATATTTCTTGTTCAGTCTTTAGAATATTTTCAGAGAAAAATGAACTTGAAAACTACTAAAATTGGACTGAAATTTTCAATAGCACTCTAAAATTTGGATTTATTAAAACTGTTATATACAAAATTTTGTTATTTAAAAATTATTTAGATGAACATTTTAGAATTTTTTCCAAATTATATTTTTTTTTGCTTGCTAACGCTCAAAAGTACTTTCTTCAAAAAAAGCTTGCCCCTTTTTCTCTTTGAGAGGGGGCAATATGTAAGATATAAAGTATAAAAGAAAATTATTAAATTCAATTTGACAATAGTCCTTTTTACTACCCATTTTAATTTGGCTATTTCTCCTTTCTGTTCTAAAAGCAAAAATTGCTTATAATATTGTTTATAATGTTCTGGACAGTGTCTTTCCAAATTAATCTGTTCCTTGTTTGCTTACATAATCCTACTGCAATGTAAATGGTTCTTATCCAATTGGATTAAAGCAACTCTTTATTACAAATATTGTATTACACAGCCTTTTTTTTTTTTTTTTTTTTTTTTTTTTTTTTTCCCACTTCACCTTTCCGCTGCATAGATGTGTCACTTAGCCTTTGCTAGCTATTGTCTACTGTTCTGAAAATGTACGCTGTATAAAATTCTGGTATGCATAGTGCACCTGTAATGTTGTACAATGAAAAAGAATATGTTAGAACTAATTATCAATCTACGAATTAGTTATCAAGGAATGAAATTATATGTTGAATGGCCAGCTTCAAGTACCATCTTTAGATAAACAAGATGCCGTTATGAATTTCAAAATTATTACAGTGGAGTAAAAACCTTGCAAATCCACTGCAGCTATTTCCAAATCATTTCATTACATACATATGTATAATGCAAAATAAATTAAAATAAATAATATGTTTAAAATTCAGTTTACCACTTAAAAATTTCAAAGTCACAAATAACAGTTTGCAACTTAAAATAATCTAAAAAAACAATCAAAGTAATATGTGTCTTTATCAGTCAAACCACTAAGGATCAAAGTAATAAGTGCAAAAAATTGTATAATTTTAGCATCAAAAACATATATAAATTTTAAAAAGTATACAAATATAATTGAGAGTAAATCAAGTCCAAAAAATAAAACATGAAAATATAAACAATCCAATACATGAAAAAATAAAAACATATGCAACTTTAGAAAACATATAGGTCAGGTTAAAATTTTTTTTAAAAAAATGATAGCATTAAAATCATAAACAAGTAAATTAGCTTAACCTAATAATAATAATTTTCACTTAAAGTGGAACAATTCCAAAAAAACACGTAAAACAGAAGGAATCCAACATATAAATAATAACAAATAAAAATTTAATTTAAAAATATAACATTTTTAAAAAATTATAAAAAAAAGAGTTAGTTTCTAAAATCTGTAACATCAGAGCAACTAAAGTTTTGGCATAAAACACTATATTGGATTTGTTTGTTGAGTAGTTAATTCTAAAATGTGCTAAGTAACAAATTTAAATAACTTACTTACTTTAAACTCATTAATATTAATAAAAATAATTAGAAAAAACTTCAATTGTAATATAAATATTGTGCGATAAGAATGAATAAAACGTAAAAGGAATAAATATTGAATTACCTGGATTATGAATCTTGTTGAGTTTTCACGTTATGTATTAGTTTGCTTCAGTTCATCAAATGGAATAAGTTGTAGTGTATATGTTACCAAACTAATTATTTTTTTTTTTTTTAATTTAGCAAATGAGAAAGTTGTAGTGCATAGTGAACAAATATTTTTAAAAAGTTTTTGAAAAAATGTGAAAAATAATTAATTAAATTCTAAGATAATAAATAATTTTATGAAGTTAGAGCAGTGTTTAGTAAACTGTAAGCAAAGTTATGAGCTATCAGACAGGGTTCATAGCCACATTTTAGTTAAAAAAATAAGCAACTATAAGCACTTTTCAAGCACATTTTAAGAAAAAAATAAGCACCTGTATAATTACATTATACGCAACTGCATAACCTTAAAAATTATACTTGTAATTTAAAATATGAGAAATGCAGTATTTAAGAGAGAATAAGCATTATCTCAACCATGGAAAATAATTACTTTTTTTTTTTCTTTTCTTAATTTTAAATAAAAGTTCAATTTATAGAACTAGTTTACAATGAGAGGAAAAAAAACTATGCAGAACTAAACTATATCACAAGATTTAATGATGAAATTTCAGTTCAAAATAGAGAAAATAAATAATAATAAGGCATATTTATTGTATTTGCTTGGAACTTAATAATAAATACAATTTATTTTTCTACTCATATTGATATTTAAATAATTTAAATCTAAATTCTGAACATTTTCTAAATTTTCATTGTACAGTGTCTCACAAAAGTGATGGGACACTTGTGCTTTACGAAAGGAAACTGTAGTAAAATAAATCAAAAAAACATGTAAAAATTTTTTGTGGGTGTATTTCATACTTAAATTTAGTAACAATTATTACATAACATACATTTTCTCAAAATATTAAAATAGTAATTTAATAAAAATACAATTGTTTAGTACGGAGCAAAAAATGGTTCACATAAGTGATGGGACACTTACTTTTCCATCAAATATTTATCCAAAAATTTTACTTCTTAAAATGTTTTAATATTTTGCTGGATTTCCTTTTACTTTTAAAACGTGATTTAATCTTCTTGGAATGGATTCGACTAATTTTTTTGTGATTTCTGGAGTGATTTTACCCCACTCTTCTTGAAGCAATGATTTTAATTGTTGTTTTGAAGAAATGATGTGTTTGCGAATTCTTGATTCCAATTCTTGCCAAATATTCTCTATGGGATTTAAGTCTGGAGATTGTGGTGGTGTTTTTATTATTTCAGGACAGTTATACAGCAGCCAGAGTCTAACGTTCAAAGCAGTGTGCTTGGGGTCATTGTCCTGGTAGAACTTAAAATCGTTATTAAGGGTCAATTTTCGTGCTGATGATTTCAAATTTTGATTTAAAATGTCAATATACTTGTACTGATGCATTATACTGTCAATAAAAACAAGATTACCAACTCTAGTGGACGACATACACCCCATACCATAACTCCTCCTCCATCATGTTTTACTGTTGGCACCAAGTTCTGTTTGCGAAATTCTTTCCTGGGTTTTCTCTACACCAAGATTCTACCGTCAGAACCAAGTATATTAAATTTACTCTCATCAGCAACTATAACTTCATTCCAGTAATCAGAGTTCTTATTTATGTTGGATTTTGCGAAAGCCAGTCTGAGTTTTCTATTCTTTTCACTTACGAAGAATTTTTTCTTGGCTGCTCTACCGTGATATCCAGCAGATCGAATTACTCTTCTAATAGTCTCAGGATTAAAAATTACTCCATATAATGCTTGTAAATCAGCAGCAACTTCAGGAGCACTCATTCTTGGATTTTTTTTAATATTTTGAACAATAATTTGCTTTATTCCATTGGATAGCTTTGATGGTCAGCCAGGTCTTCTTTCATCCTGAATCATATGATTCTTTTTATATCGTTTAATGATATTGAAAACTGTTGAGTGACTCATGTTAACTGTTTCAACAGTTTCTCTAATAGATTTTCCACATTCAATATGCAAATTAATAACTAATTTTCGAATTTCAGGCAAAGTTTCTTTTCATTTAGCATTCATGGCTGCACAGAGCTAAAAAACACAAAAATTCCAAAACAAACTGGAGAGAAAGACTGCAGACGATTTTATAAATTATTGCCAATTGCTTTTGAGTAAAAATAAAAACCCAAAAAAATATTTTTATTGTAGTACATAGTAGTATATAATGGTGTCCCATCACTTATGTGAGCCATTTTTTGCTCCTTTCCAAACAATTGTATTTTTATTAAATTACTATTTTAATATTTTGAGAAAATGTATGTTATGTAATAATTGTTACTAAATTTAAGTATGAAACACACCCACAAAAATTTTTTACATGTTTTTTCATTTATTTTATTACAGTTTCTTTTTGTAAAGCACAAGTGTCCCATCATTTTTGTGAGACACTGTATATCAGTTCCCTTAACAGATATTGCAAGCAAAGTAATTTAAGTAAAAAAGAGGAACATATCTGAAATCAGAAGACAGAAATTTGCTTCATGCAGTCATCCTTTAACAGTAAAAGCTTAACTATCCGCATACTTGAAAATTGGCGAATATTCCGACAGTCGAGTGTAACTTGAAAAAGAGGAGCGGAGGGGGGTAGACAGTCGCCGTTCTTTAGATTTTTCCGTTAAATAAATGCTTTTGACATTTCGATATGTGCATCACATAAAAATAAATTAATGGAACTGAAAAATATTCTGCTTAGCAAGCACAGTAAAACTCTTTTAAGTGTTCATAAACAAATCTCGGACAGAACATAAAAATTAATTATCTCTGCAAAATATCGCGAACGTTATTGCGCAATATGTGTGCCGTAATTCTTCCCTACGTGATATTACGCAATCAGAATCAACAGCTGCCGGTATTGGGAGAATAAATAACTGGGGTGTTTTTCATTCTAATTTTCAACAGGCGGCGTTAAATTTCCGGAATAGAATCATTCTTCGCTTAGGTTGGTAGATCGCAGAACTTTTAGTCCTATTCAATCCAGATTGGAAAATGACAAAAAAAAAAAAAAAAAAAAAAGGTCCGTTGCTTGTTTTGCAAGGAACTGTAACAGTTTCAATATTCGAGATTTTGCGGAGAAAGGGGAGAACCTCCCAATCTTCATACTGTATAATGTATTGGCCAAAAAAATGAAATTATTTTGACTATTCGATTACTTTATTTAAGCCATTCCGAATATTATTCCTTAGAAAGCTAATCTGTGTCAAAACACAACCATTTTTGGAAGTTTACTATACTTCAGCAGTTACTGCAACTATGTTATTATAAACATTCATACATATGCTCATAATATAAGCATAATGATCATAATAAACACGAATATGAACTGACCAAGCGAACGAGAATGCAAATTATTAAGATCTTGATAGAAATTCAAACGTGTGTAGTATTTGGGTGGAAGTAAAAGAATGCCGAACGCAACGGAATTTTCTACTGCTTTCGCAATTCTTTGACCAATAGAACGACGGGCACCTGTCTGTACTCTTCGTGAATACCAAAGGTTATGTTAATGCAGAGAAAGGGGGAAAAGCTATTTCCAGGCCGGGAGTATGATTCACCACCTGACATTTCATATTAGGAAGAAAAGTTGTTTATTTAGTTTGGTACGGGGCTTTGGTAGGGGGAAAAATAGCGCGTTCATTAAAAAAAAAAGCACTAAAAGCAAAAAATAAGCACTAAAAACAAAAAAATAAGGGCTTTAAAAAAAAGTAAGCACCTATAAAGGCCTTTATATTTTATTTTCAAATATAAGGACTTATAAGCACTTGTAAAGACCGCTACGAACCCTGTTAGAGAATGCAAAAAAGGAATTCAGCAAAAAAGTTACAGTACTTCTGTATTATCCCGTCAACTATATAACTGTTGCCAGTAGCAGGATTTAGTGCCCATTATAGATAAGCATGACATAACAGCATACTCATGTGGCGTTTCGACAGATACTTCAACTTCTATTCATGAGATGGTGCCACGTGTAAAATCCAGTTCTTAATCGGAGCAGCAAAGCGACGTCATTACTCACTCAGACTTCTCGCAAGACAACTGTACGCGACGGTAGCATGAACTGTGTTCCGAGCTCAGCGTTGATCTCTGCAATGTAATTTAAATTGTAATTTAGTACTTAATATATTCTTTTGTTATAGGAGATTGTCTACTCTTATTTTCTTTAATTATATCATGCATTAAGCACACGACCACCAAAAGTAGTGACTTTTTGACTGAGCACGCTACTGACAATGGATTTTCAACGACCCTAAGCCACATGCATCCAAGGCATTCTGAAGAACTGACTAAAAATAACAACGAATATGGACATTAAACGTATGCTACAACGTACCCCTTCAATTATTTCTAGAAGTATTGATATATATTGCTTGTGTTTTTTTCAAAGTCGTGCATATCATCGCAAGGAGCTTCAGCAAATCATCAATGTGATCTGTTCCATTCCGCTGACTTCACCAGTCGTGCAATAATTCTTCGATCATTCAACTTTTGTGACAAATGTGATACAATAGTGATTTTTGCTAAATGTGCTACATCAGTAATTTTTCTGCAACGTGCTATGGCAAAATTCTTCCCTCAGTGTTCGAAAGTAGTGAATTTTTTTTCCCATGTGCTACAGGAGTGATTTCCTTTTTCCTTTGAAAGTGCCTTAGCAGTGTGAAGTGGTGATTTTGTGTGTGCGCAATACAAAATGAATGCATCATTTTTTTTCTCAAATAGGGGTTTCTTTTCAAATGCATTTCGGTAAAATATTATTTGTGTGTGTATCGTTATGTAAATTTTTTATGCATGGTTAAAATATTTATTGTTATGGCAAAATATCAATAGTGTATCATCTTGCTACAATATTTGTGCTGTTAAGTGTTTATTAATTAAAGTGAAAATTATCTATCAGTATGCCCAACGATATTCCACCAGAGCCCCAAATCACATGCGCTGCAGTGAAGCCACCGCCTTTCTGGAAAAATAATCCTTCATTGTGGTTCGCTCAGATTGAAGCACAATTTTCTATCGCTCGCATTAGTGAGGATTCTACAAAATTCAACCATGTAGTTGCAGCAATTGAGTCTGATATTCTGAATTCAGTGCATGACTTAATTCTCAAACCACCTGATTGTGATAAATACTCCAAACTGAAACAGCGGCTCATTGAAATCTATTCCGAAAGTGAATCTTCAAAAATACGTACTTTACTACAAGGACTTGAACTTGGAGATCAGCGACCTTCATACTTGCTGTCATGAATGCGTGATCTGGCAGGAAGCCATTTTAGTGACGACTTGTTGAAGTCACTATGGCTTTCGCGTCTCCCTAATAACATACAAATAACTCTTGCTGCTTCCAATGAAGATCTAACCCATTTAGCAGCAATGGCTGACAAAATTAATGAACTTGTTTCTCCAGCTTATGTCAGTGCTGCTAATGCTGCACCTTCCAGTTCATCCCTCGAACAACAAGTGGCTGAATTGACCAAAAAAGTATCTGAACTCTCTACAAGTCTTCATGCTTCATGGAGATACAATCGATCAAATCAGGGCTCACATAATAAATTTCGTGCCCGAAGCAGGAGTCAATCTCGTCACAATACTCGAACGCAGTACAAAGAACCCACAAGTGGCATATGTTTTTATCATATGAATTTTGGCTCTCAAGCTCGCAAGTGTGCCCCTCCATGCACTTTTGAACAAGCGGGAAACTAAATGGGCGGTCTTCTGCTGGCCAACAGAATGTCCGCCACACAGACAGAATAGTACTGGCTGATCGTTCAACTCAGTTACGTTTTCTAGTAGATACTGAAGCTGACATATCAGTGCTCCCGAGAACTAAATCAAATGCTCACCAACTTAATAAACTTGTACTGTATGCAGCCAATGGTACCCAAATTGCAACCTACGGCACCAAACTATTGACACTTGATTTAAACTTGCGCCGGACTTTCAACTGGCCTTTTATTATTGCGGATGTAACTCAAGCAATTATTGGTGTCGACTTCTTGACACATTTCCACCTTCTAGTGGATGTCAAGAATAATTGCTTAATTGATGCTACAACTCAGCTGACATCACAGGGCCAAGCTTCTCACATATCAAACGTACCTACCAACATAAGTGTTTTATCGGGCAGCACACGGTTTCATCGGTTATTAGCAGAATTCCCTGACATTTTAAACCCATCCAAATCAGGGCAGCATACTCATCAGCCAGAAGTGTATCATCACATTGAAACACATGGCCCACCTGTATTTTCCAAGCCTCGTCGTCTTTCTCCAGAGATGCTAAAAGCTGCTCGCAAAGAATTTGAATTCATGCTAGCACAGGGAACCATTCGCCCATCTAAAAGTCCATGGGCCAGTCCACTTCACATGGTTAAAAAGTCTAATGGTGACTGGCGGCCTTGTGGAGAGTATCGTCGACTTAATGCCATCACAGTCCCTGACAGATATCCAGTCCCACATATCCAAGACTGTAGCCATCTTTTTCATGGAACAAACATATTTTCTACCCTCGATCTTGCCAGAGCATATCATCAGATCCCAGTGCATGCTGAAGATGTGCCCAAGACCGCAGTGACTACACCATTTGGTCTGTTTGAGTACTTATAGATGCCATTTGGCCTTCGCAATGCTGGCTAAACATTTCAGCGTTTCATACACCAAGTACTGTCTGGCCTCGATTTCTGCATCCCATATTTTGATGATATCCTGGTTGCATCTACAGATGCGGAAGAACATTTTCAACATCTGCGTCAGATTTTCACTCGTCTTAAAGATCATGGATTAAAACTAAATCCATCCAAATGTGTACTTGGTCAACCCTCAGTTTCCTTTCTTGGATGTCTTATCACCCAGAATGGAGTCAAACCTTTACCGTAAAGAGTCAAAGCAATTAACGACCTACCTCAGCCCAAAACCATCTCTGAACTGAAGCGTTTCCTAGCAATGTTAAATTTCTACCGACACTTTCTGCCAAATGCCGCAAAAACACAAGCCTGCCTACATGAGTTTCTGAAGAATAGCAAAAAAAAACGATCAACGAGCTGTCCCTTGGACTGAATCTGCATCTGCAGCATTCGTGCAATGCAAACACTATCTGGCAAATGCAGCCACACTTTCTTATCACTCACCTAGTGATCAACTCTCTATAATGGTAAATGCATCTGACACGGCCATAGGAGCAGTGCTTCAAGCCCATACCACTAAAGGACTTTCCCCAATGGCATTCTTCTCCAGAAAACTTACTACTGCAGAAAGGAAATACAGCACATATGACAGGGAGCTACTTGCTGTGTACTGTGCTGTTAAATACTTCCGGCACAACTTGGAAGGACACGACTTCATCATTTTCACCGATCATCGACCATTAACCTTCTCTTTTAGGAAAAACTCTGACTCATGTTCTGCTCGTCAGCTTCGACATCTGGATTTCATCACCCAGTTTAGTACAGATATCAGATATGTCTCTAGTACTAATAATTGTGTCGCTGATGCCTTGTCTCGGGTAAACAATATCAACCTCACTACCCCAGATTTCTCTGAAATTGCAAAAGCTCAATTGCATGATGAGGAACTCAAGAACCTAATCTCAAATCCACAAACCTCCCTTCAGTTACAACCGCTGCACATTGATCCAACGCTTAAAATTTACTGTGACATAAAGAACAATAGAATACCTATATTCCTGTCAATTTTAGACGCGAAGTGTTTAATGCCTTGCACAATTTGGCACATCCTGGAATTCGTGCCACCAAAAAGCTGATCGCAGACAGATTTGTCTGGCCAGCAATGAATCAAGATATCACAGAATGGACTCGTTCATGTATTAGATGTCAACAGTGTAAAGTATCCCGTCACACTCACAGCCCAATTCAACAATTTAACCTTCCAGCAAGACGCTTTGATCATGTGCACTTAGACTTGGTTGGCCCATTGCCTCCTTCAAATGGTTACACTTACCTCCTCACTTGTATTGATCGGTACACAAGATGGCCTGAAGCCATTCCTATTGAAAATATATCCGCTGAAACTGTAGCTCGAGCATTCATCTCCCAGTGGCTTTCAAGATTTGGCATGCCTACCACCATCACTACTGACCAAGGCCGACAATTTCAATGTCACTTGTTCGCATCCCTCACCTCTCTTCTTGGCATTCGCCATATTCGCACAACACCATACCATCCATCTGGAAATGGGATAGTGGAACGCTTTCACCGATCTCTCAAACAAGGTCTGAAGTGCCACAGTAGCACACACTGGACAGAAGCCTTACCCCTAGTCTTGCTTGGTCTTCGCACAGCATTCAAAGAAGACATTGGTAGCACTTGTGCTGAAATGTTATATGGTGCAACCCTCCGTCTGCCAGGTGAATTCTTTCACCCAGAATCTACTCCAGTTATCGACCCTCCAACATTCCTTCAACGTTTATATGAGACCATGAGCAATATCTCGCCAACCCCAGCATCTTCGCATAACCAGCCAAGCTATTTTGTACATCCTGCGCTTGAGACATCTTCGCACGTATTCGTGCGCAACGATGAAATTAAGCCAACTTTAACACCTTCATATGATGGTCCATTCAAAGTTGTCAAACGAACACCGAAACATTTCACCATCATCTGCAATGGCAAACAATCAGTGATTGGAATCGATCGTCTTAAACCAGCATTTCTAATGCAAGATCCAACAACTTCCTCATCAACATCACTCCCGGAAGAAAGCTTACATCCCGTTAAAGAGCAACCTAAAACTACCAGGTCTGGAAGAAAGGTTAAATTTAACCCAAAGTACTTATAACGTACCGATGGTACTTGGGGGGGAGTACTGTGGCGTTCCGACAGATACTTCAACTTCTATTCATGAGATGGCGCCACGTGTAAAATCCAGTTCTTAATCGGAGCAGCAAGCGACGTCATTACTCACTCAGACTTCTCGCAAGACAACTGTACGCGACAGTAGCATGAACTGTGTTCCGAGCTCAGCGTTGATCTCTGCAATGTAATTTAAATTGTAATTTAGTACTTAATATATTCTTTTGTTATAGGAGATTGTCTACTCTTATTTTCTTTAATTATATCATGCATTAAGCACACGACCACCAAACTCATGACATCAGTGCTTTTGTTTGATGTAAGCCAGATTGATTCTCAATAAGCCATGTTTTACTTTTATGAATAAAACCAATTAACTGTCTTTGGTAATTTTTTGTTCTCACATTTTGAAAAAAAAAATTATTAAAATTTGGGACCTGCCTTCTATAGAACAGCAAGTAGAAAATTACTTTCAAAGTTATGGGATCTTGTCATAAAAAATATATCGATGTAATGAGCAAGTATGCAGTTAATGAGATCATAGCCAGGTTAGTGAAAATCTTATAAATAGAGGATTAAAATAAAAATACTTATTTAAAAAATTGTCAACTACTAGTAGTTCTTTATTTTTAATACAAAGGTAACATTTTAATTTCTTTAACTAAGTTATTGCTACTGCATGCATTAGTAATGCATACTTGCCAACCTATGACACTCAAAAATCAGGAGATTTTTTTAAGAAATCAGGAGATTTTTCACAATGTTAAAAAGACTTTTTAAATGATAAAAATATAGTTTTTAATAATGAATGAACTTTAAGTAGTAACTAATTCTTAAATGCAAGCAACACAAAATACCTTACACATAAAAAAATTTTTACTATACGCATCGTTTAAGAAAAAAAAAAAAAAAAAAGACTCTTTAATCAGTTTTCGTACAAATGTTATAAACAGTGGCAGATTTTGCTTTCTTTAAGAAAGAAACTTTATCATTGTGTTCACAGCAATTGCCACGTAGGCCTGCTTTCGCTGATAAAAGTTTTTCTAATGTGCCATCTCTAATATTAGACCTAAATTTAGTCCTCGTTTTCACAACAACACTGAGGATCCTCTCACACTCTGCATTACTATAGGGAACTGTCAAGATGACCAACACAATTCTAGACAGTTCACTATACTTTAAAATTCCATCAGCACCTTTCAGTTTTGCAATTAAACTCCAATGGGTGTCAATCGAAGCTGATTTTATAACTTCATCCAAGTTTTCTAATTGTAAACTGCTGTTATGCAGCTGTTGGAACTGTTTTAATTTTTCCTTCCTTTTAGAACTCCTTTCAAGATAATAATAAATATCAACAATGTGTTCATCCACATTTATTGGTAAAGAAGTTGCCCCTTTTTCAGCTGCTAAATTTAAGAGGTGACAGGTGCACCTCATAATCTGAATTTTCCTTTCTTAAGATGCCTGCAACACCAGCCTTCCAAGCCTACCAATACTGGTGCATTATCGGCACCAAGTGCTAAGCAATTATCCAGAGTGCCTGCAGTTTTCTTTTAAAGTTTTAATAATTAGCTGTGCTATATTAAAGCCTGTCAAATGTCCTTATAAAGTGGGAACATAAAGTAAACTGCACTCAATTTCTGAAGACTCTGGATCAAAAAAAGAAACAACAATTGGATACAGTTTTGAATCGGTATTATTGCTTCCATCAGTAGAGAGGCAGACCGGAGCTGTTTTAATGCAATCAATAACTGAAGATTTATTTTTCAAACCCATTTCTTTAACAATTGCACCTGTTTTGATTCTTGCACCTTGAGTATTTCTTGGCGATTTTTCTATCGGGAAACATTTTTCTAAATAAAGCTGCAGCGTGATCCGATGCATTCAGTAGCAGGTTGTGCTCCAGTAAAAAGGCAGAGAACAGACATTCTGCATTAATAACTTTTTGGTCCTTTGTTTCCGAAGAAAAATTTAATTTTTCATTTTTTTCAAAACAACTCATGTTATCCTTGTGTTTTTGTGTACGCACATGTTTGAGAACATCCGCCCTTCCAACATACGAAATCGAAAAATCGCAACGACAGGCGGTACACATCGCAAATTTATTACATTTCCTTGAGGAAATAATGGAAGGAAAGTCAACTGTGTACGATTTTTGAAACGTACACGAGTATTTCACCTTTCTCGCAGACGTAACAAAAGATGATAATTTCTAAAACTATTTTCCTAAGCCACGTGTACTCACACAACTCAGGACAAAATGAACGAAATAACTAAAAAGAACGTCCAAATAACAACTTGCTTTGTCCTCATTGGCTAATATATGCCAGCTGACACGCAGTGGAGCTCGAAGCCTATTGGAGAAATGGAGAATGACGTTTCTGGATATGTATAATGCTCTCACTCACAAAGCAGAAGCTATCTGATTCGCAAGGTTTTGTTTTAGATATAATGTAGAGAAAATTCAATTGCTTTCAGACGTCCAAAAGCACTTTTTTTATTCATATAACAAAGTATTAAGCCAAGTTGCATAAAAATCGTGAGAAATATTAAGAATAAGAAAAAGTCGGGAGAAATATATTGTAAATCGGGTTGGCTGGAGAGCGGTCGAAAATCGGGAGTCTCCCGCCTAAATCGGGAGAGTTGGCAACTCTGGTAATGTTATTAAATAAGTCAGAAGACAAAGCAGTAGCTTTTGTACTTTCTCCACTGCCTTGGCCACTTCTAATGATTTTAGTTCTGAAAACTTGCAAATTTAAAAATTGCTGGTAAGTTTATGCTGTAAATTGAATTGGAACTACTCAACTACTCTCATGTATGCCCTCACTTGGTGACAGATTTCCCGCCAAATATTTTTGGTGAGAAACTCCGCGTTGCAATATTACTACCTAAATTTTTTGCTACATTTCGAACTTTAAGCCTAAAATGTCTCCAAAAAAGCGAATTTCGAAGGTGCAAAAAGCACATTTTGAACACACAATTTAAGCTAAAAATCCAAAATAAAAAAAAAAAAAAAAAAAAAAAAAAATTTAGATAGCAACAATGTAAAGTTTCTAACTAAAAATATTTGACAAGAATCCATGTGCACAGAAATCTGTTTTAACTTTAAAAAAATCACAGAATTGCAAAATCTATGCAGCAAAGGAATCTACGAACTACGCACACCTTGCTTAAATAAATTAACATAACGACAATAAATTTCAAATAATACTATGTACACAGCATTCTGTTTAAACTTGATAAAAAATCTATGAATTGCACAATCTAGGCATTGCACACTAATCAACAAAATAAACTAAAATAAATTACAAACAATTCAAAAAACAACAATAATGACAGAACTTCATACTAAAAAAACAATGAACATAACATTCTACAAAATAAGAACAACAATAAAAGAAAATGCACTTACCACGAATGAATGCTTCTTCGAACAGCAGAAATATCACCAAAACAATTTCACCACAAATTTGTTGAACCTTCTCCCATTTCAGAATAGCAATGGAAAAACATATAAACCAGCAAATAAAACTCAAAATCACATTTCCAATTATAAGCAGGCAACGTAGCTTTAACATGCCGCCATGTAATCTCTATCATATTTATATGACAGCCAGACTCACTATCCACAAAATTGATATTATCATTCAAAAATAAATGTTCAAAAACCTTCTTCTCCTAAATCCTTGTAGAATTTCCAGCCATCCGAAAAATAGTTGTACCAGGCACGTGACTAAAATTTTGCCAGCACATCTTTAATTGCATCATAAACCATTTCAAACCACCGACCACACGAACCAATCAGCAACTAAAACCATTACAGCAAAATCCAAGTTTCTACATAAAAATAACTGCCACAGAAACCAACCTCGTCTCCAAAACCATCACAGAACACGCAATCATTCCAAAAACCAGCGCAGAACACATATCGCCATATTTGGCAACTTGAGGGTGCATATAAGAGTAGTACCATTAAAGTTAATGTTTAGTCCATACAGATAAATTGTTTTGATTTCAGCATATAATAAGTTTAATTTATGACTTTGTTAGTTCAGAAAGAGGCTGATTTATTTACTTCTTTTGTTGCAACAACCCCTGATGACAACATGGCAAAAATGCAAATTTTCTTTTTTCATTTTTGGTTTTGGTATGATTTGACTGTAGCTAAATTGTGCTTTTCTTGCAATTTGGAATTGTACTTATGGCTTTTGGTTTTTGCATACAGTTTATTCCAAAATGAATTTTAAACATATTATTTAATTTAATTTATTTTGCATTATTACCACCACGTGTTGCTGGTTTCAGTGCAGAATTGGATTAGGTTTAGAACTGATTTTTACTTTGTATTGATTAATTTTTATATCTGTATATATATATATATACGTAGCGTATTCGGAAACTAAGTACCGTTTCATTCTAGCGCCGTCGCAGTGCTGTGGTAGGCGTCCCGCGCATGCGCACTAGTCTTTCTTGTTCACTGACTTTCAATTGTCGCCATTTTGGTTGCTCTATGTTGTGTTTTCAGTTTGCTGTGCACATTCAAAATGTTTAAGACAATTAGTTCTCCCGCTGACTGTGAGATTCATGCCGTGATTAAATTTTGAACGCGAGGAATGTTAAACCGGCCGAAATTAATCATCAAGTGACAGAAGTTTACGGTGAATACGCGATAAGTGATGGAATGGTGAGAAAGTGGGTAAGAATATAATATTTAATGCAGGTCGAACAAATGTCCACGCCGAGGCTCGGAGTGGTCGGCCTTCTGTTCATTTCGTAAGGATGATTTCGTAAGGAAAGTTGATGAAGCAATTCATGAGAACATACGCTTCACAATGACAACTCTTTCAGAGGCATTTCCACAAATGTCACGTACTGTTTTGTTCGAAATTGTGTCTGACCGCTTGAATTATCACAAACTGTGTTCCCGATGGGTTCCAAAAATGCTCATTGATGTTCACAAAACAAAGCGACTTGGTAATGCCCTGATATTTCTCACGCGGTACAGTGATGAGGGAGAAAACTTTTTAAACCAAATTGTGACAGGTGATGAAACTTGGGTGTGTCATTTCACACCAGAATCGAAACAACAATCGACGGAGTGGAGACACACTCATTCTCCGAAAAAACAAAAGTTCAAAGTGACAATGTCATCACAAAAAAATCATGTGCATTTGTGATCATGTGCACTGTCTTCGGGGATAGGAAAGGCATTTTGCTTATTGAATTTCTTCCGAGATGTGAAACCATTAATGCGGCACAATATTGTGAGACTTTAACAAAACTAAGGCGTGCCATTCAAACCAAACGAAGAGGAATGCTCAGTAAAGGGATTGTGTTGCTCCATGACAATGCTCGGCCCCATACTGCTGATGTCACTCAATCGTTAATTCAACAGTTTCATTGGGAGCAGTTCAATCACCCGCCGTACAGCCCGGACTTGGCGCCATCCGACTATCACTTGTTGGAAAATATAACGTATTGTAAACCTTTTACTGCATCATCTCTTCCTTGAGATGTTTATTTAGTTTGGTTCTTATTTTAATGTAACATAGTAGTTACTTCTACTTCTTTTTCTTGCTGCCACTGTTTGCATTGAGAACGGACTGTTTCAACCTAATTGAGATGCAAAAACGAAACGTGATGTTACGTCATCTGAAAAGCAGATTCGTGCCGATAGCTGATTGGTTGCCGTGAGATGACGTCATTCCTACTTCTGCTATAAGCATCTCACGTCGCTCTGGCTCAACCTTTCTAGTTCCTGCTTTCCTGGCACTTGAGTGAGCGGTTTCCAGCCCCTTCAGAAGGATGCATGCAGTCCGGTGATTAAAGTTCCTTGGTTCCTGTTTGCGGGATGGCTGTTCCTGAATAAAGTTCCTTGGTGCCTGTCCGCGGGATGATTGTTTCGGAATGAGTTCCTTGGTTCATATCCATAAGATGGTTGTTCCAGAATAAAGTTCCTTGGTTCCAGAGGCTACCATGTGAGTGACTGCCGTGGGCGACATCCATGTTCTTCAATGAAGGCGGCATTTAAAAATATGTGAGCGGCGATTCCTCGTGCAAACGGAATTAGGCCGGTTTTAAGTGCTTTCAAGAACTTCATTTAAATTTTCAGGTGTTTTCTCAACCATTGATCATGGACGTTTTGAATGTGTAGCCAACTTCATTTTTAGGCCACATAATTAATGTTTAGGACATTTTTGTTTGTATTGAATGCCAGTGTTTTGGAGACCAGGTAAAAATATTATTTGATGAATGATGGTTATATTATATTTTTCCTAAGACTCTGATATTGTTGAAATTGATTTTCTGTGTTTTTATTCTTTATTATATTGTTAATAAATTGGTTAAGTTCAAAACCTTTTATCGTCTTCAATGTCTGCAGAACATGATATCTCAGGGAGCTTACATTGCTACTACTGCTAAATGATTAATTTTTTTCAAACTTTAAACTTTGCTTTAGCATCATTTTGGTTATGGGCCACCAGCCCCTGAGTTATTTTTAGTGCAGACTTTTGAAGTTTAAAGTTAATTTAGGACTTAAGAGATTGGGGGGTGGTTTTTGTTAAAATTTAAATATGGCTACTGTTAGTGTCATGCATAACATTGCTAAACTTGAGGCATGTAATTAC